>NC_090442.1:185054395-185370895 GCF_031143425.1 Pleurodeles waltl
GGGCCACAGGTTGGGAACCACTGTCCAACAGTATTAAATAGTTCATCTTTAAACAATAATGATCTGGATGATATAATGCAGTATAAAAATGAGTGCAGTTGTAAAGAGGTGACGACTGGGATAGGATTTAGGGTTACGTTACCAATTTAGGCCTTCTATTCATACTTTTTTTTTTTTAATTTGGGGCAGTTGGACACCACTGCCCACCGACCTCAAAATCGGAGGCTTAGGAGGGTCACACCATATCGCTTTCCCTTGTCATAAAGAGGGTCAGAATAGTTGGTGTTTTTTTGGTGTTTTTTTTTTTTTTCTTTTTTTTTTATATCTTTTGTCTACATAGAGGCCCCTACCTTGCTTATTACTACCACCACCAGGAGAAGCCACTTGTTTGTTAGGCTGACTTTAAGTACAATATTTCTATTCACATATTGCATTTTTCCTCTCACAATGGCATTGCTTAGTCCACTAGTGTGGATAAGCAAAAAAATATATAAATGTGACTCAAAAATTAAGTCTTCCGCTATTCAATATGGACAGGCTGAGAAATTCACAATTCAATGATCATTGCAAGGAGCCCAATTACTTAACATTCTCCGCAGGGTCTTGAGACATAGAAGGTTAAAATATGGTTATTCTTGGAAGCCTTCCTGTTAGGAAGTCTCCAGAAGGACAGGTTGATCTATGCCAATTCAGAGTTTACTTCCTTGGACTGGTTTTGAGACTGACTTGGTCGGTTGCCCCCTTGCCCATACTAGGTGAATGTTGGACCGCTGTCAAATTCTGATTCCCCTCTTCCCCACCATCGTTGTCCTGTGCAGTTGATATCACCCAGGGTGACGAGGTGGTTCTGGTCTTTGCTCCTTTCAGTGTTGTTGCTTTGGAGTCTAGGTTTACTTCCCTTTATACATTTGGAGGTTCAATAGGTTGTTGGTTTACTTTTGCCACTTTTCTGCTGAAAAGTGCTTGAGCCTACACAAGTACAGTGACTTTTCACCCAGATGGAGACCGAACACTCTGCCAGTGAACAGATTTGCGCTCACCGCGATAGAGCCTAGCAGAAGCGGAGTTTCTAAAGAAGAGCTTTCTGGTTTCTTGCTATTCCACTAGAAGCAAATAGTTGCTAAGGAGAAGGCAGCATTCTTGACCTCCTCTCTGTGGAAGGCATGTCAAGAATACTGGAAATGTAATGCTGCTGATAACAAAGACTCCAGATAAGGATTTGAAGATGGATTTTTTTTTTTAATCAATGTTTTGATAAGTTAATTGTAACAAGGTGTTTACAGGAATAATAATTTAATTGTAATTCCTGGCCTGGGTATTTGTAATTGGAAAAAAAAATTGATAATATAGGATTAATTTTCAGACCACAGTTATTTTAGGTAGCTTGCTCTGTAGAGCTGGAGAGTCATGTATATGAAAGTGTACATTTTGCCGTGGGTCTCCTGTTTGATTCAGGCACCAATATTAGTGCTGGTGCTGCTGAACAGTACCTCCTAAGACTAGGACCCTTCATGCACTGGTAAGAAGAGCCAGCAGCTTGCAGGACGGGAGTCCATTGTGAGAAGCCAATCTTTCCTTGGCATGGGTGAAAGAGTGGTAGATTTAAGAAGGGAGCGTTCTGTAGGCAACATCACTATTACTGGAACCTTGGACCTAGAGTTTAATTGCTACAGGTTAATTACTACAATACAAGTTCCTTTATAAGGTCATGGAACTCCAATGTGGCTTGCAAAATGTGAGAAAGTGGGTATTTTATTGCCTGTAATACATTACCACACCATCACATTTCCAGCATAACACCTACATCCTTGTTTACATCTTAAATTCTATAGGTGTGAGGCTGGGAAATCTTAAAGACGGGACTGTGTACCGTGAGAAGAAACACATTTCTCGTATGATCTTCTGCAGTCCTTGCCTGACATGCATGTTAAGTGTTTCCCTGTTGCTGTAGCAACAACATGTTCTCCAAGGCTTGCTACTTTGACAAATTCTTGTTTATAGCAATGATTGTCTTGCCAAATAAAACATTTATTTGGGCAAATTTCAGTGACTGAATAGCCTGGTCTTTAATCAGTTCTTAGGGGTAAAGTAGCATTAAGGGCCACATGATGTTTCAGACATCAGCGTCCAGTGTTGTGGTTTTTAACATAGGGCCTGAGAACTTGTAGCCAATGGGTGTGGATTTGGTTGAGAACGATTTGGATCATTGACACATTTTTATGGGCCTTCCAGGGATTTGTCAACATATTTCTATGGCCACATAGGCTAATTTGAGTCCATACCTGATTTGATTGATAATGTGTGCCTGCTTTATCAAATTTTTCATGTTTGAAGTAATATCCTTCTCAAGGACCACTATAACACCAGAGTGCTTAACCACTGGGTGGTACTATATTTGGTAACCTATTTCATCCAGAAATGCTAAATGTCTATCAATGCAAAATGGTGGCATCCCATCCTGTGGAAGCTAACTCTGATATCATGAACTAAAGTTGTAAACTGTTACTGTCTTAGGCAGAAATTGCTGTAAGAAAATGATGCAGCTACCAAATTACTCCCCAGCCGTGATTCACAAAGCCGATATATACCTGTAATAAGCGTATGAAGCCAAGAGAATTAATAACAAATAAAATGATTAATGCCCAGCAAGAAAAAACACTCCTCGGTCCTAAAAGAAATGTTCCTTGGCTGTGCCCCATCTCGCTGAGCTCTGTATCCCTTCCATTTGTCATTGGCAGCATAAAACAGGACAAGCAAATGGAAGATCTCGAAGGAAGAATTCCACGTATGCACTCTGTGCTGTAATTCCATTTTCTATCCATCAACAGGAGGCCACCATACCCATACACATTTCCAGCCAGTATATGAATAGCTACTGTTTCAAAGAACGAGAGCAGCGAACATGCCACGGAATGCATTCCAAAGAAAATGGAAGAACCTCAGTCTCAGTGCGTGCGTGCGGGGTGTGGAAATTATTTTTTTTTTAAAAAGGAAACTTCCTCACCATCGCTCCGCTCTGCTCCACTGTCTTCTTGCTGCAAGCACAGGCTCCCAGCCTGCCCTGTGCCAATCCTGACACTGCTCAGGGCAGCGTCAGGATTGGCTGGGAGCACCCAGCCAGGGCGCTCCCAGGCAGACTAGAAGCCTGTGTAGGCTTTTTCCAGCCCGGCAACTATATTGCCGGGATGGAGAGAGCCTACTACACAGAGATGGCTGGCCACATATGTGCTGTGAGGAGGAGTGCTGTGCACTGCTCGTCACCCATGTGGCCATGCCCCTTCCTCAAAAAACGATAATAAATACAGTTTGTCTTTTTTTTGGGAAAAGGTTTGCAGCTGCTGGTGGGGGTAGAGGGTAGCTTGATGCTCCTCCGCCCTTATGGAGGAGCCACCCCTGAAGAACATTACAAATACAGACTACCTACAATGCAGGATCTGACTAGTTTCATGGTAATTTGCTGTCTGTACAAGAACATATGACAAAAGATGGCTACTCAGAATCGTGGATACTGGTCGTTGCATCTAGAGAAGTGGTTCCCAACCCTTTGACTTCTGTGGACCCCCACTTTAGCATTACTGGAGCTTAGGGACCCCCACTGAATCATTATTGGATTCCGGGGACCTCCCACTGGTTCATTACTGAAAGCTGGGAACCTAATCTGATAATATTATTTAATTTTCTCAGCAGTCACGGACCCCCATGGTGGCTTAGCTGACCCCCAGGGGTTGGAAACCACTGATCTAGAGTTTTACTGGATACCAAGAAACTCCACGGACAGTCGTATGTGGACAAAAGTAGCCCCTAACAGGGCTGACCTAGTACAGAGAGGCCAGGGCACGGTTGTTTTACGATACAGAACAGGGACACCCGCTCCCCCAATCCTGCGAAGAATTACTTACTGCCCACCATTTAAGGCAACTTTTTCCCCTCTGTGGTAAAATATTTATTGTGCATGGTACGTCCTCCAGAAGTATATGAAGATAACTTTAGATTGATAAATCCTTCAAACTTGTAATGTATGCAGTGCAGCATGTAGACATCCTGGCGTTCTGTAATGTTAAAAGGCACGAACACTCTATGGACTGACCATATACTTTAAGAAAACATTAGATCATACGTGGTGACAAATGAAAGTTAATTGCACTACAAATTAACCCAATCTAATTTTAGTGTCTGCAAGCAATTAAATTGGCAATCAAAATTAAATCAATAGGCATTTTACCATGTCTAAAGCACTGTTTTGTGTTGTTATTTTTATACTTGAGGTCCATAACGACTGTAATCCATTTTTTTTTACCAACCACTGATTGAGTCCGATGCAAATGTCTTTTCCAGTTTTTGCTGCAAACACAATTCTGTGATCGCAGCCCCTGAACAAACTTGCTGTTCCTTCTAATAGTTTAATAGTGCTCGGTATCCTAGAGTAAATGCCGGTATAATGAACATGAAAGAACTGAAGAAAGATCTGAAATGAGCATCAAAACTTTACTGGTGGAAGTGGAGCTGTCCGACATCCGAGTGCTCCAAATAGAATGGCAATTTTGCTGACCTGCGAGAATGGGTAATTCGAACTACAAGGTATTTTTGTGGGAGCCAAGCCCTTTTAGTGTATTTTTAGGAATACCAGAAAATGGACACTTGAGCCCTGAAGAAGTCCTTATGGACAAAACCTGTTGGCTACTATGATCACTATGAATTGGGAAAACATTTGTTATGGACATTATGAACCATAGAAGAAAATGATCATCATGAATATTTTTGTGAATAAAGATTTGTTCAATTAAGAAAGTGTTGGAAATTTGTGCCATTTACTACTCTGGAAATAGACTTTGTCGAATCATTTACATTAACATGGAACACATGAGTGCTGAGTCTCACGAAAATAATTGCTTTGTACTGGTGTTTTGAGGGCTGGTCTTTAAGACTTGTGCACCATGCACATGGTTGAAATTTACATATCTACTAATGTGGAAAGGTGCAGCACCAGCCGCTTTGGCCCTTCTTCTTTCTTGAATGCCCTTTTAGTGTATGGTTTAGGGGTTTTAACAATTGTTTTTAAAAAATAGGTCCATAAATGACAATTATATTGATGAGTTCAGGACATTATTAAGTGATACAGTCTCTCAAAGTAAACTGGGTGACCATGTGGTGCCATCAGCCTGATGTGGAGCTGATATTACTGAACTTCTATAACTTCCTTTCATACAGTTAGAATTTTTTTTTATGTTAAATTGTTTTTTAGATCACATTCCTAATATATCTTTCAGGCGATGTAGATCCAAAGAAGCCGTCCTACCAGTCAGGCCACGTGCGGAAATGCAAGTTCAGATCTTCCTTTCACTCATCTGACCCGGAATCCCAATGTCTGAGTGGTTCCGTCAGTGTTGAAGACAACGAAGTGTCAGGTTAGCAGGCGGAACCTCTACAGGAGGGTGGTGTAGGACCAGAAAAACTGGCTCATTTGAGATCTGAAATTTGTTATGTAAACGAAAAAAATGAGTAGAAATTGCAGAGGAATAATATTAAGAGGCGGGTCTAGGATGCGGACCAGTCAGTGACGAGTCAAGCTGGTGAAACAGAGTACTAAATTTGAGAGTGCGGGATTTTTGAATGGCAACAGGGCCGGCCTTGGGTATGGGCGAGCTGGACCCGTGCCCAGAGCGGGGCTTTCAGCGGTGGGCACAAGGAGCTGTCAGTTCATACAACAGCAGTCCCACTCTGAAATGGCTTTAGCAATTTAGCCCAAAAAGTATTTAATCATTCTTGTTTTTTCTTGTACAGGCTGCACACTCCCTTTAAAATACTCTTGCTCTCTCATCTCTTCACACTTCTCGTTTATTTACAATTTGGCACTTGCAGGAAGAAGCTGAGCTGTGGGTGATTCAGGTGAGAATGGGACAGAGTGGGCAGGATTGTGTAACCAGCCAGTCTGACCCCCCCCCTTCTCCCCCCTCCCCTCCCCACCAAAGCAACACTGTCCACTCCGTTGCTGCATTTTACTTGGTGGTAGCAGCAAGGAAGAAGGGACAGGAGGCATCCTGGCGGGGAAGGTCTTAGTTGGAAGCAGCTGATCCTCTACAAAACTAAATTCTGAATATTATTTTCTAAACATGAAACATCTTACATCTTTCTGGTCACATAATGCTGACAAATACATACGAACTGTGATACTGGATTCGTAATATTTTATTAAGTTCTACCATTTCCCTCTGGATTCTAGCCCTTGCAGGCCTGCTGCTCCTCACTATAAATACAGAACTTCCAGTACCAGGATGTAAAGAAAACGCATATTTGCTAAATTAATGGTTTGCTCCCTGTATATCTCAAATTACAGATTACAATTAAGATGGAAAGTGCGGGTTTCAGGGGCACCACATTTAGTTCTGCCGAGGGAGCTATTTGAGCAAAGGCTGGCCCTGCCGACAAGGCAAGCACAGCAGACTGAGCTGTGCTCGCCTCGTCAGCACAACATATGTCCACTGTCGATTTGTTTTCTGCTCATCTCAAGCACCAGAGTCGGAAGCAATCATGGCTCATTGCAATCTTTATTTCAGAGTTTCCCTTTCTAAATCACTTTTTTGTTTTTTTTTTGCTCGACTAGATGTGCTAGTTATTGAGCGTTTACGTTGCTTTAGTCAATTTTCCTTCAGGGTTACTTTCTCCCCGGGTTTCTTTTAGACCATCAGATTCATTTAGTTATTCATACACCTTTTAGATCAGCCAGTGACTTTGAAATGGCTTATTGTGTTTTCAGGATTCTCCTAATTAAGCCAAAAATGTTGTCATTTGTTTATTTTCTTTTTAATGGTTACTTCTATTTTTTTGACCAATTTGTAGGGGAGTTTTTATCTTAGCACCACATAAGTGCATGGCAAACATACAGTTCCATGTTACATATCTATGTTTAGTAATCCCACCATTGTCTCTGCAAATGCATTACAATATATCTGGTCCACCAGGAGCGACTGGTCCAAAGTAAGAACAAGCTAACGTAAGTAACTAAAGGTCATAACAGGTGCATTTGCAGATGACACAAAAGCAATACAGTTGTCACCCTCTCTTGTGCCCACCCAAGTGCCCAAACCCTTGTACACAGAGATGGCGCTGCATGCATGCAATATGACACCCACCCCCTAAAATCCCTTCACATTGTGTTTTACACATTTGTGGCAGTCGGGCTCAGAATGTAGACGGGAGAATCGCCAGGCCCTCGGAGCTTGGTGTCAATCAGCAACCGGGCACTGTCCATCCTCAGTCAGGGATATCCTCCTTAAACTCTTGCAGCTAGTGTAGGAGATTGTCCCACTCCTCAGCTGTGGTACTGTACGCAGTCCCCGGGTCTCCTCACGCCTAAGCGCCACCGATTCAGCTTTGCCCAAAGTAAGCTTTGCCGTGCGCACCAATCTTTTAACCCCGGTAGGTACACTCACCATAGTACATAGATCTGTACATGCCTTGTGGGGCCAGTGGTTTCCATCAGTCAGTGAAGCCTACCAACATTAAGAGTGGTGGATCTGCCAGGGATGAAGCCATTCTGCCCTGAGTGGACTAGATGGGGAAGGTGCTCGAATAGGCATACTGCAAAGATTTTGTAATCCATCCCAAGCATCAACAGTGGGCGATATGACAACCTCTCTAGTGGATACCTGTCAGGCATAGGGCGGGATACAAGTAGCGACTCACAGAGCGACTGCTGAAGTAGGCCATTGATCAACACACAGCCTGATCTAGTTCCAGCATCTTGGCAACCAAGAGGTCCTCATAGACTTTGTGAAACTCTACTGGCAGACTGTCCAACCTCGTAGTCCTGCGTCTAGAAGTGCCCCTAATGGCTCCTCGGATTTCTTGCTCTGTGATAGGCACATTGAGTTCTTCCCTGCCCAGCGGATCAATGACTGGCAGTATGACCTTGTCCGGAAAGTCACAGATGGGGGTCTGGCGGTCTACAGGACATTGCAACTGCTCGATCAGCTGGGCATGGTGCTCTGTGGCCATCAGGAGAGCTGGTCGCACTTTGATGTGCGTGCTGCCACCTCCAGGGCACCTGTCTGGACCAAGTCTCTATGTATATTAGCCCTCACACCTACAACTGATTGGATTCACTGACCATGGAGCACTACCTTCAGTGCCTCTCATACTACTGATCAAGTGGTAGCTGTGCCCTGATTCTCAGACAGGTGGTGGGAGAGCGCCTCTCAGGTCCCATCCCTAAGTAAAGGGTCTTCCAGCATGGTCGGCTTCAGTCTCCATGTGGGGACCAGTGGCTGCGGTGCTTCCCTGTCAAGATGTAATTGGAGCGAGTTGTGGTCTGAGAATGGTTTCCCTAAATATTCAGCATTAATGACTTGCATCTGAGTGGCCGAATGACAGAGTATACAATCCAAGCGCACATGAAGCTCGTTTGGGGGTGAATATTAAGAATATTCTCTGGCAATTGGCTTGAGGGCACGCCAGGTATTCAATAGGGAACAGTGTGAGCCACTGGGAGAGACAAGCGGCACCAGCCACAACAGGAGAGGTCTGCAAAGAAGGATATGAACAATCGAGTTGCAGATTTAAATCTCCTCCTATGACCCAGGGGATGTGTGCCTACCTGGTAAGGACAACAGCTAGGCACGCCAGAAAGGCTTGTTGGGCTACATTTGGCATGTATACACTACCCAGTAGGAGGGGCTAGCCATTGAGCTGTCCCTCCAGTAGGACAGAGCATCCCTCAAGATCTATTTCCATGGCTGTGCATCTAAAAGGGATTGCAGGCGTAATCCATATGAGAGCTCCCCGGGCAAAGCCAAAATATGTGGTACTATAGCATTGACCACGCCACGTTTCTGTAAGCGTGTGTCTTTTCCTCCAGATATGTGGGTTTCTTGGAGAAATGCAATCTGAGCATCTCCCCTCCTGATGTAGTGCTGCACTGCTTGTTGTTGCGCACATTCCCCATGCCCTGGACATTCCACATTAAAATGCGCATTCTAGCGATAGTGCTCATTGCAAAGAAGGGAGAGAGGGGTTGGGGGAGGTGCTTCACAACGTTTCCCAATGGTGTTGGTAGGCAGCACACAGGGCTAAACAAGGACCCCTGTATGACCGTATGAACAAGAAGATCTGAACATCCAACTGAGGGTGGCCGAGCAACCTCCAACTACCCAAAGAAACAGTCACATAGGTGGGATTCTCCAGGCCGTGTATTAGTATACAGGACATTTTCCAAGGAGAGTGTTAGGAGGGTGGCTAGTGTGCCGCGACCAGGTGCGGCCTAGCTATGAAGTGCATTGGCCATGGGTAACTCAAGGGTAGTGTAGTGGACCTGCTTCGTCTTAGTGAGTCAGGAGTAAAAAATAAAATAAAATCTGAAGTGTGTCCCACCAAAGACTTCCACAGGTGTGGGGAAGGAGTGGCAGCCCATTTAACAATAGTGCTGAGGGGAGGCAGACAAGCACCCACCCCCAATCAGTCACAAAGCTCAATGGGGCAATTCTCAGTCATGGCCCGAGTTTCTTGCCTGTAGTTCCCTGACACTAGGGAATCTGCAGTCTGCGGAGTAAGGTCTGATAAGAAAACTGATGTGGTGTTTGAGCTGGTTTCAGAGCGTGCCCTCAGAAGCCTGGGGCGGGGGGGGGAGTGCTGCTTGGCTCATAAGGTGGTTGCAGCCAACATCACCTGAATCTGTTCTTCTCGGGCCTGCAACAGGGTGGGGGTGCTATTAACCCTGGGATCTTCATTCCCACGGTTCTGGTGTTTACTATGCTGACGGGTTCAGGCCGTGAGGGCGCGATATTGGTGTTGATGGAGACGAAGACTCATAGCGGCGCTTCTCCACCCAGTCCCAGGCATCCTGCAGTTCAGTAAAGAAGTAGATGGCCCGATTTACTATGATCTTCAACTTTGCTGGAAATAGTAGCGAGTAGGTCAAGCCTACTTGCCTCAGTCGCTTCTTTACTCCCAGGAAGGAGGCTCTAAGGCATTGTACTGCCAGAGTGTAATCTGGGAAGAGAAATACGCATGTGTTTTCATACAGAATCATCTGCGCAGTCCACACAGGATGGCCTCTTTATCTCTGTAGTTCCTTAGTCTGGCCACCACCTTTCTGGGTGGTGCACCTGGCGGTGGCCTCCACACCGGCAGTTGATGAGACCATTCCACTAAATATTGAGTTGACAGTTCCACAGGCACCACTGCTTCTGCCAGCCATGTCTCGAAGAATGTCGCTGGGTCTGAGCCTTCTGGCCCCTCGGAGAAGCCCATAATTCAAAGATTGTTGCGACAAGATTGTCCCTCTGAGGCTTCCACTCTGTTCTGTAGCTCAAGAACCTTGGCCGTTGGAGATCACTGCTGCCCTTCTAGATCAGATACAGCGAGCCGAAACTCATCCGCTGCACTCTCCACTTGTGACGTGGGTACTGAGTCTTCATTGATCATCTTGCAGCAGTCCCACTTTAACTTTTACCGCATCAACCTTTCTCGTAAATCTTGCCAGGTTTTGGCTATTGTAGCAAGGATTTTGTCCAGCTTAGCGTCCGCTAGGGGTGTGTGTGGTTCTTCCTGCTGTGCCGTCTGCTCGATCTTTTCAGTGTTTCCCACAACTGAACACCCCAATCATTGGGATCCTCCTCCCCCGCTTCATATCATTGTTGGATGTAATACATCAGGCAGTGGCGATGCTGGACTTGCAGACTCCAGGAGGGGAAGCGCCATGTTTCAGTGGGCTTCCATCAGCCACGGACCTGCCTGTCCCCCGGCGTCCACTGCAGGACCACGGGCTGGTCGGCATGTGCAGTCCGGGCAATTGAGTCTGCTTCATCAGTATTTCCCAAAGGATGTCATTGGTATGGTGTAGTGTTGTTGTGCACGACTTGGGGCCCACAGGGACGATAAGTGATACACAGAGGAAGGCAGTGCTGCCAATAAATTATCAGCCAGAAGTCCTGGTTGGGGATTCCTGTTGGCTTCAGTTTCTCAGTTTTGAAAGGAGCAACCTCACCCCCTCCCCCCCCCCCCTCCCCCAGCTTAGCTGGGGCCCAGCGGGGTGGGGGGGTGGCACAAGCAGTCCAGACTCCACTCAGGCCCTTACAGAGGCAGTCAATGGGGGAGGAGGAAGATAGAAGGTGATTATGTCAGACCCCAGCAAGGGGGAAGGATGTGGGGCTGGTGGCTGCCACACACCAGTCTACGTACTCTACAGGAGGCACCCTAACACCCCCAGCAGTGGTTCCCAGGTGACCCAGGTCTTCCAACAAACACAGGATGCAGCACTCACCAGGCTGATGGTTACAGCAATCAGCAGAATGTTGCAATTATAGGGCTTGTCCAGGCAATGCATGGGAGGTGGTCCAAGGTTGCACGATCAACCCCACAGCTACCCCAGAGCAGAGGCCGCTATTTGGGTTGCCCAGGCTCTTCAGGGCCCATATTCTGCACCCCATGCTTGGACACGTCTCCCATGATGGGAGTTGTCCACTGCGCCAGCATCCAGGATGACAAGCATAGTCATGGTAGTACACTGGGGACACATCTCAGTCAGCGGGGGAGTGGTGGAGCGGGGGGTTCCCCCTGAGAAATGCACACCCAGTGCAAAGGGCACGGTATCCATATGCTGCGGACCGCAGCTTGTTCAGGCCCCTGGGGGTGTGGGCCTGAACCCCCTCGCCTCCACCGGAGGATGGGAAAGCGACCACACCGCAGCATAGGTGCCCCTCAGCAGTCCACAGAGCCTGACAGTGTCTTGCTGGCTCACCTTGCACCACTGGTTGGCTCGCGTTCTGGCTGCGCATTCGCATCAGGCTAAAGGTGCAATGGCGGATTTGTAGTAGCCTCCCAGGTCCTAGAAGCAGTTAATGCAATGCGGCCTGCTCTCTGCACCACGGCCCCCCACTGCCAAAGTCTGAATTGCAGCAGATGTCTTCGGATCACTGGCTGGAGCGGTCTCAAAGCCTGACCGCCATCTTGCCTTGGCTGGCCATGCACCCTTGATAGATACTTCTAACTGCAGATACCTCGTCTTTAGACTATCCCTGACAGGATCCGGAGAGTTTTTCAGCAATGGTCCTGCACTCTTATAAGATGGCTCTGTGCGGCTCTGCATGAGTTCTGTACCACCTTAAAAGTGACAGAATAGACTTATAAGCCTCACCCTATGCACTCGCATATGTCCATTTTATTCTGCGCATTTGATGTGGATCTGGAGCTATACCTCCATCTTTGTCACTCTTCCAACAACTTTACAATTTAGACAATGTACCAGGGAAGATTTCTTCCCAAAAACACTAGCTTTCAATCCGTGCTCTGACTGCAGGAAGCAGATGGTCACAGACTTGCAGAACGTTAGTCTTTTGTGCTTAGGCTTCAGTCACAACCCACATTTTGTGATAAATGTTCTCTCATGCTCCTGTGTCAAGCTCTTCATCAGCAAGCATAAAAAAAGGTTGCTGTTCAAACAGAAGTCCTGCTCCAAGTCAAGGGGCCACTCATGATGCCATTCAAGTAGCTGGTCCCATGTAAAGTCCTGTTCCCACTCAGTCTTCCTGTTGTCCTGTAAGTCCATGATAGACAATGAGCACACGAGAGATGAGTAGAACTTGACCCCATCCTGACACTCAAAATCAAACGCAGGTGCAAGGATGTCACAAGCGCCTTCTGACATGGAGCGGGTCCCTCAACAGCCCTGGCTTGCCCTACTTCCCTAGGCCATTGTTGATGCCGCAGCAAATCGCGACGTTCAAGGAGACAATGCTGCACCTCCTTCAGATGCCGCCTGGTCCCCCGAGTGTGCCTTCGGGCCCATGCTGCTGCAAGAGGCTCCAATTGGACTATGGCCAGTGGGCGCCTTGGTGCCAACAGACCCCGTGGGACTTGTTTGTCAGCCGTTTCCGACAGATTCATGCTTCACTCCAGCCTCTGCGTCCACACCACCAGTCAGTTCCATGCAGGTTGTGGATGGAAGTAGAAAATACAGGCAATATGTGAAGGTGGCCTACAAACAAGCCAACTGGCACCTCTCTCATGTTTACCATTTTCTATCTTCACTGTAGTTTGCATTTCTATCCTGAGTGTCGCAGCAAATTCACGCTCTCCCCAGGCTAACTCAACAACATGTATTCTTGGGTTTCCAGATACTGCAAAGTTCAAAAGGCCAATTGTCAGCTGTGCCTGGTAAAAACCTCGTCCGTTTGTAAAAACACTCGCCCTCCTCAACCTGAAGCCATCAATCGGACAAACAGTGCGATGGAGCACACAAATAAAAACACATTGCAACCAAGTAAAATGCAAGGGCAGATTCTGCATGTGGATGGAAGTAGAAATTAGACTCCAGCCTGTGTAAAGGCAACATGTGAAGGTGCTCCACAAACCAGCCCTTCCATGTTTACCATGTCCTGTTTCTACACTAGTTTGGATGTCAATCTTTAATGTGAACAACATCATCTCTCGGACATGAAAAGAGCATAAAACAAACAGTCTCGTAGAATAAACCTCTACAACCTTTGCAGATTTGGTTCTTTTCCTAATAGGATTGCAGTGTCTCAACCACATAGCCTGGAAATAGAGACAGAGGTATAAGGAGGTTGGGGGATGCTGAGGGGTTGTCCTTAACTTGTATATTCAATTTTTTTTATTCAGTCAAACGTAAGCGGACATATAACATACAATTGCATATAAAAAAGTTTTATCCAAAAAGCATCCATTTAAAAACGCATTTGTTAAAAACAAACATAAGAACGTTATTCAAACACATTAGTTAAACAGTTACACTTTTCACAACAGGAAAACTTGCATTTCATGTCAATTTAGTATTGCAAGGTTACCTTGTATGGAATGGCACTGTAACTAACTTACTTCTGCAAAACACAAAGTAGGTGACGAGAGAGATTGCAAAAAGACCCAAAAAACATTGCAATCCTACATTGCCTAAAATTTGGTTGGCTTAACACCGGTGCTTAATGTTTCCTCTGTGCAAAATAGAACTTAGAAATAGCAAAATGCGCATCGAGGTTTGTGCAGAAAAGCCAGAGTCACATTCATGACTTCATGACTTACACGCAAATTCTTGAAATAAGAGCCCGGTGCTGGAAAGGCCACCAGAAGGTCTGCACTATTCGGCCTCCATCTAGTCCGCAAGACTCTAATTCTTCTTCGTGACCCAGGTGTAAGATAAGGTTCTATGCCAGGAGAAGTGCCTGTCACGTCGTAGTTGGAGACTGTTTATATCCCAGACTCATTACGGAGGCTGATAGTAAGGGTCCCAAGATATTTTTTTTTTTAAATTAAAAAAGTCAGGCAAGTTCAACATAGGGCTGTCTTTGTTGATGTATGACAGCCATGGAATCTTCAAGGCCTCATCCAATCTTAAGAAGTCAATTAAAACCACTGTATTAAAAGTAATCTTCTTGCCCCATACCTTTAACCGTAATAAGTGGCTGAAGCTTGATCAGATCCTTAATGTAATCAAGGTCAGCCTCTGCTTGGCAAATGTGGGTAGCAGTAGTCATGGGAACTGCCAACAATCTTATAAAACCATTCTCAACCCTCCGCGTGGGTAAGTGGTCTCTCTCGTGCCTCCGAGACCAGACCCATAAATGGCGATTGACCGGCATTTTGCATTGCACATCTTTAGGAGCTTTTGACTGGTTTACTGCGGAGTTTGTAAGTGAAGCTGAAAACAGACTTTGTACTACTCACTTATGCTGCAGCTTTAGCCCTACTTAATGGACCCCACTTAAAGCTGTCTAATAAAACACCCCAATTCGGCAACGATGACACGCACTAATTTACTTACTATTGACAGTGAATGAGGTAGTTTCCTCCTTATATGGGCCAAAAACTATAATGTGAGTTTTGTCTCGATTGACAGTCTGATCTAAATTAGCCATGAATATACAAAACTGGTCTAGCATTCGCTGAAGGCCTGTTGCGGTCCTAGCAAAGAGGACCGCATCGTCTGCATACAGTAGCGCGGGGGCAGGGCACTCTCCTGCGTGAGGTAGATTAATATCATAGCTGAGCATGTGTTTTTCCAGGCCAGTTACATCTAAAGAAGAAAGGGGCAAAGAGACACTGCTGGCACACACACCTGTCTAATCTGAATGCCTGTGTGGTCTTCCCGCCTCGCCCATATCTGACACTGGCAGTCATCTCAGAATGGAGTTCCCTAAGAAAACTAACAAGTTTGATCTCCATCCCTAGTTCTATCATGATGTTCCATAATCTTCCGCTATTTTATAGAGTTCAATTCCAAACTGAGGTCCATAAGAGCTAATTATGTCATTCCCTCCTTAGCCACTGTATATTTATGATACGGTAGAGGTTGAGGGAGTACCCAATCGTGTCAGCACAAAGTCAAAATTGTGAATCGGATAAGATGTCTTGAGTAAACGCTGTAGTAAAATCCTGCACATTACCTTTGCGGTAGAATGAATAAGTGATATTTTTAGGGTTTACAACTCTTCTTAAAGATGGGCACAATAGTGGCACATGACCAGGTTTTACGAGGGCCAGTGCTTATTATTGTCTTCAGCACGTTAGTCCAAAGAGGGGCCCATAGGGCACTTTTATCATTAAAGAGGTCCATCTGGCCTCAGGGCCTTGCCACCAGTGTACTGCTTTTACTGTATCCTCTTGCTACATTGAAGCAAAAGGATTAGGGATCCCCATGACGTGACTGACAATCATGAATCTTATCGTGTTGGACTGTACCAGAATATACCCTGGTCCGAGTCTGGAGAGTCCTGAAAAAACAGCTGATGGACAACTTGCCAAATCATTTTATTATCTTTGAGAGTACTGGTCATACTTAAGGATTGATATGACTTATCGCGTACCACAGTTTTCCAGTCTGTTGGTGCTTTCTTGTACTCCTGCCTACATCTGCACACAATATCCGAGTCTCCCCGACTGTTTTCAAAGCAGTCGATAAGTTGCTGTGTGCGTTGAACAATTTGAATGGAACCAGCTCGCATATTTCTTGTTGCGGGACCTCAAAGTATTGGGGTTTAGAGTTTTAACCGTACCACACACTATGCCAAAGCTGCTAATAATGTCACCAACGTCCATCATTCTCATCTAAACACTTGAATACAGTATTACTGGCACCAGTAAAGTCAATGAGAAACCCATCCTTGTCAACATGGACCATCTCACTAATGCGCCCTTATTTCTGGACAAAACCAGCGACCATTGGTTCTTCCGAACCTGTGGTTTAGTAAAAAGAAAATTATCTAAGATAATCGCTAAGCAACTATGATTACTGTGAGCATTTAGTTAAAAGAAAAATACAGACAAAACTTTAATTAAAAGTAAATTAAAGCATCACTATATAGACTGTGACAAAAATTATGCGCGAGTGTGTCCCCTTCTTGACCTGTCTCCATGACCCTTTAGGGGACAGTTGACAGTGACAAACATTAAAATCACCCATCTAGGTGAAAGATGAGGGCTGCTGGAGGAACACTAAACCAATGAAGCCTCCTTTGGTCCTCCCTGAGCTTACAGGAGGCTCAGGAGTGAAAAAAACTGTAGAACCATCAATATAGCCAGAGAACATTGCCCAGGTTTCTCGGTAGCATAATGCACCATAGCTCTATATAGCTCTTCACCATTCTCGAGTTGATAGTTCAATGACCAGTCCTGTAATACTCCAGGAGGAAAATGTATAAGAAGAGCTTGTTGGTCTAGCTGGTATGTTAATGGTGCGACTCCTGTCCCACCCACCAGATTCGCTGCCCTATGTTTGTCACGTAGTGGTCCAGAATCACCAAGCCTCTCATTAAGCCAGTGGACTTCTTTGTTGATTAATTGGTCATAATTCTCGAATTGTCCTGGCCTTAAGGAAGAAACCTCCATTAGAACTGTTGTGTAAGGTGTAGCTTCCAAGGATAAGTGCAAAACAGGTGGAGTCCCCTCCCCCCACCCTTGGCTTCCCGCTGATTATTAATGGAGGCCTGGACATGGTTTTTACAGGCTACGGACTTAGTTAATGCAGATGGGCTTGAAGAACAAGAAAAAAAGACTAGAACGGATTTGAGTGATAAGAAACAGTACAGACTTGAGTTTGAGACTGTGGTAGCTTAAGGTTATAAGTATTGAACACCTCGGATCCCCAACTTTATGAGTAATCATCTCCCCGGAGATGTAGGGTTCCAGATGAGTCCAAAACACATGGATTTGGTCTTCTGTTGCCAGCCAGTGCCGGTGATGAGACAATATCCAAACTCCCAATCCAAATCCCTTCTTTCTGACTGTTCCCCGATAACTGATCTTTCAATATGTTTAGATGTTCCTCAAGTACCAATTTCTTGCTCAGTAACCCCATGGCATTCGTGTGGAGTATCAATGGAGTTAGAGAGGGTTTTTTCCTCACTATTGAATGTAGATTTCCTCTTAGCTATTTCAATGGTATCTGGGCGTAAAGATGTTGGGGCCAAAAATATATTGCAAAGAGAGGTGGTGCAGCCCAGCCTGCTCTTGGGCCAGTCTTCGCCTGGGCACATCCAGCTGTGCAACCCCCTCACCCCTATTCAGCCAGCGATTCTGGGACTTGTACTCTAACCAACAGCAGTCTTGCTGCAGAGTGTCCCACGCAGCAGGTATCTGAGGCTTACTTTATGTCCTCGATGGTGCCAAAACCAGCCACCACCCCCCGTTCAGCCAAGCATCCTGGGGCTTGAAGACTACCCCACAACAGTCTGGCTATAGTGCGTTTAGAAAATCTGTACAAAGTGAATCCAGTTTCTGACTGCTCCAGGAACAGGCTTGACTTCCACATTGATCCTGCTGCTAAGGCACTCCCTGAAAATAACTTCATATTTCATAACCGGTAAAACAAACAGGAAGACAATACCACGTAACACGCCGTATGTATAAAACTGTGGTTTGTGTGCAGTAGATACTTGCTTTACTTAGCAGTGACACACCTGTTAAACCTGATCTAGATATTTTGGACCCCTGAGAGTGTTTGTCTTTATGTAGAAGAGGTCTACTGTGCTTCACATTATTGTAAAGTGCTGAAGTGAGACCTGGTTGTGACAGTCCAATTCACACCAAGGATTAAACTGCTAGATTCAGATTTTGAGCAGTCGCACATGGGGTGTCCAGATGAAATCTCTGAAGAGACCAGGATTGATACTGTTGCCTGTGCAGACTCCATCTGTCCCAGCACCAGATGCAACTCGAATGCTGGTCTCTAACCCGTAAACTCATTGGCCTGCTTTAGGCCAATGCTGCACTAGAAGATTAGAAAAGTGTAATAATTAACTGTAATAATGGTGTTCTCGCAGAGTGTTTAACTACTGGTTGGTAAGAAATTTCATAATCTATTGAATCCAAAAATGCTAAATGTCTATCGAAACAAAATGGCGGCATCTTATCTTGTGGACATTAACTTTGATGCCATAAACTAAAGTTTTAAGCCATTAGTGCCCAAGGCAGAGATTGTTGTGAGAAACTGATGCTGCTACCAAATTCCACCTCCCCCTGCCAACTCCCAACCAACCAGCCACTGATGCTCAGGGCAGAAATGGGATACATTCCTACACCTGAAACAACTGTATGAAGCCAAGAGAGTTACGAAAAAAAATTGATAATGCTTAGCACGAAAGCTAAGTTCCTTAGTTCTGAAAGAAAAGTAGTATTCATTGGCTGTGCCCCATCTCTCATTGAACTTTATACCACATCCATTTCTGAAAGGCAACATAGAGCGGCATACGTAGGCCAAACAAATGCAAGTCCTTGAAGGAAGAATTCCAAGTGTACAATCTATGCTGTAATTCCATTTTGCAGCCTTCAAACAGGAGGCCACCATATCCATTCACCCTGCCATCCAGCAAGTAACACCCTACGAATTGCAATCCAAAGAAAATGGAAGATCACAAATACAAATTATGTACAATGGGACATCTGTCCATTTTCATGTTAATCTGCTCTCTGTACAACACAGGCAACAGAAGACTGCTGCTCAGGATAGTAGATACTAGTGATTACAGGTACGACATATGGTTTATACTGGTTACTGAGAAACTCCACGGTCAGTCGTACCTGCTCAAAACTAGTCCCTTCATGGGCTAGCCTAAGATGGGCAGCTCAGGGCATGATTGGTTTACTATATGGACGAGGAACCTGCCCCACTCCCAGCAGTTCTGCAGAGCATCACTTATCAGCATTTGATACATCTTTAGCTCCCTCCATAGTAAAGTATTTCTTCTGCATGGTATGTCCTCCAGAAGTACATTAACATAACTTTTTATATTGGGAAAAGATTGAAACTTCTAATGTATGCAGTATGATATGCAGATATTGTGGAATTCTGTAATGCTGCAAAGCACTAAGCCTCTTTGTAGGGGCTGACTGTTACCCCAATCTCGCTCCATTGTTCATAAGCAATATAATTATGATCATCGATTTATGGATAGTCAAGAAAATGAAATCAGTAGGACTTGTACGATGGCCAAATAAGCATGTTCATGTGTCTTCATACTTAAGGTCATTAGTGACTGTAAAACTTTAATTTTCTTATCACATACTGATTGGTTCAGCAGCAAATGTCCTTTCCAATCTTTGCTGCCAGCAAATTTATGTGATCACAGCCCTTTAACAAACTAGCAGTTCCTTCTAATGAATTAAGGGTGCCATCTGTCAGTTATGGTATGATGAACATGGAAGAATTGAAGAAAGGTAAGTAATAGGCATCTGATCTTTATTGGTGTAGATGGACCGGCTTGTCTGTCTGGGAACTAACGGCTTCAGATAGCTATAATTTCGCTCGCTTGAGAGTGATGAACTGCCTGGTGGTTTTGTGGAAGTCATACCCATTTGGTGTATGCTTTAGGGGCTTTAGCAAACTGAAAAACAGCACAGGTACATAAATGACTACCCTGTTGAGTGCAAACCACTGTAACATGATACAGTCTCTCAAAAGAACCCTGGTAACCACGTGGGGCCATCAGCCTGATGGGCAATGATGTTACTGAACCAATGTAACATCCTTTTGTACAGCTAGAATTTTATAAATCTTTATAAAAAATGTATTAGAGCACATTACTAATCTATCTTTCAGGTGATTCAGCTCCAGATCCTGTGGAACATATTGCAGACCACCTGGTGGGGATTCTCCATGATGCCCCCGATTACTCATCTGACACGGGATACCGAGCTATGAGCCGGTCCTTCAGTGTGGAAGCTGATGGAATATCAGGTGAGTAGACAAATTCTACAGGAGGGTGTATGGTCAGAAAAGCTGGTTCGTTGAGGATCTGAAATTTGTTATGTAGATAAGGAAATGAGTAAAATGGCAAAAGAGGAATGTCATGAGGTGGGTGTGGTACGCAGAACTAACAGTGGCGAGTCAGGCAGGTAAAGCAAACAAAAATGGTAAGTTTTGGGCTCAGGAATTTATGACCAACGAGGCAAGCAGAGCAGACCGAGCTATTGCTAAAACCAATTTTCCTTCAGAGTTAATTTTCCCACCTTCCTTTTGAACTGTCTGATTCACTGCACTCATTCAGACACTTTTTAGTCCTGGCAAATAATACTTCAAGTGCAAATACCTTTCCTTTAGAATAGCTCCAGGTGCCAGACTGGATATGGAAAATGTTGCTGCAATGTTCCCTCTCTCTGATAGATGGCTCTGTGATGACTACATGCCATCCTGGAAGTTACAGAGAACAGACTCCTCACATAAGCGTCACCCTGTGAGCTGACATCTGTTCCTTTCAATCTGCACCCTTGGTGCTCTACTTCCTACTTTGTCAGTCTTCCAACAACTTCAAAGATTACTTCAGAATAAGGTGCCAGGGAAGGTATCCCCCATAAAAAACAGGAATCTTTACATGCCATGACTGCAGGCAGCAGTTGTTGGTCACAGACCCATACAACATGTGTCTTTGGTGCTTTGTCGTCAGTCACAACCCAAAGTTGTCCGATACATATGCCCTCATGCACCTGTAAGCTATACACAAGATAAAACTCTGCATTGCTGAGCATAAGAGGTTGCTGTTGAAACAGAAGTCCTGTTCCAAGTTGGTGGGCCACTCATGATCTTGTTTAAATAGCCAGTTCCCGGTGAAGTCCTGTTCACACATAGCCTTCTGGTAAGTTGATGATGTTCCTTAAGCAAAGAAGGATAAGCAGGAACCAGCCCCATCCTGCTACTCCAAATCGGATGGAAAAACTGTAAGGTATCATAAGCACCTTCTGACTTGGAGCCAGTCCTGCAACAACCAGATACACCTTAATTCTCTAGGCATTGTCAACCCTGCAGCAAATGGCGGTGTTCAAGTTGGCCATGCTGCAGCTCCTTCAGTTGCTTCCTAGCCCTCTGGTGTCCCTTGGAGCCACAAGGGACTCCAGTTGTACTTTTCCCATCGGGCACTCCTTCGCTGCGAACAGACGATGTGGGACCTATTTCTGAGCCCTTTCAAATGCCAGTTCATACTTCGCCCCAGCCCCTCGGTCTACACATGTCCATTTCATATAGGTGCTAACTTCCCCGGCCCGGATGTGACTCTAACACTGATCTCCAACCCTGAGCCATTGTTTGCCTGCTTCAGACCTATGTCGCACTATGGGATTACAAAGTGCAACCAGACTGATCCTTGGCTTTTGTCTCAACACAGTACTATTAGGGGAGAGGACTTATTTGGATTAGACTGAGACCAGTCACGGAATTCCAAAAGTTCCACACAACACTGTTGATAAGGCTGACAAACTGCTTTTACCTTATTATACTCATAACTTGCTATACGTGGATTTACAAAATGCCAGTGGGCTAGATAAGTCTCCAAAGACTGCTCAGGACTCGCTGCCTGGCCACCAATAGGAAGTAGGTGTGCAAAGGGCAGCAGGAGTGCTAGGTTCAGTTTCTTACTGTTGAAACAAAAGTAGACTTGATAACTGAGATCTTCAATCATGTCCTACCTCTTCAGAACCACTATTGCCATTTAGCGAGGCCCTCAAGGACACACTTTTGGGCTCCTGGTTTACACTGTGCTCAGGCCCTCCCCAATGCCACCCATACTCCCCCCTTGCCCCACCCCAGTGCAGCTAGCCTGTGGCTGATGGAACATCTAAGCACCGGATGATGTTTTGCAGACAAACAAATTCGATATACTCACCGTGTGTCACACTTTCTGCTCTGGATGCTTGAGTCTGAATGGCATCTCTGGACTTGCAGGATGTGTATTTTCATAGACCCATCCTGCATCCCCACAGATATTGTTTTCGGTTCACAGTGGAGTCAGAGCACTTTCAATTTGCCATGCTTCCCTTAGGAATTACTTCACCATGTTTGGTGTTTATGAAAGTGATGATGGTTTTCACTGTCCACCTTCAGAGGTCATGGATGTGTGTGTGTTCCTCTACCTCGACAACTGGGTGCTCAAGTAGGGCTTGCCACAGTCGGTCATAGACCACCTCTGGATGGCAGCCACACTCTTGACATTTTTAGAGTTTTCTATCAATGAGCCTAAGTCCCACCTGGAACCGAAGCAGAGGAATTCCCTTCATTATGGCTGTTTTAGACACAGTGGCATTCAAGACATTGCCACTGCTGCAGCTAGTCTAGGACATTCAGTCTGGGAAAGTCAGGATATGATCCAGATGTCTTGGGCTCAATCGTAGGCCTCAGTGAGGATGGCTCCGAAGCTTCTTGGACTTCTCTATTTATAAATCCTCCTTGTTCAGAATGCTAGGTTGCATATTTGGGGCGTGCTGTGGAACTTCAGATTTCAGTGGGCCTATCATCAGGGCTGCCACTCTGTCTCAAACCAGATCTAGCATGAGACCGGTCAGGGTCTTCTGTGGTAGCAGATGAGTGCCAACCGGGCCAGTGACAGGACACTTTCAATTCCCCAGCCAGATTTTCAGTGTCACTGCTGGGTTAGGGGCATTGATGAAGTGGAAATTGTAGGCCTATGGGCTCTGGTGGAGAGCCAGCCCTGTCAGTGTCCTGGAACTTTTGGTGATCGGTCTGTCCCTGAAAGCCTCCCTGCCACCCATCAAGGGGAGACCGGTGCAGGCCCTCATGGACAACCTGACTTCGGTGGATTTTAATCCTGTGACAAGAGGCCCTATGCCTCTGAAGGTAGCTGGACCAGCAGAACATCTTTTTTGGCAGCTAACCATCTCTGAATACCAAGACAGATGAGCTGAGCAGACGTGGTCTAGTGGATCACAAGTGGTATCTCCATCCTGATGTGTCAGAACTACTGCATACTGGAGTTTCTTCCAGCAAAGTCACTTGGAGACTCATTCTAACTGTGACCAAACCGGAGTCTCCTGTGAACGTTTTTGCCAGTGTCTGATCTACCTGTAGTTCAGAACGAAGTCATGACAGACCAGGCCAAAGTCATTAATAGACCCAGGCTGGTTTAGGAGACAATGGTACCCAGGGCCCCGGAGCATGAATATTGCCCTCCAAGCCAGCTACCACTTCAGGAGGATCGCCTGCCCCTGCAACAGGAAAGGATCCTGAGTCTTCAGAAACTACATTTCCACAGAGATTTAATGCATTTAATTGCCACTGCTCAATCTGACGTTGCAGTAGTCTTTGTCAATCTTGCAGCCCAACACCCTTCAACAAAGTCAATCTGTTCTGGTAAAAATTAATTTGCCTAGTAGGGCGCTTGCCATACTGACCCTCTGCAGGCCAAACATTTGGATGTATTATTTGTTCTCTCGTTGGTCCAGAAAGGCCTTGCAGTGGGACCAGTTAATGGTTATCTGTCAGCCCTTTTGGCCTCTTCATCTGACCTTCTCTTCTCTATTTCAGTCACCTGTTGTAATGCACTTTGTTGAAGATCTGACTTGCATGTTTTCTCCAAAGCGATTTGTTATGCCCAAATAGTATCTGAACTTAACTGTAGACATTTCTCAGGTGCACGCCTTTTGAGTGGATGCAGGGCTGCTCACTTCATCTGATTGCATCACCACAACATTCTGCATGATGGAACTGTAGGTGCTCTCTGTACAACCATCCTATGCCACTTTCTTCCCTAATAATTTATTCTGAAGGCCTCGGGCAGCTTTCTTATCCAAAGTTTTGACACCTTTTCAAAACTTGGAATCTATAACTCTGGAAGGGCGAGGTGATGCAAAAACACATTGGCAAAAGAGGAGGCGAGGCTCCATCTCCTCTACAATAACAGGGCTCCGAGTTTCGACATCAACTGCATGAAAGAACATTGTGTGGACGACCAGCTCTTTGTGGAATTCTCTGGTGTGAAGAACGGAAATCCAGTGCAGAAAAGTACCTTGTCAAGATGGATAGCCCCCTGTGTCAAATCTGCTGTGTGCTGACCAAGCAGCAACCACCTGTGAAGGCCTGCTGGCTCGTTCCTCCAGGGCCTTGGCTGCCGTGGTGGCATTGACCAGGGAGTTGGGTTGACCGTTCTGGACATTTTACAGGCTATAACATAGGCGTCTGTGCACGTTCACAAAATGCTGCTGCCTTGACAGCCAGGTCCAGTGGGTGGGCCAGTTTGCCTGTTAAGTCCTGCAAGATTACCTAAATTAAGGCTACTCCTCGGACCCTACACTTTTGGTAGGAACTTCTCTGGTATCTGTTCTATAGACGAGGACTCTGCAGTTAGAAGTAGCCATCATAATAGCAAGTTACTTACCTTTGATAACACTCTAGCTGCAGAATGTTCACAGTTCTCTCACCTTCCCCTTTTGTGAATTGGACTCCTGAACATCATGTTAAGGTTCCCAGTTAGATGTCTGCACACTGTCACCTGTAATTAGTTTGAAGTACTCGGTGCATGAGGATGCAAGGAGAAGAATTAATCCACTGTCGTCAGCGTGCACAGTTGCCGCTTATGTGTGGCTCCACTCTGTCACTTCTGGGACAGTACGAAGTCACCATGGACCCACATGGCATCACCTATTGGCACACGGTAGCATTGATGTAAAATTCTCCAAATCCAATATGGCACCTGGGGATATACTAAAGGTGAGGAATCTGCCTGTAGAGTATTCAACAGAAAAGCGTTAATGAAAGGGAGTAAGTTGTTCTTGCTGAAAAAGATAGGTCTTGTGTCCATCATGTTAGTATTTTTTATTTTGTCCAATAACTTCTGGCTGTGCATCTTTGAAAGATCCTAGTCTCTTTTGGCATTTGTTTTTAGTGTTTTTTTCTTCTTCTTGCTTCCTGGAATTTTACAACTAAGTAGACATAGCCTATTCTAATGCCCTACTCCCCCACCCAACATGCAATAATGTATACATAGCTACATGCTTGAAACTGAATAACAGGACATCACCAATTTTGACCAGATTTCCCATATCTGCCAAACTCTAAGTGACCTTGTTGAACTTCTTCTGGTGTTTAGCACTCTAACCATAGGCGTTTTTTCTGTCCTTAGAAATTAATTAATCGCTCAACGCTCCCTCGCTTTCAGAAAGTATTTACTGCAAGTTGAGTTTTGTGTGTATATGTGCTGCTGAGTATAGTGCTTTCCATATTCATACGTCCCAGGCAACTTGGCTCCTGTTGACTCCCTCGGTTTGGGATCCTACCCATTCCTGGGATGGACTTAAGTACATTTAGGTTGTTCCTGGTTTTCAGTTGTCTTACTTTGTGTGGTTTTTACTAAACATGTGTGAGAGGTCTGTGTAGAAACCTGTGGATCTACCTTTGTACCTCCGCATTATAATCCAATGGATTTGTGACATTTTTCACCACCCCTCTCAAATTGCTGAAAACACACTTTGATTTTCATCAGTTAAACTAGCAAAGAAGCTGCTCCAGTGGTTAGGAAGCTGAATTAACAAAGGGGAGAAGAGGTAAAAGTATCTGTGGTCTCGTGCAACAAGACAAACCTGGTTTACCTTTAGAGCAGTACTTAGCCTGATTTTTGGCTTCTGATCACCAAATATGATGGATGTTGACTGTATATCTCTTGTGAAAGACAACTTGCTGAACGTTCTAGCCAGCAGCAGTCTATAGTTCATATTGACTCCTAGCCCAAGGAGGGGCATAACCCGCAGAACACTAGGAGTGCTGGAACAAGGCACTCGGTGGGCAAAAGGCTCGATGCTGTTGGGCTCGTCTAAACCATATGCTGCTTACATGCCAGGGCGTGTTCTATTGCATAAATGTAGTGTAGCCCAACTCGTCTTGTGACATCTCTCTGCCCCCTGGCAGGAGACAAAGGCCTTTAACAATTATCTGCTAGAGACAATCCGCGTTTAAGTCCTATCTTAACTCTGCCACAAGTGAGAGCTAGTCGAATTGATGGAGGTCCCCTCAGCTGTTTGTCCAGCTTCATGCATGCTTACGTCTTTGCAGTTTGAAGTTTCATTCTCAATATTGTGTTCTTTTGGGACAGTTTAATAAATTATGTTTTTTAGAGATGGGGCAGCCAGGCCCTCCTAGACGTGGAAATTTCCTTTCCCTTGTCGAATGACCTATTCGATAGTGTGCACAGGACCTTGTATGTTCAGAGGTCACAGAGAATAGGACTAGAAATTCACCTTCAAGTGTATTAGAGAGTACATCAGTTAAACTTACAATAATGTGTAAGGAGTAGAGTTACCCTGCCCAAATGGATGCCCCTCAACAGTAAACCTACCCAAACAGGATGCAAGAATGAACCCTGGTAGGGCAACAGCCTCTGCCTGTGCAAGAACATGCAGGGACAACACAGCCTCCCTTTGAAAGAGACTCCTGTAGGGAAGGGGCAGGGCACTAGCTGAAGTCAAGCAGTTTGGAGGAGTATCTTGGGCAGTCATTATTTTAAACTCACAGAATATTGCCTGCATCCTAGCAATTAATGTGCACACCAAGGAATGTCTTAGGCCAGATCTATCCATGTGTAGCTAGTAAGGGCTGAAAACACACATCACGCTCCCTGAGGAAGCCCTTTTAAAAAGTCAACCCTTTTATGTCAGTCTTGCAGGTTTTAAGTTGAGTCAAAGGAGATGGATGGCATAGTCCTAGAGTAAAACGTGGCTTATTGCTATTCTGAAGGTGCTGCTGCACTTGACACTGGCCCAATCTGACTGATAGATTTGTAGTGATGAGAAATTATCATGACTTCTGTAGAATCAGCTCGAGCGGATACATCTGTGTTCGTTTATGACGAAAACAGATGTCTGGCGAAACATGGTGCAGGAAAATACAGAAGTCAGAGTGAGAAACTGTGTGCACTTGAGAAAGACCTCACCCACCAACTGCACCTGAAGCCAGGATCTTGTTGACTACGTTTCATGAGAATGAATCCTTTGTTTTACTTGCATGAAGAAAAGAATTGGAGAAACCACAGAGGCACCAACTCAAATAATGCCTACTGGTGTTCAGTGCAGATTCCTGCCAATGAAAAGTTCTGCATATGTTGGAGAAAATGGATGTGCCAAACCCAAGAGAAGGGAATAATATGTTTGTGCAGTCTTGTAGGACGTAGAAGCAAACCGATCATGCCTTCTCGTCCTCACCATCAATATGCTGCAGATATTGTACTTTGGGTTGGTGTTGTTGTGACTTGCGGAAGAGCTTCTAGCGCCTAAAGAGCATGATGGCATTGAATGAAATAAGGTTGGGTGAGGAACAATCCATTCCAGAGTATGTTTAATGCGGGGGTCCTTGCGGCTGGCAGGAATGATGCGCACCATAAGTAGAAGATTTGTAAAAACAGAGCATTGAAGAGGGTGCCCCACAAACTGAAGTACTGTGCACCGAAGACTTGAAAAACAAACTTCAGATGAAATGAAGTCTTGGAGGTAGGAACAAATACGGTGAGGACGAAGCACAACAGGATAAACCAGGTTTATTAAGAATGCACGGGTTGGTGGCAAGAAAAACTGATGCAGGCTGAGAGCTACACGGGGAAGATCTGTACACGAGGGGGAGAGAAAAGGGCCTGTCGAGAATAGAACATAGGATGCTAGAAAATCCAATCCTACCACGGTATGAGACTCGGCAACTAAGAGAATGTTAGAAGGAGCACTAAAAAATCTATTTAATTGAAATCTGGAAGCACAGTTAGACAGGAATAAGATCAGAACTAACCAGATATTTTATATGGATTTGATGAGGAGGGGAGCAGGAAAAAAAATGAGTCTGTTTAGAGCAGGCAGACTCGCTGCTTATGTCCTATAGAGGTCAGGATCAGTTTGGGCGTGAGGGTGCTCGGCTTGTGACAAGGGGAGCTGGCTCTTGCGGGATGGAACTAAAGGAGAGATCCCAGCGTTGCATCACTTATATTGTTTGCGTTTCAGATGAAGAAGCTCTGATCCAACAAATCGCCGCAGTTTTGAGGGAGTCCGGGGATCGCTTGCAAGAGGAGGTAAGTGGATCGCGCTTCTCAATCTTTCCTCTGACGCTCAGGAATGTCCTCCCCGCATGACCAGCACCGCTGGTCCATTTATTGTAGGCTCACTCGAGAGTGGAGGGTATATGGTGCGGCTGTCAAACACCAGGTGGTTGGAGATCTGAAAGAAGGCTGGAGCTGCACAGTAGTAAAACATGATTATGATGTGCTTGTAATAATCTGGTAGTATCTGGTGCAAATTATGTGGTTAAAATGCACGCTTTTATAGTTTGTGCACCTCCGTAGAAGGGGAAGTGGGCACGTTAGCATGTCGCCTTGTTGCAAGGTGTGCCACTCGGAATGATGTGGTCATTGTGCGCCCACTGAAGGGCTCTATTTGTTGGGTGCTCGCTTACACTGGGGGCTGCACAAGCACAGGAATGCGGCCAGTCACTGGAGCGCGGGAGGTTGTAGTGTGGCTCTGAGATGGCTTCCTTTACTTATTTTCTGGCTCCATTTCACTCATAGATTTGTAGTGATGAGAAATATCACGAACTCTACAAAATCAACTTGAGCGGACACATCTGTGTTCGTTTGTGATTAAAAACAGATTTTGGTGTAAACACGGCGTAGGAAAATACAGAAGTCACTGTGAGAAACTGATCGCACTTGAGAAATGACCTCATCCACCAACTGCACCGGAAGCCAGGATCTTGTTGACTGAGATTCTCACGTTTTACCACAAAGCTGCTGATCCTCTCTGCTGACAGATCAGACGCTACTTAAAACCTCCAAAGAGGATAATTCATCTCGACCATTTACGAGCAGCGCTTTATAGTTATTTTGTATAGCTAAAATTTCGTTTTTTATCTTTACAGCTATCAGCTAAGCTCTAGACAACATCCGTCTGTTCCTAACAATATGTTTTTCAAAAACTTTTATTAGTGTGACTAATGCATCAAAAAGGAATGTTCTCACGTCTTTCAATTCCTGCTTTACCAGCCGAACACGAATGCCAACCCAGTCTGAAAGCGGTTCTTCAGCAGCTGCAGCGCTCTTGGTCGCATCGGGCATCGTACTACTTTTTTTTCTCAGCTGCCAGGTATTGTGTGAGAGGATGTCCTATTTTTAGCTGCCAGGTATTTTGTGAGAGGATGTCCTATTTTTTAGCTGCCAGGTATTTTGTGAGAGGATGTCCTATTTTTAGCTGCCAGGTATTGTGTGAGAGGATGTCCTATTTTTAGCTGACAGGTATTGTGTGAGAGGATGTCCTATTTTTAGCTGCCAGGTATTTTGTGAGAGGATGTCCTATTTTTTAGCTGCCAGGTATTTTGTGAGAGGATGTCCTATTTTTAGCTGCCAGGTATTTTGTGAGAGGATGTCCTATTTTTTAGCTGCCAGGTATTTTGTGAGAGGATGTCCTATTTTTAGCTGCCAGGTATTGTGTGAGAGGATGTCCTATTTTTAGCTGCCAGGTATTGTGTGAGAGAATGTCCTATTTTTAGCTGCCAGGTATTTTGTGAGAGGATGTCCTATTTTTAGCTGCCAGGTATTTTGTGAGAGGATGTCCTATTTTTAGCTGCCAGGTATTTTGTGAGAGGATGTCCTATTTCAGTGATTTTTTTCGCCAGCTATCCTTTAGGGGGATGGTATTGTGCATTGTCTCAAGGGCTGTATATTTTCCAGAAGTGCCAAAATGTTGCACACATTGAGACACCTCGAGCGGGGGCGATTGTAACTCCCCCATCCTACAGAACACTGAGCTGGTAAGATCAGCATTGCAGCCTAGGTTCTTCCTTTGGCATTTAGCTGCCCAGTCTCTCTTTTGGGCAGACCCACTAGGTTAATGGCCAGGCCTCGCTGTGGTGGCTCCTACCACATGCTCTTTCATTCCCGAACATTCGTGTTGCCATACCCTCTTAAAATTCAAAGTATTTCCTTTCCCTTCACACTTGTGTCACCTATTTATGGATTTTCAAATTCTTTGCTTCTGTCCTTTTTTTATTGCCAAAATGACATGCGCAGCAAAGTACATTGATTAAAGCTCCATTTATTAAGCTCTTCCTGCTATGTAACTCGTAACCCTTACATAGATACATTTCTCCTATCTAAATAATCTTTTTGATTCTTTACCTCACCACTGGAGACCACGAAGAAGCTGGTCTTCTTTTAATGCCATCTCTTACTGAAGGACTCCTTTATGTGCTAAGGAAATCCAGGTTTAACCCCATTGATTGCCAGAACCCAAACGCTTAGAATGACATATTCTTTGCCCGCAGGGGCTTCGAGTATTTTTGTTCATGAAATGATAGCGGTGCCAAGGTTTCCTATTTTAAACAATATTGTTTATTGGACTCGGTCATTTCTACAGGCGCAATCAGCCTTACTTCATCCACGGATGTTTCTTTGCAGTGTTTTGCCAAAGACAAGATTTCATTTTGTAATCTGTATTGCAATGATTTTAATAAACCTCCGACTAGATTCTACAGATATCAAATTACCCATAGGATGTGGATTTGGGAAGCCCAAGGCAATTTCTTAGTATCACAAAGCATTTATTTATTGACTTTTACATCACTATTTTGCAAATATTTCTCTGTTTTGGAATCTTTGATTGATCACATTTTAAGAAGATTTTCATCGATTCTATCCCATAAAAATCGTTGTTGATTTTTAGGAAGTAGTATATCAACCACAACTGAGACGCATGGAAGAAAATTAATAATCTCTCGACTCTAGATGCTTTCCGTCTCCATAGCCTATTAAACCAAATAGTTTTGATTTTGGCATTGATCCGAGCCACCTATTTTGCTCAATCTCTCACGTCTCCCTTTCCCAACTTATAGAGACTCTTCTGCAACAAATTAATGATGCTAGGATTAGGGTACTGGAGAATTCTTGGGGTCCCCGATTAGGGTCATAGAAGGGATGCCAGATTCCATTACCATTCACCAAAACAACTCTTCTGTAACTATCATTTACCTGAGGTTAATAATTGTTGAAGAAACCTCAAGGACCTCATCCGGCTTCGATCCTCCTACACCAAGTATGTCGTGGAGCGAAACACTGTCACCTTTTAGGCCTCACCAAGTTAGTCTATCAGGTTGGGCAATGTCTGCAAAAACCTTGTGAACTAAGCACAATGCTTTGAATTTATTGTGCTGAAGGATGGGTAACCCAACAGGTGTGATGGATTGGCATACTGTGTGTTGGTAGCTATCCATCTTGCTACATTTTGCAGGTGTTGCATGTGAGTCAGCATGTATTGGGGAAGCAAAAACTTATGCCATTACTGGAGTGGAGTTGAGAGGCAATTAAGACCCCAGCATCCATTCTGTGTTTGGGCTTTGGTAGAACTGGAAACATTTCCTCATGATTGAAGTGGAAAAGATTTCGATTGATTCGTATCCACGGGTTCCTGAAGTCATTTTGTTACAAGTGTCCTATCGCCCGCTGCTCTTCCTCCAAAACTCAAAAGAAAACAATGCACTCTTCTCCCTGCACTCTCCATCCCCTCCACACCACCAGACCCTACGTAAAAACAAAAGTTGGTCATTTCATCTGTCATCATAAATCAAATGTTGATGTGCATGTTTACGGTACAAATAAAGAAAACAAATATAGATTGCACTCCCAGAACAGAGTACTGAGGCTATTGCTTAGAAATGCTGTTTGTGTAGTAAACACATTGAGGAATTTCAAAAAATTATTTAAATGGCACCTTCTTAACAAATCAAAACTGATCCAGCTATCATCTGAAAAACAGGTAAGAAGATACTGTAATTATTCAATGCTTATTGGTAACCAGATAATCCATTAAATCACTCCAGCATAGTTCTCCTCTTGAATTATTCGTCAGTGGTACCTTTTGTGCAATCCATTTCAACAATGAAGTGGTTAGAGCATTAAATACCTGGGAGGTATTTTGGCTAGACCTGTTAAAGTAAATGTTGCTATAAATGTAATTAAGTCCCCTACCAACATTATGATATTGGTCTTTTTTTACACATGACATGTTAGGGTAGATTTGCAGGTTGGTAGCTTGGTCAGTAAGATTGAGGGGGTGTGAGGTTCAGATTTTCCGACAATCAGGCTGGTATATAATGTTTAAATACATTATAAGACACGTAGTGTGGATGAGAGGGGCCAAAGAGGCAGTGGAAAGGGAGAGGAATGCGGTTCGGTAGGAGTACTGAGAGAGAAAAAACAATATTCTGCAAAATAACCAATATTTTCGGGACTTTCAAATCTCAGGGTGAGTGTGTGTGCATTTTTGTCTTTGTGAATTTAAAAACTGCTGCTGAAATCCGACTGACATCACACAATACCCGAATGAAATCACCTATACTCAACAATCTATCAGAAAGTACATTTATTTGGTGGGGTGTTGACACCTCAAAAAAACCCTGAAGCTAAGCCCCTGTCGAGTTGGTGCACTAAAAATTGCTTTATACAAATTATATTTACTTGCTCTTCTTCCGTTGCACTTTAATGCATATTGTTTTATGAAACTGCATAGCATATACTCTTTTATTGATTAAAAAAGCTTGTAATAAGTGCAAAAGTAAATCTTATAATGAAGAAGGGGGTGTTAACACTGCAGGGATTTTTGATATTGCAAGTTTTCTAGTTAACAAAAAAAAAAACAAGGGTTTCTCTAGTTTCCAGTGTTCTAATCCGGATATTAAAATTACTTGTAAAGTATTTAACTGGGAGAAATTGTATGAACAGCATCTTCCGATCAGATTGCTTCTCTGAGCCTTATAATAATTATAATGCGTGTATGATAGGTATAAGTTACTTTGTAGCAAGTTTTTATGAATTACCTAAACTAACAGATTTATATGATATTTATTAAATGGATCATTTAACTGCAGTGATTCTAAACCTGTTGACCACAATGTTTCTTTTTTAGCTATAGGTGTAATGGACACATGGAACCATTATACTGGTATACATGTTTGATGGGCCTGGGGGTTTCACCTATGGTATTTTCATATGGTAGTCTACTAACTTATATCTGCCCATTTATTGCTGTTCAAAGAAGGTGGGTTTCCAGCTCAGCACTCAACAGTTCCTCTCAATTTTTGCAGATTAAATCAGACCAGACATTATACCAGGGCATCCGCAAACTGCTTACATCTTACAGTTACTTCACGAAAGTGACGGACCTGTACGTGGGAAATCAGGTGATCGAGGAAGAGATGGAAATCCAGCAGCAGAGCGTGAAAATTGCGTTTGCCATGGACATCACTACCAAGCTGACGGCCATCGACAACCACCCCATGAACAAAGTGCTAGGATTTGGGGTTAAGTACCTTAAGGAAAAGTTCAGCCCCTGGATCCAAGAGCATGGAGGATGGGTAAGGCAGGCTATAAATTGATCATAGGCTGATGTGATACATGCTCAGAAAAGTAACTGTCCTTTAAGCCAAACTATTTCTATTTCTGGCTTCAGTGCTGATTACATCGACCCATTTACATTTTAGGCAGCTACATACCTGCCGTGGACAATTTTTGTACCAACCCATTAACAGATCTCATACATTTTTGGTCTGGCACAGTCAAAGGATGTTAGTGTGGGATTGTTGAGAGTGTTTTCTTTTTCTTTTTTTTTTTCCAGTAAGGCGCATCTGTACCTTGTTCATTGAAAAACTATGTGTGTGTAGGTGTGTGTATGTATATATATGTGTGTGTGTGTATATATATATATATATATATATATATATATATATATATATATATGTGTGTGTGTGTGTGTTACAGTGACTTAAATTGTGAGTTAAAACTGAAAAGTTAAAGTTTACTGAAGTAACTGTGGCTTGTGCCCCACCATGTACAGGGTTGTCATTAATGATGTTATTTTAGATGTTATCAACAATGTCGTAGAACATGTCAAGAGTGAAGTAATTTTTGAGGTCATAAGTAGTGCATGGCGAGTTCTGCCTTCTACTTGACGGGAGAGGATGTAGTGCAGCGGTCAGAGCGACCGCCTTGGGAGCTAGAGATCGGGGTTCGATCCTCCTCGACGGCGCTACATCCTGTGATTCTGGGCAAATCACTTAATCTCCCTGTGCCTATGGACAGCACCTTGAGACCCTTACAGGTGATAAGCCGCGCTATATAAATCTACATTTTTACTTGAAAGACATTTATAGTAGGAACAAAGTGGGTCATCTCCAACAGGTGTCTTGCTTCTCTTTAATTTGGACTGTGTTAGAGTAGTTTGTGTTTGACCTCGATCTGGGGACTAAATTACTCTAGGTTGATTCATTTCACAACTCCTCCTGTAATTTTTGTTTTTGTTTTACTATTTGTGGCGCTGAAGGGGAAACCAAAAGATATTTGCATGATTGGCTCCATAGCCTGATGGGAGTGCTGCCTTCTAAGTTTGGATTTGAGAATTTATTCACAAGGGGCAACAGAAGGCCCTCAGATGCATCTGCTGTGGCCTCCCGAAAGCTCCTGAAGCTTACCACCGAGTTATTAGCTTGTTCCCCCAGTTTTGTAGTTTGCTGGAGACTAAATGGCTTTTGTAACCACATTCTGAAAGCATTTCCTTGGCTTTATCCCCTACATTCAATGATTCACTTTGAGGTATTTTCATGTCATGTACCAAAACAACTTGTGTTTTTTAATTCCTCTTGTACCTCAGGGAGAGATTTATCTAGAGTTGGTGGATTCTTTATAAATGGTAATATGGACGCATGTCTGAATCTCCTGGCTGTCTTCCCTTGTCAGCTCACTAGAGTTTCTGGTCATATTTGGAAAGGCAGGGCAGATAGAATGGCACAGGTCGGTCAGAGCAGTAACTCTGGGCACGCCTTGCTGGTGGAATATGGTCCTGGCCCACTTTGAGCAGAGGGAATGGGGTGCTCCTATGCTGAAATACAACTGACCTACTTGCAGCCACCATTTCATATATATTTCTATGGCCTCTTGTCTTTGGTCCTAGATAATTTAATTGAGTAGACTTTGGAGGCAGTGGGAGCTGCATCCCCTAGGTGTGCTTCTGGGGCTAAAAGTAACAGGTTGCAGTGAAGCATAAGTATTAATCCCACTGCTGCAACTCTCTCTCTAATCCATGTCTTCACTGTGGGAAGTGGGCTTCTAAAACATCCAGCTCTCTGGGGCTTCACCAGTACCACTGCCAGAGCTGCAGAACATCTGGTGGTACAGGGAACCTGTGTCCCAAAGCGTAGACACACATTGATACCTCCAACTATCAGTGACCCTTCCTGGATGCCATGCCACTATATAGTTCTACCAATACTAGTGATCAACACATGGGTGCGGGGAGCTTGCCTGGACCCAAAACCATGGACAAAAAATAAGAGTAGTGACTCATCATCGCTTATGTCAGTGAGATGAGTAATTAACTGTGACTCTGCTTACCCCATTATGCATCTTCTCAAGTTTTAAGCCATGTTGTGCTGCACTCAAAAGCATTTGTAAATCAATGCCACCTCCATTTCACTTGTTGTGTATGACCCTTCAGGCACTATCCCCCGGTCTATAGCAGGACTAGGAATACAAATACTTGGTCAAGTGCACTTGTTACTCTTCAGAAGCCTTTTGGTTCAGGTCGATCGGATGTCCATCAGCCCGGGACCAACGCTCTCTGCAAGCTGACATGGGTCTTACAGAATTTTGCAAGGTTATCAGCATCAGTGAGGGTGTGTCATGCCATTGATGTTGACCCTTATCTTGGCCAGGCACTGCATAGGGTCTATAATACTGTTTGACCAAAGCAGTTTATTCATGTCATTAAATTTGGGCCAGGCATCTTGGACTGTGGGATAAAGTCTGGTTATATGAAGGTTTTTGACCCTTGGTATTGTAGCATGTCTTTTTCTCTGGACATGCATAGTTTGAAAGCTGAGTAAATGTCCAATTAGTGGCTGCGGAATAGTCTGTGGGAGGGGATGTGTTTCAAAGCAAGAGACTTATGCGCCCTCTCAATTACAGTGGAAGGTGTAGAATTTGAGTGATCAAAGACCCATACAAAAGTTTTTTTTTTTTTTTTTTTAACAAACAAATATTTTAGGACTCAAGCTGGCTTGCAATGTGAATACTGTTGCAGCATCACCTTGCCTCAAGGTATTCGTTTTTGGTGGCGATGACCATCAAAGGTTTCTTCATTTTCAGCAGTTTGTTAGGCCAGAGATCCGCCACTCTTCATGCCCTTCCGCAATGCAGTTATTCACGAGACGCAGCAGATCATTACTCCTACACTGCATGTTCCTCAATCAGTGAAGTAATAACCATCCCAAATCATGGCCTATGTTGGGCAGAGAAGCATACAAAGATTTTCTTTTGTAATAATAGAAGCACTTATCCGTAGATGGATCAGAACTCCAGGTTTGAAGTGGCCTAGATTACCCCTGCATGTCCTCATGCTATGGGGTGAAGGGAATGTATGAGCTAAAAACCCCGCCACCCCTCACCACCACCCAACAGATCTATGGAGGCCACATATCAAGAGGTCTCCAATGGTGCTGGAAGTGCGCTGCCATTTAATTCATCCCAGTGTACTGACCAGCAGCTATGGTAGTGAAAGGGCTGTCAACCAAGATGGTGGCAGCGAGCTCTCCCGGCTGGCCATAGCCACTGCTCCTGCCGGTACAGCACTCACCCACAGCTCCTCAGGTCAGAAGGGATGAGAAGAGGAGTCAAGTATCTGGATGCATGCTGCTGTGTTACCCATCACAGCGGGTGAAGTGTACGGAGAAAACTGCAAGCGGGTGAAGTGTACGGAGAAAACTGCATCCAAGTTGTTCCGGGCCATATGATTTCCCATACTACCCTTATAAAAACCCTAACTAACAGAACAACGATTGATGGCACTGTCTGAAACTGGCTTTAATGCTACCTGTTTAGCTGGTCTAATATAGTTAACATCATATATATATATATATATATATATATATATCTATATATATATATATATATATATATATATCTCAATCTCTCTCTCTCTATATATATATATATATATATATATATATATGTCTTTCTCTCTCTCTCTCTCTATATATATATATATATATATATATATCTATCTCTCTCGCTCTCTATCTCTCTGTATATAAATATCTATCTCTCTCGCTCTCTATCTCTCTGTATATAAATATCTATCTCTATAGATATATATGTATGTATGTATCATATTCATTTCTTAATTATTTCAGATTTTCTAACCCATAAATCAAAATTTTCTTTTCTCCTTCTAATCCTCATTTAAACAGCATAAGATAACTCTATTAAGCCTAATTATGTATTCCGATTCCATCTTCCTCAGAACTTGTTCCCTGTCTCCTCCTCGTGGGGACAGCAAAACCCTGTCAATTCCAAAAAATACCAGGATGAAGAATTGTATGTACATATGGGATGATATGAAATATATGAGGGCCGGGCGCTAAATGATGTAGTCTACACCACCGTATAAACTTTGTATTGATATGGACTCCTATTATATTTGATTTATTGAGTCAATGTGTTAATATGACATAGAAGAGAAAAAAGTTTGAAGAGAAATATGAGGTAGGGGTTATCTTATAATGTTTAAATGAAGATTAAAAGGAGAAAAACGTTTGATTTATGGGTTAGAAAATCAGAAATAATTAAGAAATGAATATGATTGAATTACTATTGTATATAGATGTATAAAGTAAAATAATGGAGCAATAGGATGACAAATAGTAATATTGTTAGTAGTATAGTTTAAGATGGATGCGTAAAGGGGTTTTGTTTTAGGATTTCTTCTGTGTTCATTAACGGACAGTATATAATGTCATGGGGTGGTGTAGCTTGTTTTTTCATTTGTAAAAAGGTGGGCTATTAAGATCGATTTGGTTGAAATGCGTTGCCCAAAACCTTAGAAGTTTTTCAGTTTGTACAGTCGGTACGTGAATAAAGTGATTATTGTGCAATGAGTTTGGAAGGCCGGCGTCTCCTTCACAAATGTGAATGGGAAGAGAATTGTTGAAAATATATAGTGTGTGTTCGATGGCATGTGTCCCTGCAGATACACTTGCTATGCATAGGTCCTGCCATCTAATGTTGGGCCCGGAGTGTTAAAAGTTGTTTTCTTTTTTTTCTAGTCACAGGATTGAATGACTCCTCCTTTTGGTGATAGTGCGCAAGTGCATCGACTCCTTTGTTAGATTGTTTTCCCACAGAAGGGTGTAGGAAGGAGTGATAGAGTGAAAGAATGTAAATGTTCAACTAAATGTAGTAAGTAAATAAGATGTCCGTGTAAATGTCCATGTTCTTTAGAAGAAAAACAACTTGTAACGCTCCGAGCCCAACACTAGAGGGCGGGATCAGTACATATCATGTGAATATATATATATATATATATATATATATATATATATATATATATATAGAGAGAGAGAGAGAATATCATCTCACCACACCCTTTTAATTGGAGCAGCTTTCAGTCTATAAATTACCACATGCTAGAGGGTTACACTTGCAAGTATTAGCTTATTGTTCTGATCTCTGTTGCCCACCTCCTATATCCCTGCGTTACCGTACTGCCTGCTGTGCTCCTGATCACTGCTGTGCTTCCCACTTCCCCATGAATCCTCTCCTTCACCTTCCTCTCTTCATTTTTTGGCTACCCTCGAGAAACCTTAATTGTCTCATAGTTGTTCTGATCCTGTTGTAGAAGCCGTCTGAACTCCAAGAAGAACTGAAAGGGTTATGCTGACCTTCAACTGGAGTCCTACCAGGCACTGTAATGAATCTCGAGAGGACCCCTCCAGTTCCTTTACTAATATCACGTTATACTGGGTATTCCCATCCTTACAAAGAGCAGGGATCCACAGAAACCACAGGTGCCATGTGTCACAGTTGCTCTTAAGCCTCCCGGTGGGTTGCATGGTGTCCGGGGTGCCAGTCTGGATCTCCAGCATTTGTACATCTATCTAGTTAGAGTCCTCTCTTTCGTGCCAAGACTGACGGACAGTCAACTCAAAAAGAAATTGTTGGAGGATGTCTTAGTCTAATACTTCTCCAGTGAGATGTTAGTGATGGCAGTGCCTCGGTTTCTTATGTCTACTAATGTCTGCAATTTTCTCACCCTTTCAGGAAAAGGCCTTTGCGGTCATGGACGAGGAAGAAGTTGATTGACCGCTCCGATGGGACTCCTCCAAGTCAAGAGTGTGCGAGCATCAGTGGAGCTAGGATGCATGTGATGCTGTGCTAGTGTCCACCACAACAGGAGGGGCGCTCGCAAGGAAGGACAGACCCATGATGATGCTGTCTTTCAAATGCAGTATAAACATGCGCTTTTTAACAAACTAGACTGTGAAAATTAGTTCTCCTTTGTTTCCAGGTCTGTTTTTGAACAGCAAAAATGTCCCTCTGTACATGAAGACCACTGAATCAAAAGAACTCTGAGAATTGATGCACAGCAAAAAAAAAAAAAAATTATCAAGTTCTGAACTTTCCATGCATCAGCTTTTATCATAGCCAGAGGGTGCTTGCTGTCCAGGCTGATCACTTCTTACTTCCAGATTCACATGTGCCTCTCTGTTGCTCAAGCAAGGGACAGGGGATGGGACACAAAGAGTCTGTGTTGCTGCTGTTTTGTAGAAGGGAAGGGTGTTCCTGGGAATCCCTGAATCCGGTCTTCTAGGTTTCCTACTCTTGGGGTTTGGATCAGAATGTGATTACTACTACCTCCTAAGGCTCTAAGGTGGTTACGTTTGCCTTAATTCTCTTGCTTAACAATCACCTTCTGCTGTTTCTTAGCAGTTAGGAGACTGCTGAAGGTATGAACATTTAGATCTATCGTTTGCTCGGGGATAGTAGCTGGTACCATATGGGGGCAAGTTCGTCCCCCCTAGTATAAGCAGATATTGCATTTGATATTTACATGACAGACCTAAGCCTCAGTTGTATCCAGATGCATATTTATATCTTACTGCAGTTGGCAGAATAATATAGTTCATGATCAGAGTGCAGAACTCCCTCAAAGAGTGGTAAGATTGCAAGTTTTGTGTTTTTTGGACACCACCGATAGCCCTCAGATGTACCCAGCTACTACAGGGGATGCAGTGTCTTGAGTAGAAACCAGTATTAAAGAGGAAGCTTTAGATAGTTGTCTCGATATTGCACCTTTGGGTTTAGCAGAATTGCCTAGTACATTTGTCCAGAAAAGGTGCAAATCTTAAGCGCAGCTGCCACATACCTTTCCAAAGAATGTCCAGAAAATTGCTCCTCTGAGGAGAGCTTATAGGTTTTTATACGTATCTGAATTGGAAAGTAAAGCTGCACTGATTTTCCAGTGGGATCTAACGACACTAGCAAATCCCATAGTGGAAATTCACCATTGCTAGTTTCTCCATGTTCGCGACCTTGGGGCGGTATTTCCCTGCAGTGCACTGAATGTCAAACACCGCCTCTACATGTGGTGAGGGCAGTCTCTGGTTCTACCGCTCACTCTCCTGGTCTGCTCCTCGGAAGGCTGTTGTTGCGTCAATGCCTCCTTGGAAGCCCCAGCCTCCCTCCCCACAGTTAGAGCCGCAGATAGGTAGATGAAGGCTGGAGTGATGTCCCCCTCATTGCCTGTCTTTGCTCAGCTTCCACTGGAGGCACATGCTCCCCTCTGTGGCAGTGAATTCATCCTGATGAATCCTGGGCAGTAGGTGGCTACTAGGGATTTCCCAGGGGCGAATTGATCAGATATCTGGTACGACTGGATTGAAAAGCCAAAGGCAGATTCCGACCTAAAGGAGGTGGGCACATTAAGATCTGTATTTGTGTGTTAGGATGGGCATTTAGTAACTGAATATGTGTAAATAAATTATTCTGCATCAAACACTGAATGTTGTGTTTTTTTGTTTTTATTTTTCTCATGGACCATTTGTTGGCTGGTGCTTGAAAGCTGCCCTTTGCAGGATTGAGGTGTACTTAACTCATAACCAATATTCTTAAAGGCTGGGCCCTGAAATATTTTAACAATGTCTTTATAATTAAAATAGAGTGTAAAAAAAAAAAAAGAAATACTAACTTGAGAATAATTTTTAAAGCGCTTCCATAGTCTGGGTACACAGAGAACTAAGTTCACCTTTGCCTAAATCACTCCCTAAGTTGTATTTTCTGATCGATCCATTGTGTTTGTTTAAAACAAAACCGTTTTTGACTAAATAAAACGTCTAAAATAGACGTCAACTTTTCTTTCTGAAATCTCACTGCTGAGTAAAGTACATTCCTTTCACAGAATAAAAATTCCAGAGCTACTGACAGGGGAATCGGGTGTCTCCAATCATGCTCAGTTCAGTATCCCAAGCTGCTGCTGTGGACAGGCAGACCGCGCCCATCCTTTCTTTCTGCTCAATCTGATGAGACTCTGAAGACGTGAACAGAAGAAAATACATTAGTTCACAAGTAAGGAGGTGAACTGTGTTACACTCTTCTAGTTTCCCGAGTTTTCACTGGGATCCTGCTACCGGGGACCCCAGTGATTGTGCTCTCTCCCTCTAAATTTGGTTACCTAGGACTTTGCACACCCCACAATTGGCATACTGGTGCCCCTATCCAAGTCCCTAGTATATGGTACTTAGGTACCCAGGGCACTGGGGCACGAGGGGTTCCCCATGGGCTGCAGCATGTATTGTGCCGCCCATGGGAGCCCCTGCAACATGTGTCTGTAGGCCTGCCACTGCATCATGTGTGAAGAGGTGCATGCACTCTTACACCACAGGTCACTAAACCAGGTCACTGTAAGTGACCCCTATTGTAGGCCCAGAGGGCAGGGTGCAGGTCCCTGTGTGTGAGGGCACCCGGTCATGAGCAGAAGTGCACATTTGGTGCCCTCCTCGCATAAACTGGTGTGCACCAGTCCAGGGATCCCCAGTCCCTGCTCTGGTGTGAAACTGGACAAAGGAAAGGGAAGTGACCACGGTGGTGCCAAGAACTCCTCCAGGTGGCCACTTGATTCTGCCATCTTGAATCCAAGGTGGGCAGAGGCCCCTGGGAGCATCTGAGTGGTCAGGTCCAGTAGGTGACTTCTCAGCCCCCTCCTGATAGGTGGTCACCCTGCCAGGTGACCAATCCCCCTCTCTGGGCTATTAAGGGTCGTCGCCTTGGGTTGGTCCTCAGATTTGACGTGCAAGATTCCAGCAGGACTCTGCATTGTTTACTTCATCTTCTGGTCTCTAGGACTGCAACTGGACCCTCCAGGAACTGACGATCTGCAACTTCAACAACTCTGCTCTGCAACATTGTTTCTCTGGCTCCTTCCAGCAACTGCAACATTTATCCAGCTGTGCATTCTCTGAGTGTGGCGAGTCTTCAGCCTGCACAAGAAGTAAGAAGGAATCACCCTTGGAGGGAAGGAGTCGCTCCCCTGCATCTGCAGGCAACGACTACCAGCTGCTTGGATCTGATCTCCTCCAGATCTGTGTGGATCCTGCATCACAGGTGGTGGTGGTCTGGAGTGGTCCCCTTGGTCCTTTCTGGCAGCTGTCCAACTTGGGAGACGGTAAGCCCTTGCCTTTCCTTACAGGACAGTACCCCTGTGCACCGCGCCTCTTGCAGCTACTGAGACTTGTTTGCTTCTCCTCCAAGGGATGTTCAGGCTTCCTGTAGCCCCGGCCCCCAGCACTTTTTCCTGCCAAGCACAGTCTCCTATCTGCTGCTCCAGTGACCTGGGACTCCTCTTCAGGTGTGCTAAGTGGACCTCACTGTGACTGCTGTGCCTGCTGCCAGTGGGTTGCCTGTTTGGGCTGCTTCCTCTTCTTGTGACTTTCCTGACTGCTGAGGGTCATCCCGGACTCCCATCCTTGGGTCAAGTCCCCTAGGCCTTGCTGGGCCTCTTCAGCCTTGCAACTAGTTTTCTTCTTCTTTTGCATGTGCCAAGGCTTGGTGGTGTCTCTCCAGCACCACTGACCAACTGCAACCTGACAGATGACTTGGGACACAATTTGCATCACTTCAGGAACTTCTGTTCATCTGTGCTGCACAGCTGGTCGTCTTCGTCCCTCGTCGACCTGGTCCTGCATCCACAGAAGGGTGGGTAGTGGCTCCTGCCACAACTAGACACTACATCGCAAACTGGACATGGTTCCCTTCCTTTGAAGGTCCTCTTCTGCCAGAATCTACCTTTGGGTTCTTCCAGTCTTGTTTGGGTCTTGCACAATCCTTTTCCAACGTCCTCCTGTTGGGTTTGGGGAAAACCAAGTACTTACCTATGCTCTCGTGGTCGCTGAGGGTCACTCTGGTATTCTCCTCCTGGGGTTCCTAGTTCCTCCAGCTCCCCTTCACAGATTCCACATCCTTAGGTAGGGGACTCCATCTCACATTCCACTTTCTTAGTATGTGGTTTGGCCCTCCCCTAGGACCTGCACTGTTTTCTATTGTTTTTGCCAATGTCTATTGCTTTCTATGCTGATTGCTAATGTGTATATAATAGTGTGTTTACTTGCCTCCAGTTGGGGGAACTGCCTATTAGTATTCTAGTATTTGTGTTACCATAATAAAGTACCTTTATTTTTGTAACACAATGTGGTTCTTTCAAGTTGCTGTGTGACTATTGTTGTATTGCATAAGTTTTGCATGTCACCTAGATAAGTCTTAGTTGCTCATCCACAGCTACCACTAGAGGGCCTAGCTTCCTAGACACTGCCTACACTTCACTAATAGGGGATACCTGGACCTGTTATAAGGTGATAACACTATAGGTGCTCACAACACACCAGGCCAGCTTCCTACAGATTATGCTAACCATTAATATCATAAACATGTTATGTGACCTAGATACCCATCAGAAAGAGGAATATGATCATCTGTGAGAACAGATCATGCACATTGATTCCATTGGCTGCCTTCCCCTTGTTGGTGGTCAAGTTACTGAGGAAATGGGAGGCATTTGCTAATATGCTGTTGAGCGTTCAGTGTCAATAAAAACGAATACATCCTACATTTTAAATCCAACGTGTATGCTGTCAATGTCAAACCCTAACAGCTCAAGAGCCTCCACCTCAGTATTATCATCAATTACACATGCTCCAAAGTGACCATCATGTGTATTTGAGATTACAAGTCTAGATTGTGGTGTACGAGGGCTATTGCATGCCACTCTTTTCGGCCTAAAGGCTAACTGGAGACTATTTTCCCAGTGCATTGCAATTGTAGCTACTCCTCTAAATAAAAGTGCCATTTTCATCTACCCATTGCTGGATCAGTGGTTGTGAACATCAAGCAGCTACTAAGGACTGCAAAGTTTCAACAACTACGTTGGCTAGGCCTTTCTTTGCAAAGTGATTTAAAACACAAGCAAGAAAAGGAGTTACTTCCGATAGAACCCGTTCCTCAATTTTTCAGTTGAGGCTTCCTCCCCGAAGGCTTGTAAAGTGGGATCACTGCAGTCATTATTTAGCACACTTGCTTGCCTCATCAATTTGGTCCCCCAATGCCAGACGTAACCTGAAATCTCTGCAAAAACGAAGGTTTGTGATCACAGAGGAGATCCAAGACTTTGTAAAGAATCAACAGCATGAAGGAAAGCCCTCACATCAACATAACTAGCATTTATGATGCATCCCATAAAGGCTATGGAGACAATTTGTGCTAAGGTACTCATCAATAATGTTGTTCCAGAGACTGCTTTACTCAGGGAAGGTAGAACATGGAGTGGTCCTTCCTAATCTAAGCCCTTCCTCCAAGAGGTTTGTCTGTGGCATGAAACAAAATCAAACGTATTTGAAAGTACCTCAAACACACTGGATGGAATGATTCCTTTTTTAATTTTTTTTAATTTTTAGTACATTCATGTGCACTCACTTCTCAAACCTGCACGTATTTCAAAGGATATTTGAATGTTAGAAGAATCACAAACACGTTGCATCTCTTAAGGTTTCAATCGTAAACCCTTAGTCCCGGTGCTATACCCTTTTTGATGTTTAGGGCACTTCATTATTACGTCTTCTTACATTTGTTTCCCCACAACGGCACTGAGGCCAAATGTGTGCCCTTCTCTATCCTTCTACTCCCCCTCCCCAACATGCTGTAGAAGAAAGCAGGCCCCCCTCCCCTTAAAACTTGCATATAGAAAATGTTTGCTGTACTGAGATCACCATCCTCCCAGTTTTCAAAACAAGCAGAGTTGTAAAAGAAAAATGTTAGACCTGACATCCTTGGTGTTTTCTTCCCCCAAACCTTTTGCTTTCACTCCTCCCATTTTCTGAATATCGTTCTTGTTGGCATTAGGACTCTTCACTTTACCACTGTGCTTGTGCTCTCTCCCTAAAACCTGGTAAAACTGGCTTGTACCTGATTGGCACGTTTAATGTACTGAAGTCTCTGGTATATTGTACTACATGTATGCATGGTTTGTAAATTAAATGCTACTAGTGTGTCTGCAGCACTAATTGTGCCACCCACTAAAGTGGCCCTTTAAAACAGCCCAGGCCTGCTATTGCAGATTGTAGTGCAATTCAACCCAGTAAAATAAACCTTCCTTTTTAATACATGAAACGTCACCCCTAAGGTGGTGTAGGAAGCTGGCTCTCTGCAGTGTACTTCATTTTTAGTGCACTATATACAGAGTCTAGTGGATCCCCTGAGGTTTGCAGAGGCAGAAACAGATTAATCTAGTGCTCTTTTTGTGGTAGTGTGAGCAAGCAGTTAGGCTTATCAATGAGACGTGTTACGCATTTGTTGTACTCACGGAGGCAATAAATGAGACACGCATTCAGAGAATAAATTCCGAGACCAATTAAAAAATAACAGTTGCTTATATATATGCTTTGAACCAAAGAACTTCATTATAAGCAGTTTTTAAATTGAAAATACTTTGCGGTTTCAAAAATCAACAGTGCAATTTTACAAATTATTTCAATGTTTTCCTATGAAAGGAAAACACAAATGCAGTTTCTCAGGTAAGTACACAACTTACCACCCAGGGTTTTAGGCTAGGACCAGGCAAGGTTCAGGTTGGTAACAATCGTGCACCCACAGTGGCACGGGAGCGGCTGGGTACCAAGGTAGAAGTCCGAGTCGGTGCCCAATGTTTGTCAATGGAGACTGAGCAGGACTGAAGATGCGCTGCGCCCAGGAAAGTACACGTAGTGTCAGAGGTTGGTCTCTGGGTGTTGCTGTGGAGTCCAGCAGATGTCACCTCACAATAGACTCTGGTTCAGAAGCACTGGGGAACCTTCACTGAACTGGTGGTCCACCTGGACTTGGGCCATGGGCGTCTGGTGCAGAGGTGGTTCCAGGTAGTGGTTTCGCAGTTCCTCAGGCAGAATTCTTTCTTCTTTGGAGATGTCTCTTTTGGACTGGTCCACTGTCCATGGGAGTTCTTGTTCTTTATTGAAGGCAAGCAGTCCTTCCAAGGCTTTGGAAGTCGCTGGGCTGCAGGACACGTCGTCTTCTTGTGCAGGTTCTTTGAAGGCTGCCAACAAGCTGGTAGGGATGGGGCCAGGTTAGTGGATGTCTTCATTCTTATCTGCCGGTGCGGCTTTGTGTTGTACAGCTCTTAAGTCAACTGGAATCTGATTCTAGGGTTCAGGGGAGCCAGCTAAATACTGAATTTAGGGGCGTTACAGGGAGTGCCAGGTGGTAGCCACTGGGCTAATCACCTTTAGAGTAACCACACCCTTCTTATGACCACTTCCTTAGGGAAGTGGCATACCCCTAACCCTATTGGTTTAATTCCTTCCGTGCAAGATGGAGGAATTTAAAAAGGAGTGTCCACTTCAGCTCGTCCACCTTAAGGGTGGGACTGGCGCTCCTCATTTTCCTGCCACCAAAAGTGGGGTTAGGAACTGGCCTGAGTCGCATTTCAAAGGCGTCAAAACCTTTGATGCTCCCTGCCCTGGAATAACCATCCTCCCTGGGAGAGGAGGTCACATCTCTGCCCAGAGCAGGTCTTTGTTCTGAGCCCTCAAGAGCATTGGCTGTCACCTCAGGGGGCCAGAACGCTGTCTTAAGGAGGCTGTACTGGTTTTGACCAGTCAGTGCCCACACTAGGAGTTGGTAGGTTTTCAGGGGGTCACCTCTAAGGTGCCCTTTGCGTGCATGTATTATTAAATCCATCACTGGATTCTTTGAGGGTTTAATAATACAAGATGTTTGATCCCTCTTGTCAGTGAAGCCATCATGTAGCTTGCGAACTCATAGTGACCAGTGTCCAGCAGATGTATTTACAATGGCTTCACTGTTTACTCACTATGTCTGAGAACTGACAAAGCCATAGTAGGGGCATATCTGCTCATGCAGGTATGCCCTCACATGTAATATAATGCACTCTGCCTTTAGGGCTGGAAGGCCTGCTATCAATCAATCAATCAATCAATCACATTTATAAAGCGCGCTACTCACCCATAAGGGTCTCAAGGCGCTGGGGGTGAGGGGGTCAGTGCTCGAAGAGCCAGGTCTTGAGCTGCCTTCTGAAGGGGAGGTGTTCGGGTATGGCGCGAAGGTGACTGGGCAGGGAGTTCCAGGTCTTCGCTGCCAGAAAAGAGAAGGATTTTCCTCCGGCGGTGGTTTTGCGGATGCGGGGAACGGCTGCCAAGGCCTGACCGGTGGAGCGCGGAGGAGTGTAGAAGGAGACGCGGGAGTTGATGAGTTTGGGTCCGAGGTTGTAGAGGGCTTTGTGTGCGTGGGTGAGGAGTCTGAAGGTGATCCTCTTGTTGACCGGGAGCCAATGGAGTTTTCTCAGGTGTCCGGAGATGTGGTGGTGGCGAGGTATGTCCAGGATGAGTCATGCTGCGGCGTTCTGGATCCGTTGAAGTTTCCTCTGCAGCTTGGTGGTGATGCCGGCGTACAGAGTGTTCCCGTAGTCCAGACGGCTGGTGACGAGGGCGTGGGTGACGGTCTTCCTGGTGTCGATGGGGATCCAGCGGAAGATCTTGCGGAGCATGCGGAGGGTGTTGAAGCACGCTGAGGTCACCGAGTTGACCTGTCTGGTCATCGAGAGGGAGGAGTCCAGGATGAAGCCGAGGTTGCGTGCGTGGTTGGTCGGTTGGGGAGTGCTGCCTAGGGCGGGGGGCCACCAGGAGTCGTCCCATGCGGAGGGGGTAGGGCCGAGGATGAGGACCTCCGTTTTATCTGTGTTCAGTTTCAGTCGGCTGTCTGTCATCCAGGTCGCTACTTCCTTCATGCCGTCGTGCAGTCTCGTCCTTGCTGATGTGGGGTTGTTGGTGAGGGATAAGATGAGCTGGGTGTCGTCGGCATAGGATATGATGTCGAGTCCGTGTTTGCGTGCGATGTTTGCCAGGGGGGGTCATGTAGACGTTGAATAGGGTGGGGCTGAGGGAGGATCCTTGGGATACGCCACAGATGATCTCCGTGGCTGCGGATCTGAAGGGGGGGAGGCGGACTCTCTGGGTCCTTCCGGAGAGGAAGGAGATGACCCATTCCAGGGCCTTGCCTCTGATGCCGGCGCTGCAGAGGCGGTCTATCAGGGTGCGGTGGCAGACCGTGTCGAAGGCTGCAGAGAGATCCAGGAGAATGAGGGCCACGGTTTCACCCTTGTCGGTCAGGGCTCGGATGTCGTCCGTGGCTGCGATGAGGGCGGTTTCGGTGCTGTGGTTGGCCCTGAATCCGAACTGAGTGGAGTCGAGGGAGTCGGAGGTTTCCAGGGCGGCGCTGAATTGAGCGTTAACGATTTTCTCAATCACTTTGGCGGGGAACGGTAGGAGGGAGATAGGCCGGAAGTTTATGAGTTCGGTGGGGTCTGCTGTAGGTTTCTTTAAGAGGGCGTTGAGTTCTGCGTGTTTCCAGCTTTCAGGGAAGGTAGCAGTGGTGAGGGAGGCGTTGATGACGTCTCGGAGGTGGGGTGCGATGATGTTGTCGGCCTTGTTGTAAATGTGGTGAGGACAGGGGTCGGAGGGTGATCCCGAGTCGATCGAGTTCATGACGCGGGTGGTTTCCTCGGTGGTGGTAGGGTTCCAGGCGAGGATGGTGGAGATGTCGTTTGCTGCTTCCGGGGGCGGGTTCATGTTGGTGGTCGTGAAGCTGTTGTAGATGTCGGCGATCTTACGGTGGAAGAAGGTCGCGAGGGAGTCGCAGAGGTCCTGTGAGGGAGGGATGGGGTTGGTTTCTGCGTCCGGGTTGGAGAGCTCTTTGACGATGCCAAATAGTTCCTTGCTGTTGTGGGCGTTGTTGTCAAGTCTGTTCTGGTAGGCTGTTTTTCGTGCGGTGCGGAGGCGTTGGTGGTGTTGGCGGGTGGTGTCCTTGAGAGCTGTCAGGTTTTCCTCTGTCGGGTTGAGGCGCCATGTCTTCTCGCGGAGGCGGCATTCTTTCTTGGAGTTTTTGAGTTCGGTGGTGAACCAGGAGTTTTTCTTGTGGTTGTTGGTTTGGGTCTTCAGAGGGGCCAGGAGGTTGGCGCAGTCGGAGATCCAGTTAGTGAGGTTGTTGGCGGCCTCGTTGGGGTTGCTGGTGCTGGTGGGTTGGTTCAGGGAGAGCGTTGCTGCGAGTTGTTCTGTGGTGATTCGGTTCCAGTGTCTTTTTGGTGGTTGCCGGGTGTGGTGATGCACGGTGGTTTTCTTGAAGCTGAAGTGGACGCAGCTGTGGTCCGACCATGTGAGTTCGGTGGTGTGGCTGAAGGTGATGTGTTTGCTTGAGGAGAAGATGGGGTCGAGCGTGTGTCCGGCGTAGTGGGTGGGGGTGTTGACCAGTTGTTTCAGTCCCAGGTTGGCGAGGTTGTCTAGAACGGCGGTGGTGTTGTTGTCGGTGTGGTTCTCCAGGTGAAAGTTGAGGTCTCCTAGGAGGATGTAGTCGGTGGATGAGAGTGCGTGGGGGTTGACGAAGTCTGCGATGTCTTCGCTGAACTTGGTGCGGGGTCCTGGTGGTCTGTACATGAGGGTGCCTCTTAGGGTTGTCTTGGGGTCGATGTTGATCGCGAAGTGGAGGTGTTCGGCGTCGGGAAGTGAGTTGTCGGTGTGGGTCGAGATGCTGATGGAGCTTTTGTGTGCGATGGCGATGCCTCCTCCGGTGCGGTTGAAGCGGTCTCTCCGGATGATTTTGTAGCCGTTGGGGATGGCTATGGCGATGTCGGGTGCCGAGGAGGGGTTCATCCAGGTCTCGGTGAGGAAGGCGATGTCTGGGTTCGTTGAGTTGATGAGGTTCCACAGTTCGATGGCGTGCCTGTGGACGGAGCGGGTGTTGACCAGGATGCATTCGAGGTTGCTTCCGGGGGCGTCGTTCTTGGTGGTGGCGGTGTGGGTCCGTAGGCAGGTGAAGCGGCAGTTGCTGCAGGTGAAGGGTCCGTGGGTTCGTTTGGGGGTGGCGCGGTAGCAGCCCGGGGCGCGGCCGGGGTTGAGGTTGGCGGAGTCATAGGTCAAGCGGGGGCCAGGGGTTCGGGTGCTGGGCGCGGTCCAGGCGCGGACTGGCGCAGACGGGCTTGCCTTCGGCGCGCCCGCGGCGCGCCCGCTGCGCGGCCTCGCAGCGGCCGCCATTTAAGGGGTAGGTGGGGAGGCGGGGTCAGCTGGGAGGCGGGAGGCGGGAGGTGGGCGGGCAGGGGAGCTGGAAGCGGCAAAAAAGAGCGGCAAAAAACGGCGGGAAAAGCGCGGTAGGAGCGGCAGGGAAAAGCGGCAAGACGGCGAAAAGGGAACAAGAGCCTACTAAAATCTACTAAAAAGGAGGGGCTGAGAGGGGAGGACGGCGCACGGCACTCGGGGGCACACGCACGGGATACAAGGAGAGAAAAGGGAATTTCAGTCACTCGGGGGCACACGCACGGGATACAAGGAGAGAAAAGGGATTTTTAGTCAGCACCAGCACAAGCACTCGGGGTACACGGGCAAGAAGGGGGGAGCACACTCACAGTAGAGGAAGGCAGTCAGGGACTGGAGGCGCTGCGTGAGCAGGGGAGCGACCTACCCGAGGGTCAGTGGTCGCTACCTCTGCCTCGCAGCGGCCGCCATTTAAGGGGTAGGTGGGGAGGCGGGGTCAGCTGGGAGGCGGGAGGTGGGCGGGCAGGGGAGCTGGAAGTGGGAAAAAAGAGCGGCAAAAAAGAGCGGCAAAAAACGGCGGGAAAAGCGCGGTAGGAGCGGCGGGAAAAGCGGCAAGACGGCGAAAAGGGAACAAGAGCCTACTAAAATCTACTAAAAAGGAGGGGCTGAGAGGGGAGGACGGCGCACGGCACTCGGGGGCACACGCACGGGATACAAGGAGAGAAAAGGGAATTTCAGTCACTCGGGGGCACACGCACGGGATACAAGGAGAGAAAAGGGATTTTTAGTCAGCACAAGCACTCGGGGTACACGGGCAAGAAGGGGGGAGCACACTCACAGTAGAGGAAGGCAGTCAGGGACTGGAGGCGCTGCGTGAGCAGGGGAGCGACCTACCCGAGGGTCAGTGGTCGCTACCTCTGCCTCGCAGTGGCCGCCATTTAAGGGGCAGGTGGGAGGCGGGAGGTGGGCGGGCAGGGGAGCTGGAAGCGGGAAAAAAGAGCGGCAAAAAACGGCGGGAAAAGCGCGGTAGGAGCGGCGGGAAAAGCGGCAAGACGGCGAAAAGGGAACAAGAGCCTACTAAAATCTACTAAAAAGGAGGGGCTGAGAGGGGAGGACGGCGCACGGCACTCAGGGGCACACTCACGGGATTCAAGGAGAGAAAAGGGAATTTCAGTCACTCGGGGGCACACGCACGGGATACAAGGAGAGAAAAGGGATTTTTAGTCAGCACAAGCACTCGGGGTACACAGGCAAGAAGGGGGGAGCACACTCACAGGAGAGGAAGGCAGTCAGGGACTGGAGGCGCTGCGTGAGCAGGGGAGCGACCTACCCGAGGGTCAGTGGTCGCTACCTCTGCCTCGCAGCGGCCGCCATTTAAGGGGTAGGTGGGGAGGCGGGGTCAGCTGGGAGGCGGGAGGTGGGCGGGCAGGGGAGCTGGAAGCGGGAAAAAAGAGCGGCAAAAAAGAGCGGCAAAAAACGGCGGGAAAAGCGCGGTAGGAGCGGCGGGAAAAGCAGCAAGACGGCGAAAAGGGAACAAGAGCCTACTAAAATCTACTAAAAAGGAGGGGCTGAGAGGGGAGGACGGCGCACGGCACTCGGGGGCACACGCACGGGATACAAGGAGAGAAAAGGGAATTTCAGTCACTCGGGGGCACACGCACGGGATACAAGGAGAGAAAAGGGATTTTTAGTCAGCACAAGCACTCGGGGTACACGGGCAAGAAGGGGGGAGCACACTCACAGTAGAGGAAGGCAGTCAGGGACTGGAGGCGCTGCGTGAGCAGGGGAGCGACCTACCCGAGGGTCAGTGGTCGCTACCTCTGCCTCGCAGCGGCCGCCATTTAAGGGGTAGGTGGGGAGGCGGGGTCAGCTGGGAGGCGGGAGGTGGGCGGGCAGGGGAGCTGGAAGCGGGAAAAAAGAGCGGCAAAAAACGGCGGGAAAAGCGCGGTAGGAGCGGCGGGATAAGCGGCAAGACGGCGAAAAGGGAACAAGAGCCTACTAAAATCTACTAAAAAGGAGGGGCTGAGAGGGGAGGACGGCGCACGGCACTCGGGGGCACACGCACGGGATACAAGGAGAGAAAAGGGAATTTCAGTCACTCGGGGGCACACGCACGGGATACAAGGAGAGAAAAGGGAATTTCAGTCACTCGGGGGCACACGCACGGGATACAAGGAGAGAAAAGGGATTTTTAGTCAGCACAAGCACTCGGGGTACACGGGCAAGAAGGGGGGAGCACACTCACAGTAGAGGAAGGCAGTCAGGGACTGGAGGCGCTGCGTGAGCAGGGGAGCGACCTACCCGAGGGTCAGTGGTCGCTACCTCTGCCTCGCAGCGGCCGCCATTTAAGGGGTAGGTGGGGAGGCGGGGTCAGCTGGGAGGCGGGAGGTGGGCGGGCAGGGGAGCTGGAAGCGGGAAAAAAGAGCGGCAAAAAACGGCGGGAAAAGCGCGGTAGGAGCGGCGGGATAAGCGGCAAGACGGCGAAAAGGGAACAAGAGCCTACTAAAATCTACTAAAAAGGAGGGGCTGAGAGGGGAGGACGGCGCACGGCACTCGGGGGCACACGCACGGGATACAAGGAGAGAAAAGGGAATTTCAGTCACTCGGGGGCACACGCACGGGATACAAGGAGAGAAAAGGGATTTTTAGTCAGCACAAGCACTCGGGGTACACAGGCAAGAAGGGGGGAGCACACTCACAGGAGAGGAAGGCAGTCAGGGACTGGAGGCGCTGCGTGAGCAGGGGAGCGACCTACCCGAGGGTCAGTGGTCGCTACCTCTGCCTCGCAGCGGCCGCCATTTAAGGGGTAGGTGGGGAGGCGGGGTCAGCTGGGAGGCGGGAGGTGGGCGGGCAGGGGAGCTGGTAGCGGGAAAAAAGAGTGGCAAAAAAGAGCGGCAAAAAACGGCGGGAAAAGCACGGTAGGAGCGGCGGGAAAAGCGGCAAGACGGCGAAAAGGGAACAAGAGCCTACTAAAATCTACTAAAAAGGAGGGGCTGAGAGGGGAGGACGGCGCACGGCACTAGGGGGCACACGCACGGGATACAAGGAGAGAAAAGGGAATTTCAGTCACTCGGGGGCACACGCACGGGATACAAGGAGAGAAAAGGGATTTTTAGTCAGCACAAGCACTCGGGGTACACAGGCAAGAAGGGGGGAGCACACTCACAGGAGAGGAAGGCAGTCAGGGACTGGAGGCGCTGCGTGAGCAGGGGAGCGACCTACCCGAGGGTCAGTGGTCGCTACCTCTGCCTCGCAGCGGCCGCCATTTAAGGGGTAGGTGGGGAGGCGGGGTCAGCTGGGAGGCGGGAGGTGGGCGGGCAGGGGAGCTGGAAGCGGGAAAAAAGAGTGGCAAAAAAGAGCGGCAAAAAACGGCGGGAAAAGCACGGTAGGAGCGGCGGGAAAAGCGGCAAGACGGCGAAAAGGGAACAAGAGCCTACTAAAATCTACTAAAAAGGAGGGGCTGAGAGGGGAGGACGGCGCACGGCACTAGGGGGCACACGCACGGGATACAAGGAGAGAAAAGGGAATTTCAGTCACTCGGGGGCACACGCATTTTTAGTCAGCACCAGCACAAGCACTCGGGGTACACGGGCAAGAAGGGGGGAGCACACTCACAGGAGAGGAAGGCAGTCAGGGACTGGAGGCGCTGCGTGAGCAGGTGAGCGACCTACCCAAGGGTCAGTGGTCGCTACCTCTGCCTCGCAGCGGCTGCTAGAGGGGTGACTTACATATATTGCAGGTAGTGCACAGGGGACAAGGCATGCAGGCTGTGTGCCATGTCGTGTTTCCATTTTAGTTCTGCACCAAGACACGCAGCCTGCAAAAGCAGAACTGTGGGCCCAATTCATGCTGCATCCCTCGGGGGCATTTTACTAGGAACTTAGTCATAACTAAAGGTTTGCCAATTGAGAAAAAGGACTGCAGGTTTAGGGAAAGAGAACTTGTACTGGTGACCTGTTTAGCAGGGACCCAGTGCACTTCCTGTTGAAATTGCACCAGAAACCCAGAAAAAAAAATTTGTGGGGGGGGGGGGGGAGAGAGAGGGGTGTGGACCATGTCAAAAGATGACCTTTCCTACAGGTAGGGTCTAAACAGTCACATAGGCAGGGTGCATTGTATTTAAAAAGTTTTACATGTCCTTGTGGTGTAAAACCCCTACATTCTTTTTTTCACTACTTTAAGACCTACCTCTCCCATAGGATAACATTGGATTACATTTAATAGGTGCTAACTTATCATTGGGAAAGCTAGAAATATGTTTGGACTCAAATTTACCATCACAGAGGATTTAAAATTATAATTCATTTAAGTCATAATTCTGAAAATGCTACTTTTAGAAAGATGCCATTTTCTTGTCCTAACTATTTAGTGCCTGCTGCCTGGGTCCTGGTTCACCTGACTGTAAATAGCTTAGGTGTTGGCCTTTATGTATTGCTCCCAGACAGTGAGACACAATGAGACTAGGTGGAGCAGAGTTGGTCCCTGCCCCACTTACATTTCAAAGAGCTGCCTGCAGCACAAATACAAAGGAGCTTGACACTAGTCTTTTGTCACCCCAGACTTCTTGGAGCCTTGGCAGGGAAAGGAAGGAACTTTCCAGGACAAGATGTGGGGTGAGCCTAGAAGATTTCATCACTTCAAAGGCTGGCACCAGGTATAAATATTGGACCTCTTGAACCACTTGTGGACATGTGAAGGACTTCAGACGGACAGCCTTGGAGCTCTAGGGGACTGCCCTGCTGCTTGAGTCCTGCCTTGTACATCAGAGGACTTCCTGCTGCAGGAGGCCTGCCTTGCTGCTAAAACCGAGGACTACCGGAGTGAAGGCCTGTGCGAGCTACAGAGCCATAAGTTCCAGAGACCTTAAACCATGTATCTGCCCTCTGCTGGGGTAAGTCCTAATCCCACAAGTGGTGCCCCTTCAGTCTGGACCCTTGGAAGTGATGTTGGCAGTGCTGCTCCTGCCTAACCCTAAAAAACAGGTTTTGTCAAAATTTCTACCAAAGGTAAGCGGAGACAAAGTCCAAACCACCTCATGTAGCTGAACGATACTCCACTGTGGTCCGCCTTAACTTTTGACTGTGCCCCAGTCTCACACGACCAGATATCGGTTGGCACTTTGAAATTTTTACTCAAAAATAGCTCCTAAAAGATCAGTCAGTAGAGCCGGAGTTAAGAACCTTTTAATTTGTTTTGGTGTCATCATTTTAATTAACAAATTCTCTATTTTCTAAATTGTGTTGGGATATTTCTTGCGGTTTCACTTTAATACTGGTTGTGCCACTAAATTAAGACTGTTTTTCTGCCAGGCTACCAGTGGGTTAAGCACAGGTTAATTTAGTGACTTTTGTGGTTCACCCTGACAAGGATTAAGCACCTGTATACCCTCTGCAGTGATTAGTGTGCTATACAAATCAATATAATATAGTGGTAGTTTTATGCGCCCCTGCCCCCACAACCAAATTGCTTATGAAAAACAATTTTTTTACCACAATTTTTACAATTTTCTAACTGTCCATTTTTCCTATTTCTGTGGTTTCAATCCACTTGCAGTTTGGTTTCACAGCTGTGTCCACCACAGAGGGTGAACCTGGAAAGCTATAATTTCTGAAATCTAGACCATTCCAAATTCAGCAAGAGATCATAAGTGTAGATTGCTCATGGTTTTCTAAGATAAATAAATTGCTGAAATGAGAACATACAGAAAGAAAGAATAGCAACTGGTGACAATGGTAGCGTGAAGTTTTGTGCCTCAATGGCCAATTTACAAAAGAAACCTACTGTTACATCCATGAGACCATTTGGTTGAAGGGCTATATGTATAGACAGATTCATTCAGAGAAAATATAAAAACAAAGATATAAGATCTGGAGAACTAAAAGCGAGATTTCGGACAAGAGGGGAATTACTGAATAAACCAATGAAGAACACATCACAGAATGACTCTAATATAAGACTAGTAATGACATACAGTAAGGAGAGTCATATAATTTTGAACATCCTTAATAGCTATTGGGATGTGATAAAGGATCCCGATGTTGGCAAAATGGTGGGTTACAAACCAATGGTAACTTATAAAAAGGTACCGTCTTTACAAGACTTATTGGTCAACAGTCATTTTCAGATGAAAAAACAGCCAAATTAGCTTACAGTTCAAGCAATTGATTTTGTATGCTGTGGCAAGTGCAAAGCATGCCGCATAGGGATAAATATGAAATAATTTTTGAATTATTGTGGCAACAAGGTGAAGATTAATAAAAGGATCACTTGCAATACAATCTATGTGGGCTATATAATCAAATGTACCTGTGGATTACGCCACATGGGCAGTACAATCTGCCCGCTCAAAAAACGTATCTTAGAACATATCAGAGCTGTGCAAAATAAGGATCTGACTTATGCCATGGCCAAACACTTGATGATACATGATGAAGCCAGTTGGACAGATATGAAATTCTTTGGAATTGCAAGTGTTGACAGTAATGAGAGGGGGGGGGGAAGACTGAGAGTTGAAACTAAGACGGTTGGAATCATGATTTATAATACAGTTAGGAACCTAGAGCCCAAGGGGTCTCAATGGGGATGAGGAACTTCATTATCACTTATAATCCAAGATGCAATAAGATGTATATCAATAGACATCATATAGACACATACTCTGTTTATTATAGAATAGTAATGGAAATATCTGGTAACAACTAGAACCTTTATAAATATGTGTTATTGACAGCATAGTAAAGTGGAAATAAGATTAACATTCATAGAAAGCGAAAGAAGCTTAACTTTTATGATTACCAGCTGTGGTGAGATGAGTGAATCCCATAGAGCAGTATTACTGTCAAAGATAATTAACATCATTTCATAGCATAGGCTCTCCTGTTTGGGTTCTATTCAGACTTTTAAATCATCAATTGTATTCCAACCATGCAGCAAAACATATGGTAAAATCTAATGAATGAAAAATGGATATGAAGGAAGTGCATGTATTTTTGAAGTGTGTGCAAGATACAGAGTAAGGAATAGTGGGAATGTGTACACTTCTGAATTTGGGGTTACACATACTATCACGATTCAGAGGGCATTTACAAAATGTGTTCTTTATTGCACACTGGCTTACGTGTGAAAGTCAAACCTGGAGAGAAATACATTTAGTAATTAAGTATTTTCTACTATTCTGTGTTTCCCCAATTCTGTTGATAAAAATAATGTCCCAGGTGTGTGTTTCTTTGAAGAAAAGAAGACATTTCTTAAAATTAGATCGGCAATAGAGTCTAGAATGATGTTATTTTTGTGGATCCTGCTACATTTCCTTACCTGCAATGCCCTGCAAACCTCAAACTTTGGACTTTCTCTCACAGAAATGTGAAGAATGTTAGTGTTTTGGATGTATGTATTTAGCACGCATGCATACACAACACATGCATCAATTACAAATCATTGCCTTTACCGTGCAAACCTTTACCACGCATGCCTTTACAGTGGAAGTTAAGCATATATATATTTAAATATATATAATATATATTTCTTTTAACTGGGGCAACCCAATTTCCTAACCCACCATTAAACCTAAAAAAAAAAAAACCTTACCACCAAATTCCCTCACCAACCTATACCCTCACTCATCCCTGAACATTAAAAAAAAACAACCTTAACACCCAATTGCCTTAGCCACCCTTAAACCTTAAAAACACCGCACCACCCAATTCCCTTAGCCACCCCTAAAACCTAAAAACACTTACCACTCATTCCCATAGCCACCCTAAAAACAACCTTACCACCCAATTCCCTACACACCCCCAAATCATAAAAACACCCCAACCAGCCCATACCAATCCAAAACCCCTCTCATAACCAAATTCCCTTATCTACTCCAAACCCTAATTACACTATTACCACCAAATTTCCTTACCCACCCCCAAACCTTAAAAACACCATTACCACCCAGATCCCTAACCCACCACAAACCCCATAAAACTCCCTTACGAACCTATACCTTTGATCACCCCTAAACCCTAAAAACACCCTTAGTACCCAATTTCCTTACCCACCCCTAAAGATTAAAAAAAAAGTACCCTTACCACCCTACTCCCTCACTCACAAACCCTAAAAAGACTCACCACCCAAATCCCTTACCCACCTCTAAACCCTAAAACAACCTTACCACCCTATTCATCACCCACCCTTAAACCCTAAGATTACCCTCACCACCCAGTGCCCTTATCCACCCCTAAACCTTAAAAAAACCCTTTCCATCTTTCATCCACACCTCTAAACCCGGTCACCCTTACTTTAATTATATATATATATATATATATATATATATATATATATATATATATATAAAGAAATGGCTCCCTGTTGCAGTTACCCCCCACTTTTTGCCTGATACTGAAGCTGACTTGACCGAGAAGTGTGCTGGGACCCTGCAAACCAGGCACCAGCACCAGTGTTCTTTCACCTAAAATGTACCATTGTCTCCACAATTGGCACAACCCAGGCACCCAGGTAAGTCCCTTGTAACTGGTACCCCTGGTACCAAGGGCCCTGATGCCAGGGAAGGTCTCTAAGGTCTGCAGCATGTCTTATGCCACCCTAGGGACCCCTCACTCAGCACAGACACACTGCTTGCCAGCTTGTGTGTGCTGGTGGGGAAAAAATGACTAAGTCGACATGGCACTCCCCTCAGGGTGCCATGCCAACCTCACACTGCCTGTGGCATAGGTAAGTCACCCCTCTAGCAGGCCTTACAGCCCTTAGGCAGGGTGCACTATACCACAGGTGAGGGCATATGTGCATGAGCACTATGCCCCTACAGTGTCTAAGCAAAACCTTAGACATTGTAAGTGCAGGGTAGCCATAAGAGTATATGGTCTGGGAGTCTGTCAAAAACGAACTCCACAGCTCCATAATGGCTACACTGAATACTGGGAAGTTTAATATCAAACTTCTCAGAATAATAAACTCACACTGATGCCAGTGTTGGATTTATTAAAAAATGCACACAGAGGGCATCTTAGAGATGTCCCCTGTATTTTACCCAATTGTTCAGTGCAGGACTGACTGGTCTGTGCCAGCCTGCTGCTGAGAGACGAGTTTCTGATCCCATGTGGTGAGGGCCTTTGTGCTCTCTGGGGACAGAAACAAAAGCCTGCTCTGGGTGGAGGTGCTTCACACCTCCCCCCTGCAGGAACTGTAACACCTATCAGTGAGCCTCAAAGGCTCAGGCTTCGTGTTACAATGCCCCAGGGCATTCCAGCTAGTGGAGATGCCCGCCCCCTGGACACAGCCCCCACTTTTAGCGGCAAGTCCAGGAGAGATAATGAGAAAAACAAGGAGGAGTCACTGGCCAGTCAGGACAGCCCCTAAGGTGTCCTGAGCTGAGGTGACTGACTTTTAGAAATCCTCCATCTTGATTTTGGAGGATTCCCCCAATAGGAATAGGGATGTGCCCCCCTCCCCTCAGGGAGGAGGCACAAAGAGGGTGTAGCCACCCTCAAGGACAGTAGCCATTGGCTACTGCCCTCCCAGACCTAAACACACCCCTAAATTCAGTACTTAGGGGCTCCCCAGAACCTAGGAACTCAGATTCCTGCAACCTAAGAAGAAGAGGACTGCTAAGCTGAAAAACCCTGCAGAGAACACGGAGACACCAACTGTTTTGGCCCCAGCTCTACCGGCCTGTCTCCCCCCTTCTAAAAGACACTGCTCCAGCGACGCTCTCCCCAGGCCCAGCGACCTCTGAATCCTCAGAGGACTGCCCTGCTCTAGAAGGACCAAGAAACTCCTGAGGACAGCGGCTCTGTTCACCCAAGACTGCAATTTTGTAACAAAGGAGCAACTTTAAAACAACTTACGTTTCCCGCTGGAAGCGTGAGACTTGCTACTCTGCACCCGACGCCCCCGGCTCGACTTGTGGAGAACAAACACTTCAGGGAGGACTCCCCGGCGACTGTGAGACCGTGAGTAGCCAGAGTTGCCCCCCCTGAGCCCCCACAGCGATGCCTGCAGAGGGAATCCCGAGGCTCCCCCTGACCGCGACTGCCTGCTTCCCAGATCCCAACGCCTGGTAAAGACTCTGCACCCGCAGCCCCCAGGACCTGAAAGATCAGAACTCCAGTGCAGGAGTGACCCCCAGGAGGCCCTCTCCCTTGCCCAGGTGGTGGCTACCCAGAGGAGCCCCCCCCTTGCCTGCATCGCTGAAGAGACCCCTTGGTCTCCCATTGATTTCAATTACAAACCCGACGCGTGTTTGCACACTGCACCCGGCCGCCCCCGCGCTGCTGAGGGTGTACTTTGTGTGGACTTGTCCCCCACCCCGGTGCACTACAAAACCCCCCTGGTCTGCCCTCCGAAGACTCGGGTACTTACCTGCTGGGAGACTGGAACCAGGGCACCCCCTTCTCCATTGAAGCCTATGCGTTTTGGGCACCACTTTGACCTCTGCACCTGACCGGCCCTGAGCTGCTGGTGTGGTAACTTTGGGGTTGCTCTGAACCCCCAACGGTGGGCTACCTTGGACCCAAACTTGAACCCCGTAGGTGGTTTACTTACCTGCAAAAACTAACTAACTCTTACTCCCCCCAGGAACTGTTGAAAATTGCACAGTGTCTAGTTTTAAAATAGCTATATGTGATTTATATGAAAACTGTGTATGCTATTTTGATTATTCAAAGTTCCTAAAGTACCTACCTGCAATACCTTTCATTTGAAGTATTACATGTAAAATTTGAACCTGTGGTTCTTAAAATAAACTAAAAAAATATATTTTTCTATGCAAAAACCTATTGGCCTGGAATTGTCTCTGAGTGTGTGTTCCTCATTTATTGCTTGTGTGTGTACAACAAATCCTTAACACTACTCCTTTGATAAGCCTACTGCTCGAATACACTACCACAAACTAGAGCATTAGTATTATCTCTTTTTGCCATTATCTTACCTCTAAGGAGAACCCTTGGACTCTGTGCATACTATTCCTTACTTTGAAATAGTGCATACAGAGCCAACTTCCTACAAAATATATATATATATATATATATATATATATACACACACACACACCCACACCCTCTCTCACCTTATATATACACTTACCATTTTGTTGTACAGGCGTGTGTGGTAAAGGCACATGTATGGTTAAAAACATCTGTGGTAAAGGAACTGCATTGTAATTGATGCTTGGTAAAGGCGTTACAATTGAAATGTATGTGTGGTAAAGGCTGCTCCCCAGTGGTTTTAGACACTCTATAGGAGCCACAAAGTTCCTACCATCCAGCGTCCCAACACTTGTGTGGCTGGACCTATCGCCCATGTCATGAGAGACCCAAAAACGCAACACAAAGACATCAAATTTCTGCACAAAAAAAGAACCCCTTTGGGGAGTGTGGGAGCTACAGTATTCTGATGGATAGTTCTAACTGCAGATTCCTCACCTTTAGAATATCTGCAAGTGGCAGTCTGGATCAGGAATATTTTTCTTTCCGCAGAGCCCTGGCCCAGTGGTCGGAGGTGTTCTGTGGCTCCAAGTCTGCTCTGTTCAGCAAATAAGCATCATCTAAGTGCGCTGACATGTTTCTTTCTGTGCCATCATACACCATTTTGAAGCTAGCTCCTAACGTTCTCATCAGTTGGCAAGATTTGTTTTTCCCACAGTTCTTTTGCAGTGTGTAAGGTTACATGTCAATGTCCTAAATTACAGGGCTTAAGCCTTGTAGGCACTGTCACAAGCAAGCTTCCCCCAACCCCCATGATATGTTTCTGGTATGTTAGCCATGACTCCAAGTCATGTGAGCAGTGTACCTATAAGAACCTGAAGGTGAACCGAGACTCCAAAACCAGTTGTAAGTTTCTGAACACTGCAGTAAGTTGTGGAAGCCTTATTCCCCACTACGTTGAGAGCTCTATGGGCTATTCCTGCTACAGGTCTTTGTTACTGTCCAAGTTTTCAGGTAGGTCTGTGTGCAAAGAGAAATGTAAGGCGGTCAAGCAGGACTTGTCCCAGTCTTGCCACTCTCCCTCTGACAAAATGCGAGGATGTCAAGGTGCCCCCTCCCTCACACTCATCCTCTGGGGAGTCTATCTCCCAGCTAACTCCAATGCACACAGAATTTCTGGGTCCAGTAGCTACCTCAAACAAATGGAGGCTTTCAAGGAGGCCAAGTTGCACATCTGTGGCACCCTGCTGGCGCGCTTTCAAGCTCTTCAGAAGCCTCCAATCTGGTTACTGTTGGCAGAGCCATACTCGACAGCATCTGTGCCTCCTGAACCAGTCTGGACTCAAGACAGATTCCACATCTGGCAGCACAACCCACGCCCGTTCCTTGCATGGTGACAGCAGTCATGATGCTGGTGGTATTGCCCTGTCCAACTCTGAACTGGTTCAGTCTCGCCAAAGTCATGTCCTGCAGCAGGTCCGATGTGACTGGCCCAAGTTTACTTGGATTCATGCAAAACTGCACCTTTGCCTTGGAGTCACGATCCAACAACTCTGATCAGACTCAAACCAAAGTCAGCCTTTGGTGTTGATGCGGTTAAATTTCCTCCACAATATTACTTCCTATTTGACCATATGTGAGCCTAGGGGGTTGGTCACTTCCCCTAACATGGGACTGAGTGCTCCCTCTGATCCTCAGAAGGAAGAGACCACCTCTTTTGCAGTGGGCATCTAACGGGCAGCTGAAGTACTGCAGTTACAGTTGACATCTTTTGAGGTAAAAACCCAATATCCTCACAGACGTTTTGCAGCTTGGCAGACCACGTCTGAGCCCTTGCTGCCATTCAATGAAGCCCTGACACTGTCATGGGCAATGTGAGAAAGTAGCCTCTTTCTAGCCTTGTTACCCCCACTTTTGGTCTGTTTGTGAGTGTATGTCAGGGTGTTTTCACTGTCTCACTGGTATCCTGCTAGCCAGGGCCCAGTGCTCATAGTGAAAACCCTATGTTTTCAGTATGTTTATGTGTCACTGGGACCCTGCTAGCCAGGACCCCAGTGCTCATAAGTTTGTGGCCTATATGTATGTGTTCCCTGTGTGATGCCTAACTGTCTCACTGGGGCTTTGCTAACCAGAACCTCAGTGGTTATGCTCTCTCTTTACAAATTGTCACTAACAGGCTAGTGACCAATTTCACCAATTCACATTGGCATACTGGAACACCCTTATAATTCCCTAGTATATGGTACTAAGGTACCCAGGGTATTGGGGTTCCAGGAGATCCCTATGGGCTGCAGCATTTCTTTTGCCACCCATAGGGAGCGCTGACAATTCTTACACAGGCCTGCCACTGCAGCCTGAGTGAAATAACGTCCACGTTATTTCACAGCCATTTACCACTGCACTTAAGTAACTTATAAATCACCTATATGTCTAACCTTTACCTGGTAAAGGTTGGGTGCTAAGTTACTTAGTGTGATGGGCACCCTGGCACTAGCCAAGGTGCCCCCACATCGTTCAGGGCAAATTCCCCGGACTTTGTGAGTGCAGGGACACCATTACACACGTGCAATGTACATAGGTCACTACCTATGTACAGCGTCACAATGGTAACTCCGAACATGGCCATGTAACATGTCTAAGATCATGGAATTGTCACCCCAATGCCATTCTGGCATTGGGGAGTCAATTCCATGATCCCCCGAGTCTCTAGCACAGACCCGGTTACTGCAAAACTACCTTTCCTGGGGTTTCACTGCAGCTGCTGCCGCCATCCCCTTAGACAGGTTTCTGCCCTCCTGGGGTCCAGCAAGGCTTGGCCTAGGAAGGCAGAACAAATGGACTTCCTCAGAGAGAGGGTGTTACACCCTCTCCCTTTGGAAAAAGGTGTCAGGGCTGGGGAGGAGTAGCCTCCCCCAGCCTCTGGAAATGCTTTGATGGGCACAGATGGTGCCCATCTCTGCATAAGCCAGTCTACACCGGTTCAGGGATTCCCCAGCCCTGCTCTGGCGCAAAACTGGACAAAGGAAAGGGGAGTGACCACTCTCCTGACCTGCACCTCCCAGGGGAGGTGCCCAGAACTCCTCCAGTGTGCTCCAGACCTCTGCCATCTTGGAAACAGAGGTGCTGCTGGCACACTGGACTGCTCTGTGTGGCCAGTGCCAGCAGGTGACGTCAGAGACTCCTTCTGATAGGCTCTTACCTGTGTTGCTAGCCTATCCTCCTTCCTAAGTAGCCAAACCTCCTTTTCTGGCTATTTAGGGTCTCTGCTTTGGGGAATTCTTTAGATAATGAATGCAAGAGCTCATCAGAGTTCCTCTGCATCTCTCTCTTCACCTTCTGCCAAGGAATCGACCGCTGACTGCTCTGGACGCCTGCAAAACCGCAACAAAGTAGCAAAGACGACTACTGCAACCTTGTATCGCTGATCCGGCTGCTTTCTCGACTGTTTTCCTGGTGGTGCATGCTGTGGGGGTAGTCTGCCTCCTCTCTGCACAAGAAGCTCTGAAGAAATCTCCCGTGGGTCGACGGAATCTTCCCCCTGCAATCGCAGGCAACAAAAGACTGTATCACCGGTCCTCTGGGTCCCCTCTCAGCATGACGAGCGTGGTCCCTGGAACTCAGCAACTCTGTCCAAGTGACTCCCACAGTCCAGTGACTCTTCAGTCCAAGTTTGGTGGAGGAAAGTCCTTGCCTCCCCACGCTAGACTGCATTGCTGGGTACCGCGTGATTTGCAGCTGCTCCGGCTCCTGTGCACTCTTCCAGGATTTCTTTTGTGCACAGCCAAGCCTGGGTCCCTGACACTCTAACCTGCAGTGCACAACCTCCTGAGTTGTCCTCCGGCGTCGTGGGATCTTCTTTTGTGACTTCGGGTGAGCTCCGGTTCACTCCTCTTCGTAGTGCCTGTTCCGGCACTTCTGCGGGTGCTGCCTGCTTCTGTGAGGGCTCCCTGTCTTGCTGGGTGCCCCCTCTGTCTCCTCACGCAATTGGCGACATCCTGGTCCCTCCTGGGCCACAGCAGCATCCAAAAACCCTAACCGAGACCCTTGCAGCTAGCAAGGCTTGTTTGCGGTCTTTAACACCTCTGCAAGCGTCTTCACGACGTGGGACATCCATCCTCCAAAGGGGAAGTTCCTAGTCCTCTTCGTTCTTGCAGAATCCACAGCTTCTACCATCCGGTGGCAGCTTCTTTGCACCCTCCGCTGGCTTTTCCTGGGCATCTGCCCAATCTCGACTTTGCGCGACTCTTGGACTTGGTCCCCTTGTTCCACAGGTACTCTCGTCCGGAAATCCATCGTTGTTGCATTGCTGGTGTTGGTCTTCCTTGCAGAATTCCCCTATCACGACTTCTGTGCTCTTTGGGGAAATTAGGTGCACTTTACACCTACTTTTCAGGGTCTTGGGGTGGGCTATTTTTCTAACCCTCACTGTTTTCTTACAGTCCCAGCGACCCTCTACAAGCTCACATAGGTTTGGGGTCCATACGTTATTCGCATTCCACTTTTGGAGTATATGGTTTGTGTTGCCCCTATACCTATGTGCTCTCATTGCAATCTATTGTGACTGTACATTGCTTGCATTGCTTTCTAGTGCTATTACTGCATATTTTTGGTATTGTGTACATATATCTTGTGTATATTTGCTATCCTCATACTGAGGGTACTCACTGAGATACTTTTGGCATATTGTCATAAAAATAAAGTACCTTTATTTTTAGTATATCTGTGTATTGTGTTTTCTTATGATATTGTGCATATGACACCAGTGGTATAGTGGGAGCTTTGCATGTCTCCTAGTTCAGCCTAAGCTGCTCTGCTAAGCTACCCTTTTCTATCAGCCTAAGCTGCTAGACACCTCTTCTACACTAATAAGGGATAACTGGACCTGGTGCAGAGTGTAAGTACCCCTTGGTACCACTACAAACCAGGCCAGCCTCCTACAGGCAACATGGCTAAACCTTGGTATTGCCCACTGTAAACAAGCAAATGGCGTCAGGCCAGACATGTAGCTGGTGATCCTGCTGCTTTGAAGCAACACGCTACTCCATAGACTCCTATAGTTCAGGCTTCCACTCATGCCTTATAAGACATGGTTGCAGAGATCTTGCCAGCATTCCAGCAGAAATTCTATTGCCACTTGGCCATACCATTGGGGTGCAGACAAATATGTCATATGGTCAAGCCTAGACACAACCAACTGTTTAGGCAGAACTGTCAGAACTAGCATGGTTCTCTGGAACCAGGCACGCATGAAATCCATCGGCTTCTCAGGTGATGGGGTGTCACTGATAGGTATGTCTTTTGAATGGTCTTCCCTATTTGCTGAGAAGGCTGATTATGCTCTAGGACACTTTAAAGAAAGCAGAGCCACAGCATGTTTCCTCGGTCTCTATAAACCAGCAATGCAGTGTCCCTAATAGTTTTGTCCCTTTTGAGGCATAGCCAAGGGCACTGCATACTGGCAACCTCAAGGCCAACTAACACAGCAAGAGCATCCCAGTCCAGTTGGGGTAGGCTTCCAGCAGACAGAGTCTAGGCCCACAGGAAAAGCAATCCTTTCAATCCCCCTGTCCTCTGGTGGCTGCCTCCAAGCTGCTTTAGTTTGCCATAGGCAGCACAGGACCACCCAAGTGAGAGGCAGAATCAGTCATTTTCTCTCCACATGACTGGCCATAACATCAGACAGGTGGGTCTTGTAGATAGTTCAGCTGGGCTACACCTTGCCATTCCTTTCCAACCCCTTGTCTCTTCCACCCACATCAGAGCAATTTTCGGATGAGCTTTTGCCCATTGTGCTGCAGTAAGTTCAGACAAAGGAACCATTGAGTGTGTCCTGGCCTCTGAAATCAGAACTGGATGATACTGTTATATCCTAGTGCTGAAAAAGGGTGGAGGCCTTAATCTTATTTTAAGTCTCCAACTTCTTAATTTTTCTGCAGAGGGACGAATTCAAAGGAGAACAGATTGTAGCTTTGGACAAGAAGGACGTCTTTTTGCATGTTCCTGACTGGTCTCTCCACAGTTGTTACAGGCAGTTAAAGGTGGGCCATAAGAATTTTCAGTTTTCTGTGCTCCCTTTCAGTCACCCATGATCACGAAGGTGATGGCAGTGGTCACAGCATACCTATGGAGGTCTGTGTGCCAGTCTTCTCTTACCTTGATGATTGGCTGCTGAAGGTAGGCTCAACACAGTCACTGGCCATGTACAAACATCACCAAACATTATGACATCGTAGGGTTTACTAGCAACTTGCCAAAGTCACACATGACTCCTTCACAGAGGCTCCCTTTCATCTGAGCCATCCTGGCTACAGTGCATTACCGGCCTTTCCACGGGATCAGTGTTCAGGACATTTGGGCTATGAACCCCATGTTTCAACCTCGGTTTCAGTAGCTGTGTCTTTGAGGCTTCTTGGACTATGAGAGGCATATTTATGAGAGACTTGCGCCACCGTTGTGAGGCAACAGAGGCACAGACCTTTCAACCGTATCTGTGAGGCCACACAAAGCCAGTGTGTGGCTTTGAATGGCCTCATAGATATTGAGTAAGGCAGCGTAAATCGCCGCATTGCCTTACTCTGTGCCAGGGAGCATTTCATGGGCTTTGTGGTGGGTGCTTCCACGCAACACTCATGGGTTTTGACACATCCCCCAGATTTACAAGGCCACGTAAACCTGGGGATGCGCCAAAAGCTTACACCTCCCCAGGGGAGGCATGATGAGGAGAAATATCTTAATTTCTCCTTGTTTTTTTCCTCTTTCTATATGTGGGATGAGGAAAAAGCCTCCCAGTATTGTTTTATATATTTTGTTGTTTTTATTTTTGGTAAAAAAAAATTAATGAGGAAAAAGCCTCCCAGTATTGTTTTTTATGTGTATGTGTATATATATATATATATATATATTTTTTTTTTAATGAGGAAAAAGACTCCCAGTATTGTTTTTGTGCAGGAAGCTGCCCCTTCACAAAAATAATCCTGCCTACAACGCAGACACCCTTGCACCAGAGTGCAAGGGTGCAGGGACCAGTGGAGGGGATAAGACAATCATGCGCCATATTGCATAGATGAGGTGTAGGAAAGTACCCTCTTTTTGGCATGGTTACCCCCACTTTTTTTTTGCCTATCATCAGTGTGCTTAGACTGTTTTTTTGGGATCCTGCTAACCAGGACCCCAGTGATTGTGCTTGCTCTCCAAATTTGGTTACCTTGGACCTTTGTGCACTCCACAATTATCATACTGGTGTCCCCTTATAAATCCCTAATGTAGGAAGTTGGCTCTATATACTATCTCAAAGTGAGAGATAATGGGCACAGAGTCCAAGGGTTCCCCTTAGAGGTTGATAGTGGTAAAATCAGATAATACTAATGCTCTATTTTGTGGTAGTGTGGTCAAGCAGTAGGCTTATCAGAGGGTAGTGTTAAGCATGTGTTGTACACACACAGGCAATAAATGAGAACACACACTCAGGACTTAACTTCAGGCCAATAGGTTTTTATATTGAAAAATATTCTTTTCCTAATTTATTTTAGAACCACAAGATTCAGAATTCAAGTAAGTACGTAAATTGTGAGTTACTTTGCATAGGTAAATATGGAACTTTGAATTAAAACAGTAATGTACACAGTTTTGGCAATAAGCTATTTTAAAAGTGGACACTGCAAAAATCAACAGTTCCTAGGGGAGGTAAGTATTGGTTAGTTTTAGTTTTTCAGGTAAGTAAAGCACTTACAAGTTCAAGTCAACCCCAAACACCCAGCAATACAGTGCCGGTCAGGTGAAGAGGTCAAAGTAGGGCCCAAATATCATAGGTGCCTATGGAGAATAGGGGTGCTCCGGTTCCCGTCTGCTAGCAGGTAAGTACCTGCGTCCTCGGAGAGCAGACCAGGGGGGTTTTGTAGAGCATTGGGGGGGGGTCACAAACAGGCACACAAAATACACCCTCAGCGGCACAGGGGCGGCCAGGTGCAGTGTACAAAGTAGGTGTCGGGTTGTAGATCATAATCAATGGAGGGACCCGGGGGTCACTCTGGCGATGCAGGCAGGGCACAGGAGGGCTTCTCGGGCCAGCCAAAGACTGGGCAAGGATGAGGGATGCCTGCGGGTCACTCCTGCTCTGGTAGTTGGTTTCTCTCGGGCGGGTGCAGTGCTCCTTCCAGGCGTCAGGTTCCTTTGTTACCGGGTAGTCGCAGTCAGGGGTCGCTGTGGGGGGTTCAGGGAGGTCGTCTTAGGGTGTCCACATCGTTGGAGTTGCCTGGGGCTCCTCTCTGCAGTGTTGGTTCTTCTGGACACGAGCAGGGAACGTCAGGTGCAGAGTGTTGGGGACTCACGCTTCCGGCGTGAGGATGCAGTCCCTTCAAAGAAGGTTGTTTCTTGGACAGAGCCGCTGTCCACTGGAGTTTCTTGGTCCTTTGGGTGCAGGGCAGTCCAAGGAGTCCTCAGAGGTCGCTGGTCTCGCTGGATGTGTCGCTGCGCATGTTCTTTGAGTCTAGAGACAGGCCAGTAGGGCTGGGGCGGGCTGGGCCCAAGTCAGTTGTCGTCTCTGCGGGACTTTCAGGTCAGCAGTCCTTTTTGTAGGTTGCAGGAAACTGATTTCCTGGGTTCAGGTGACCCCTAAATACTCAATTAGGGGTGTGTTTAGGTCTGGGGGCAGTAGCCAATGGCTACTGCTCTGGAGGGTGGCTACACCCTCTTTGTGCATCCTCCCTGTGGGGAGTGGGGGGCACATCCCTAATCCTATTGGGGGGAATCCTCCAAAACAAGATGGAGGATTTCCTAAGGCAGGGGTCACCTCAGCTCAGGACCCCTTAGGGGCTGCCTGACTGGAGGGTGACTCCTCCTTGTTTTTCTCATTATCTCCTCCGGACTTGCCGCCAAAAGTGGGGGCTGTGTCAGGAGGGGCGGGCATCTCCACTAGCTGGAGTGCCCTGGGGCGCTGTAACACCAGGCTTGAGCCTTTGAGGCTCACCGCCAGGTGTTAAAGTTCCAGCAGGGGGAGGTGTGAAGCACCTCCACCCAGTACAGGCTTTGTTCCTGGCCACAGAGTGACAAAGGCACTCACGCCATGTGGCCAGAAACCCGTCTGGATGTGGCAGGCTGGCAGAAACTGGTCAGCCTAGCACTAGTAGTTGGACTAGTACACAGGGGGCATCTCTAAGATGCCCCCTGTGTGCATTTCTCACTAAATCCCACACTGGCATCAGTGTGGATTTATTGTGCTGAGAAGTTTGATACCAAACTTCCCAGTATTCAGTGTAGCCATTATGGAACTGTGGAGTTTGTGTTTGACAAACTCACAGACCATATACTCTTTATGTCTACCCTGCACTTTCAATGTCTAAGAATTGGCTTAGACACTGTAGGGGCATAGTGCTCATGCAACTATGCCCTCACCTGTGGTATAGTGCACAGTGCCTTAGGGCTGTAAACCCTGCTAGAGGGGTGACTTACCTATGCCACAGGCAGAGGGTTGTGGGCATGGCACTCTGAGGGGAGTGCCATGTCGACTTGGTCTTTTTCTCCCCAACAGCGCACACAATCTGTGAGGCAGTGTGCATGAGCTGAGTGAGGGGTCCCCAGGGTGGCATAATACATGCTCCGCCCTTCGAGACCTTCCCTGGTCACAGGGCCCTTGGTACCAGGGATACCATTTACAAGGGACTTATCTGTGTGCCAGGGCTGTGCCAATTGTAGAGACAAAGGTACAGTTTAGGGAAAGAACACTGTTGCTGGGGCCTGGTTAGCAGGGTCCTAACGCACTTTCAATCATAACTAGCATCAACAAAAGGCAAAAAGTTAGGGGTAACCATGCCATCAGAGGCATTTTCCTACACCTAGTATATTTTTCTTAGGTACCCAGGGCACTGGGACACCAGGGACCCCCCATGGGCTTCAGCATATATTGTGCCACACATGGGAGCCCATGCAAAATGTGTCTGTAGGACTGCCATTGCAGCCTGCGTGAAAAGGTGCATGCACTCTTACACCACACGTCACTACACCAGGTCACTGTAAGTCACCCGTATGTTAGGCCCTCCTATCCCAGAGGGCAGGGTGCAGGTCTCTGTGTGAGAGTACCCAGGCATGAGCAGAAGTACCCCTACAAACTCCAGTTCCATTGCACTGGACTTCGTAAGTGCTGGGAAGCCATTTTACCTGTGTATTCTGGACACAGCACTACCAGTGCCCAGCTACATATATAACTCTGAACCTGGGCATGTTTGGTATCAAACATGGCAGAATCATACCTGAATACCAATGCCAGTATTGGTTGTATGATTCCATGCACTCTGGGGGCTCCTTAAAAGACCCCCCCCCCAGTATTGCTCCTACCAGTCTTCCAGGGTTTTCCAGGCAGCCTGTGCTGCTGCAGCCCTTCAGACAGGTTTCTGCCCTTCTGCTTGACCAGCTCAGGCAGGGGAAGGCAGAACAATGCATTTCCTGTGGGAGAGGGGAGACAACACCCTTGGAAATAGGTGTTACAAGGCTTGGGGGAGAGGGGGGTAGCCTCCCCAAGTCACCAGTTTGCTTTGAAGGACACATTTGGTACCCTCCTTGCATAAACCGGTTTGCACCAGCTCAGGGACCCCCAGTTCCTGCTCTGGTGTTAAACTGGACAAAGAAAAGGGGAATGACCACTCCCCTGTCCATCATCACCCCAGGGGTGGTGCCCAGAGCTCCTCCAGGTGGCCACTCGAATATATCATCTTGAAACCAAGATGTGCAGAGGCCCCTGGGAGCATCTCAGTGGCCAGGACAGGCAGGCGACGTCAGAGACCCTTCCTGATAGGTGGTCACCATGCAAGGTGATCAAACACCCTTTTAGGGCTATTTAGGGACTCCCTTGCGGGTGGGTCCCCAGATTCGACATGCAAGACTCCACCAGCACTCCTCTGCATTGTTTACTTTTGGTCCTGGCCACTGGAACCGCAACTGGACACTTCAGGAACCAACAAGACTGCACCTCCTGAGACAACTTCGCCTTACGATATTGTTTCCCTGGGTCCCTCCAGCAACTGCAACATTTCCCAGACTGTGCATCCTCTGGGGTCGGGAAGACTTCAGCTGCAAAATGAAGCAAGAAGGAATCTCCCTGGAAGTGAAGGAGTCACTCCCCTGAAGGCACTTACAGCATCAACATCCAGATGTTTGGATCTGCTCTCCTCTGGAACTGCATGAATCCTGCATCACAGGTGGTGTTCTGGAGTTGTCTCTTTGGTCCTCTCTGCCCTTGCCTCTCCTTGCAGGACAGTACCCCTGTGCACTGCGAGTCTTGCAGCAACCAAGGCTTGCTGTCTCCTGCTCCAAGGGATCTTCTGGCTTCGAGTAGCCCTGGCCCACAGCACTTCATCCTTGCAAAGACAGTCTCTCCTCTGCTGCTCCAGCGACGTGGGACTCCTCTCCTGGTGTGCTGATTGGGTCTCACTGCAACCTACTGTGCCTGCTGCCAGTGGGTTGCCTGTGGGGGCTGCGACTGCTTCTGTTGACTTCTCGACTGTGGAGGGTCAGCAGGGATTCCCCTCCAAGGGTCGAGTCCCTGGACCTTGCTGTTCCTCTTCAGCCTTGCAACACTCGTTTGCCTCCTCTTGCATTTGCCAAGGCTTGTTTGTGGTTCTCCTGACCGGTGACCATCTGCAACCCGTCGAACGACGTGGGACACCATCTGCACCGCTCAAAGGATTCCTCTGCAGCTCCTGGGCTCCACAGCTGGTCTTCTTCCCCCGCTGACCCAGATCCTCACCCGCAGAAGGGTGGGTAGTGGCTCCTGCCTTTACTGGACTCTTCATCGTGGACTGGACTCTGGACTGGACTCTTCCCCTTCTTCCAGAGTCCACCATTGGTCTGTTCCTGTTCTTGCACAATCCATAAGTCCTCTTGTTAGTACTTGGAAAAACCAGGTACTTGCCTCTGCTACCCTGGTCACTGGGGGGGATCACTATGGTACTCACCTCTTGTGGTTCAGAGTTCTCCCAGCTCCTCTCTACTCCATACCCTTGGCTGGGGGACTTCACTTTGCATTCCACTATTTTAGTATATGGTGTAGCCTTCCCCTAGGGCCCTAGCTATTTTCTACAATGTTTGTTGTTTTCTATGCTAATTTCTGCTGGCGAGTGTGTGTATTTATTTATATATATATTAATATATATATATGGAAAATGTCACTTACCCAGTGTACATCTGTTCATGGCATGTAGTGCTGCAGATTCACATGCTGTGCATATATCGCCATCTATTGTAGGGCTCGGAGTGTTACAAGTTTTTTTTCTTCAAAGAAGCCCTTTTTTTCAACTCACGGGGTCGAGTGACTCTTCCTCTTGGTGATAGTCCGCATGGGCATCGACTCCTTTGTTAGATAGTTGTCCCACCGGAGGGTGAAGTAAGGAGTGAAGAATTGTGTATGTACACACACATATATATAGAAAGTAAAGAAGATGTCCATGCAATGTATATACAGATTTACATACTTTAAGTACTACAGCTTCTGGGGAGGAGGGAGGGTGCATGTGAATCTGCAGCACTACATGCCACAAACAGATGTACACTGGGTAAGTGACATTTTCCATTCAATGGCATGTGTAGCTGCAGATATACATGACGTGCATAGACTGAAAAGCAGTTCTCCTGAGTAAGTGGTGGTTAGCCCGTAGGAGTTGAAGTTGTTTGAAATAGTGTTTTAAGGAATGTTTGACCAACATTTGCTTGTTGTCGAGATAACCCATCCACACAGTAGTGTTAAGTAAATGTGTGTGGTGTGGACCATGTGGCTGCTTTGCATATGTCTGCCATTGGCATATTTCCTAAGAATGCCATTGAGGCACTTTTTTTTTCTAGTGGAATGTGCTTTTGGAGTTGCTATCTCAAAGCTAAAAGGCACCTATTAGTAAGTTTGAATACACTTTACAATCCATCTAGCTATTCCTTGTTTGGAAATAGGATTACCTTTATGTGGTTGTTGGAAAGCAACAAAACGTTGTTTAGTTTTTCTAAAGTCTTTAGTTCTGTCTACATAATACATTAGAGCTCTTTTGAGATCAAGGGTGTGGAGGGCTCTTTCAGCAACAGAATCTGGCAGTGGAAAGAAGGCAGGCAATTCGACTGGCTGAATAATGTGAAAGGGTGAAACCACTTTAGGTAAACATTTTGGATTTGTCCAAAGTACTACTTTGTGTTTGTGTACTTGGAAGAAGGGTTCTTCTAAAGTAAATGCTTGAATTTCACTTACTTTTCTACCAAGAAAGCAACCTTCCATGAGATAAATTGAATAGTGCAAGAGTGCATGGTTTCAAATGGTGGACACAAGTCTTGTGAGCACAGTGTTAGGATTCCAGGCAGGAGCTGGTGGTACTCTAGGTGGAATAACTAGTTTAGGCCCTCCCATAAATGCTTTTATGAAAGGAATCCTAAACAGATCGGTATGTTGTCTCTTTTGAAGGTAGGCTGATATTGCTGTTAAATGATTTTTGATAGACAAATATGCAAGATTTGCTTTTTGTAAATGAAGCAAATATCACACAATATCCTGTACTGATGCTTTAAGTTGATCAATGTTTTTAGGTTGGCAGTAATAGACAAGACGTTTCCATTTATTTGTATAGCACTGCCTGGTTGTAGTTTTAGGTACTTGGTTTAGAATGTCCATACATTCTGATGGAAGCTGTAGGTATCCAAATTCAAATTCTATGACCTCAGGAGCCAAATCGCCAGGTTGAGCATACTGGGATTGGGATGCCTGATTTGACCTTTGTTTTGAGTCAACAGGTCTGGTCTGTTTGGAAGCTTCTGATGTGGTACTGCTGAGAGATCCAAAAGTGTTGTGTACCAGTGTTGACGTGCCCATGTGGGAGCTATGAGTATCATAGTGAGGGAAGGGTGACACATTTTCTTGACCAGAAATTGAATTAACGGGAGAGGGGGGAAAAGCGTAAGCAAATATCTCTGACCAAATGATCCATAGAGCATTGCCCTTGGATTGAGGTTGTGGGTATCTGGACGCGAAGTTTTGGCATTTTGCGTTTTCGCTTGCTGTGAAAAGGTCTATGTTTGGTGTTCCCCACATTTGAAAGTATTGAATTACTTGCATATGTATTTCACATTCATGTATTTGTTGCTGCGTCCTGCTTAAGAGGTCTGCTAGCTGGTTTTGTATCCCCGGGATGTATTCCGCTAGTAGCTGAATGTGTTTGTGCTAGAAAGGACAATTGGGATGAGTGTTCCCCCCACCCCCCCATCCCGTTGTTGCAGATAATACATTGTTGTCATGTTGTCTGTCCTTATTAAGACTGTTTTGTGTTTGATCAGTGGTTGGGAAGCTTTGATGGCTAAGAACACTGCCATTAATTCCAAGTGGTTTATGTGGTAAATTTGCTGGATTGAGTTCCATTCTCCTTGTATTGTAAGATTGTTGAGATGGGCCCCCCAACCTGTTAGTAATGCATCTGTTGTGAATATGGTCTGTAGCACAGGGTCCTGAAATGGGTTCCCTTTTGATAAGTTGGTGGGATTCCACCATTGCAGAGATTTTTAAGTTTGGCTGTCCAACAATAATAGATCCTGCAGTTGACCCTGCGCCGGAGACTATTGGTGCGAGAGACACTGCTGCAGTGGCCTTATGTTTAGACTTGCATTGGGCAATATTGTTATGTATGATGCCATCATTCCCAATGGTCTCATGACAAACCTTACTGTGTAAGTTTCATTGGCCTGCAATTGGGATATGTGAGTCTGAAACGCTTGTATTTGTTGTGGATTTGGGTAGGCTAATTCTGCCTGAGTGTTCAGAATTGCTCCTAGATAAGGTTGAATTTGTGCTGGCTGAAGGTGAGATTTCTGGTAATTGATTGTGAACCTTAATTTGTGTAGGGTATTTATTGCGTATTGTGTGTGCTGTTGACACTTTCGAATGGTGCTGGCTTTTATTAACCAGTCGTCTAGATAAGGGAAGACATGTATGTGCTGCCTTCTGAGGTACGCTGCAACTACAGCGAAACTTTTTGTGAACACTCTTGGTGTGCTGCTGTTACTCCAAAGGGTAGTACTTTGGATTGATAGTGCTTGCCTGCTATCACAATACCTGCGGTGAGCTGGATGTATTGGAATGTGGAAGTAAGCGCCCTTTAGGTCTAACACTGTCATGTAATCTTGCTTTTGTAGCAAGGGAATGACATCCTGCAGAGTGTTCATGTGAAAATGCTCCAACAGGATATATAGATTTAGAGGCCTGAGATCGAAAATGGGTCTGAGAGTACCATCCTTTTTTGGTATAAAGAAGTATAGGGAATATACTCCTGTTCTTTGCTGAGTGATGGGGAACTATTTCTATTGACTCCTTTAGTAGTAGAGATTGTACCTCCTGTTTGAGCAGAGTTGTGTGTTCTAGAGAGCCTGTGAGAAAGGGGTGGAATGTTTGGTGGAGTAGAGATGAGCTTTAGGCAACAACCATTGATCTTTTTTTTTTTTGCCAGTGAGAATAGAATTGTTGCAGTCTTCCTCTGGGAAGTCATTGTTTTGTGGATGACGAGGCACCCTTTGAGGCAGGGAATTTACCTCTGGATCTGAAATTCTGTCCTCTGTAAGAGCCCCTAAATGACCCCCTTGTGCAATACTGCTGTCTTTGTTTTGAGTGGGAGGTGGAAGACTCTAATGTTTGGGGTTTAAATCCTCCTCTAAATTGCGGTTTTCGAAAGGAACCCCAAAATGGTGTAGTATAAAGGGCTCCCATGGCTTTTGCTGTGTCTGAATCTTTTTTTAAGTTTTTCTGTATTTGTGTCCACCTCTGGTCCAAAAAGCTGTTGTTTGTTAAATGGCATATTAAGGACCGCCCTGTTGTATCTCAGGTTTGAAACCGGAGGACCTCAATCAAGCATTTCACCTAATGATAATACTAGTATTGATTCCTCTAGTTGCAGTATCAGCTGCATCTAGAGCAGAGCTAATTTGATTGTTCGTGATGGCCTGACCTTCCTCTACAATTTGCTGCGCCCTTTTTTGGTGTTCTTTGGGGAGATAGTGCAAGAATTCTTGCATCTCAACACAATGTGCCCTGTCGTATCTTGCTAACAGGGCCTGGGATTCACAATACACCATTGATTGGCCGCTTGTGTTGCTACCCTTTTCCCTGCCGCATCAAATTTACGGCTTTCCTTGTTGGGGGCTGGATGGTATCCCCAGAGGACTGACTATTGGCACACTTCCTGGCTGCACTGACCACAATAGAATCCAGTGGTAAATGCTGCAAAATGTAAATTCGGTCTGTTGTTGCTGGCTTATATTTTTTGTCAATTCTTGGTATTCGAATTCTGGTTTTAACTGGCTCTTTGAAAATATTGTCTGAATGTTTAAGCATGGCAGGAAGCATTGGTAGACACTGGTATTGGTTATGAGTTGAGGATAGGGTATTGAAAAGGAAATCCTCCTCTGCATGCATTTGCACTCCATGGTATGCGGCTGCTCTGGAGATAACGTGGTTGTATGCTGTACTATCCTAAGGTGGAGATGGTCTGGTGGGATACAAATCCGGATCATTTGATGGGATTGGATCTGAATCGTACAAATCTCATGGATCTACGGTGTAGCTAGAATCACCCCTTTCTTCATCTTATGAGGAAGTGTGAGTGTGTGGGTGAATGTGGTGGTGGTGGAGTAAGAGGTTGTGTTGAAAAGGAAAGTTGTGGTGAATGTGGTGGAGAAAGCTCAACAGGTTTTGGCTCTTCCTTTTGCTTGCAGATTTTTGCCAGTGGTGGGGCAGTATCAGTATTCAGAGTTTCCTGGAATTTTAACTTCTTTTAAGTATGTGGAGGCAGAGAAGTAATAATTTTTCCAGTCTCTTTCTGGATTTGAATTCTCATTTGTTTGCTGTCCATAACCTCCAGAATGGGTTGAATGTCTGATTCCTCCATTTGATGTTCTGAAGCAGGTTTTGTTCTTTTAGAGGAATGTTCAGTACATTTCTTGGGCACATGCTTTGAGTTGAAAGCCCCGTTTCTTCTGTGTAGGATGATTTTCTTCGGCTCCAAAGTTGGACCGAGGTGTTTCGGCTCCGAAGCTGTTATCTGAGGTTTCGGCTCCGAAGCAGAGCGTGCTTGTTTCAGATCCAATGCTGTGGGATGTCGACTCGGTTCGGAGGTGGAGACTTGCAGTTGTGGCTCGACCCAGACACCAAAACAGGTGTAGTAGCCTGTTGACGAAGTGCCCTGGCCTTTCTCGGCGCCGAACCCAAGGGTCGGTCGACGATTGTTTTCAGGTGGAACCATGGCTAAAAAGCAGTGATGCACCCAAGACCTTGCCTGTTTTGTTTTTTTGTTGGTGTTGGGGCAGGTATACTCAAGTACTGCGCTGCCGATATTGCCTGGCTGTCCTCTTCCATTGTCTGGAATCAAAACTGCTGTTTGTGCCTGCTCTTCGCCAAGGACGTCAGGGGGGGGGGGGGGCTCTGTGATTTTTTTTTTATGCCATCTCCAATCTTCTTACCATTTGATCTATCAACGTTTTCTTCGATCGAAAAGACCAGCACGCCTCACAGCTTTCTTCTCAATGTTCTGGAGAAAGGCAGAGATTACACACCAAGTGCTGGTCGGTGTATGGAAACTTGGTGTGGCACTGAGGACGGAATGGGAATGGAGTCTGATCAATGAGCCTATGACGCAGTAGGCCCAAACAGGAGGGCACGGGTGCCCGAAAGGGTGTTTATTTGATCCTGGCGGTACTATTGGATCAAGTGCAGAAGGAAACCGCTTTTGAAACAATACCAACAGTATGAGAAAAGGTAGAAAGTTTCAAGAATTTCCAGACCAAAAATCCCAGAGCGAGAGGGAACATGTCCGAACCTGACAGCAGAAAGAAAACAATCTAACAAGGGAGTCAATGCCCATGCACATTTATCACCGAAAGGAGTCACTCGATCCCATGACTCGAAAAAAAGGCTTCTTTGAAGAAAAACAACTTGTAACACTCCGAGCCCAACACTAGATGGCAACATATGCAAAGCATGTGTATCTGCAGCTACACATACCATCAAACATTATATAGTGTTTCTTCACCTCAGATTGTGGTGGGGGTGGGTAACTGCCTATAAGTAATCTAGTGAAGTGTAACCGTAATAAAGTACCTTTATTTTTGTAACACTGTGTGTTTCCTTTCATGTGTTATAAGTTGCTGTGTGACTATTGTGGTATTGCATAAGCTTTGCATGTCTCCTAGATAAGTCTTGGCTGCTCATCCACAGCTACCTCTAGAGAGCCCGGGTTTCCTAGACACCGACTTCATTTACTAAGAGGGGTTGCATGGACCTGCTTTAAGGTGCCAATACCATAGGTGTCCACCACACACCAGGCCCGCTTCCTACAGGAATAAGACAGGAATGTGCTATATTACATAGATAGGGCACATTCCTGCTCTTTTCCTTTGATGTAGGGCAGCGCAGCAAGGTGATGCTGCACGCCCAGCGCCAAAAAGTTGTAAATCTGCCTGTTAATCTCCTGCACCTGCTTGTCGACCATGCCTTATGGCATATGCAGGCTATGCATTAGGATCTTGTCTCAGTGGGCCCACTACCAAGGGAACTTGTCAGACTCCATCCAGGTTTTGCAGGAGATTGCACAAGATCTGCAGTGGTGGCTGCTCCACTTTAGTTGGACCAGAGGTGGAGCCCTATCCTTAACCCACCCAGAGCTGATGGGGTTATCTTGGAGAGGTGAAGATTAGGGGTGGGCTGGCAGCTCTGCTAGCGGAGGTAACAGAATTAGCAGAATGGAGCTCACCTGCTGTGTATTGCAGTCCAGTTATGGCCTGGCAGCTTTTGTAGCCTATGGCCCTGGCCTGAATTCAGGCCAGGGCCATGGGCAGCAAAAGAAAGCTGCAGTTTCAGGCCTCTTGTGCACCGACCTGCCTCATGTGCAGTGTACACAGGACAGGCCGATGCACAAGAGGCGTGAAACTGCAGCTTTCTTTCACTGCCTATGGCCCTCTCCTGAATGATCCCGATCTTGGATGCGCTAAGCAGGGTCAGTCCTGGCTAACCAGTCCCGACCCTGCTAAGTGCTTCTGAGATCGAGCGCATTCAGGACTCTGCGGGTCATGGGACTCTGCCTTCACGTAATTCCATGTAGTTTTTATTCCACAGAGTCAGACTCTGCACTCCATCCACGCCTAGTAGAGATCAGATTAGTCTACATGAACCTGTTGGAGTTGCAGGCCATCAGCTTGACGTTGAAGGCCTTCCTGCTAACCATCAGGGGAAGGCTGGTTCAGGTTCTCATGGACAACACCACTGCAATGTTCTACTGCAATAACCAGGGTGGGTGTCCGTGGCCCTGAGATGGGAGGCCCAGCACCTCTAGAACTAGATAAATTGAGGGTATTTCTCAGTTCATGAACCCCCTGATGAGTTATTTAAACACCAGGGTAGGTAAACTCCACTGGTGACAGCTAGCAGATCACGTATGGCAGTTTCACCCAAAACCGATAAAAGACGTCTTCCAACTATGGAGAGCTCTGGCTCAATCTCATTGCCACCTTAAGGAGAATGCGCAATGTCAACACTTTTGCACAATGGAGTTCCCAAGCAGGCTGACTCTACAAGACACATTCTGCCTAGAGTGGAGCACGGGCCTCCTGTACGTCTTCCTGCTGCTACCTTTGCTGCCTGGTCCAAGACATCCTAGTCACCCTTGATTGGGCCAGGAGAATGTGGTACCCAGAATTACTGGGCATGTCCATCTGTCAGGCTGCCATTTTTTAAAGGATCTTCTGTCACAGCAGCGATGGAAAGTCTGCACTCAGGCCTGCGCAATCAACACCTCCATGTGTGGCGATTAAGCACCAGCAGTTGACTGTGTATGATCTTCCCTCTGAAATAGTTGCTGTCGCCCTTGCAGCCAGGCCTCCGACAAAGTCTATTTACACGAGGCACTGAGACAAGTTTGTACCTTGGTGTGGCACCCATTACACAATCCTGTTGCAGGTCAAAATGTCAGACGTCTTGTTTGATTTATGTTGAACCCAGCAAAATATTGTACTAGGCACTGTTAAATGTTATCTGTTCAACCTTTTTATGTTTACTAAATCAACTGTTGTTGTTCAAATCACCTGTTGTGATGAAATTTCTAAATCATGTTGTGACGTATTCTAAAACAATCCTTAAATTGCTCCTATACCCTTTGAGATGCCACAGTGGGACCTTAATTTGGTCCTTACTTTCCTAATGTCCTTGGCCAGCTGTCCTCTACATCTCCTGGAACTGATGATGGTCTTTCTAATCTCAATAACTTCAGCTTGTGAGTGATCTTCAAGCTGTCAGTCCTGCCACCCCATACCACCTTCTTTCGGAACAAACTGGTGCTAAGGATTGATATGCATAGAGCTTGTCCTTTATATTTGTCAGGCCACAACGTGGGCATCAGTGCACACATTCATGAAGCTTACTGCCTTGACAGTCAGGTCGAATGGGGAGGGCATCAAGGGAGGTACTGCTTTGTAATCTATTCAAAAGATGAGGAATCTATGGTTAGAAGACATTCTTTTTGGTGGATACTCTATCAGAGTGAAGATTGCTTGCTGCTCTCCCACCTCTCGGTTCTGTAGAATGGCGCCTTTCCCATCTGAAAAGCCCCAAATTAGAGTCCTGCACACTTAATTGTTGTGCTTCATCTTCAAAGGCGCACTGAGTGTCAAAAAGAGAAACAAGTCTGTATGTTTGTGTGGTCCTTATATACAGCTCCAACCGTCACTTCTGGGGTGAAATACAGTTGATCTGGAGCCACACAACACCATCTGCCAGCACACAGCGGCTATGCTGAAAGAAATTCCAAATCTAGGCTGGCTCGTATGACTATTTTAAAGGTGAGTAATCTGCTGTTAGAGTATCCGCCAGAAATAGCATCAAGTCTGTGGGAGCACAGGGAACAAGCTTGGGAATAAAGCTGGTCCCAGAGTCCTTAAAGCAGTGGTTCTTAACCTGTTGTCCGGGGAACACCTACGGGTCCGCGACAGTAAGAAATTAATTAATACGTTAAAACATTAATAAAGTGCACATAAATAAAGAAGCAAAATGTAACATTTTAAAACATTATGTAAACGTGGAGGCATTTTGAATCTGAGGCTAAAAATTAAATTAGTATCCTCAGATTGATGCATGGGAGCAGTTCAAGTAACTCAAACAGTATATAGTATGGATGAAAAGTATCCTCAATTAAATTTACAAAATCTCCATCATGCCCATTAAAATTAAAAAATGTATATTTGTGAATAAAACAACATTTCATAATGTGCTTGATAAATGCTAATTTGTGTCTACTGTTTGGAATTCAAATCATGGAAAATACTTAGGCTGGGGTCCCTGGCTTCTAGTAATGACTCAGTGGGGCGGGGGAGGGGGGGGGTAGGTCTCAGAATACCTATAATAATTTTGTGGGGTCTCCGGGTTCCACTAATAATTAAGTCAGGATCCACAGAAGTCAAATGGTTAGAACCACTGCCTTTAAGGATTGAAAACATTAAAGAAAGCCTTCACAGGAACAGTACCATTCATGATGCTTCCAGTTAAGGCTAGGGTGACTGTCCTAAGCTACACTTCACTAATTTTGTTCCAAAGGGAGGGACAGTTTTATCCTCTCCACTCCTACAGATGATAGAACACAGAGATTCCTTCCTTGTCTAAAAGCCTTCCTACCAAGGATTTTGTCTAGAAGAGAAAAAACCTTATCTATTGCATAGTATTCCAAATGCACTGGTTGGAATGCTTTTGTAGGAAGTTGGCTCTGTATGTGCTATTTCAAAGTAAGGAATAGCATGCACAGAGTCCAAGGGTTCCCCTTAGAGGTAAAATAGTGGTAAAAATAGATAATACTAATGCTCTATTTTGTGGTAGTGTGGTCGAGCAGTAGGCTTATCCAAGGAGTAGTGTTAAGCATTTGTTGTACATACACATAGACAATAAATGAGGTACACACACTCAGGGACAAATCCAGCCAATAGGTTTTTGTATAGAAAAATATCTTTTCTTAGTTTATTTTAAGAACCACAGGTTCAAATTCTACATGTAATATCTCATTCGAAAGGTATTGCAGGTAAGTACTTTAGGAACTTCAAATCATCAAAATTGCATGTATACTTTTCAAGTTATTCACAAATAGCTGTTTTGAAAGTGGACACAGTGCAATTTTCACAGTTCCTAGGGGAGGTAAGTATTTGTTAGGTTAACCAGGTAAGTAAGACACTTACAGGGCTTAGTTCTTGGTCCAAGGTAGCCCACCGTTGGGGGTTCAGAGCAACCCCAAAGTCACCACACCAGCAGCTCAGGGCCGGTCAGGTGCAGAGTTCAAAGTGGTGCCCAAAACGCATAGGCTAGAATGGAGAGAAGGGGGTGCCCCGGTTCCGGTCTGCTTGCAGGTAAGTACCCGCGTCTTCGGAGGGCAGACCAGGGGGGTTTTGTAGGGCACCGGGGGGGACACAAGCCCACACAGAAATCTCACCCTCAGCGGCGCGGGGGCGGCCGGGTGCAGTGTAGAAACAAGCGTCGGGTTCGCAATGTTAGTCTATGAGAGATCTCGGGATCTCTTCAGCGCTGCAGGCAGGCAAGGGGGGGGTTCCTCGGGGAAACCTCCACTTGGGCAAGGGAGAGGGACTCCTGGGGGTCACTTCTCCAGTGAAAGTCCGGTCCTTCAGGTCCTGGGGGCTGCGGGTGCAGGGTCTCTCCCAGGCGTCGGGACTTTAGGTTCAAAGAGTCGCGGTCAGGGGAAGCCTCGGGATTCCCTCTGCAGGCGGCGCTGTGGGGGCTCAGGGGGGACAGGTTTTGGTACTCACAGTATCAGAGTAGTCCTGGGGTCCCTCCTGAGGTGTCGGATCTCCACCAGCCGAGTCGGGGTCGCCGGGTGCAGTGTTGCAAGTCTCACGCTTCTTGCGGGGAGCTTGCAGGGATCTTTAAAGCTGCTGGAAACAAAGTTGCAGCTTTTCTTGGAGCAGGTCCGCTGTCCTCGGGAGTTTCTTGTCTTTTTGAAGCAGGGGCAGTCCTCAGAGGATGTCGAGGTCGCTGGTCCCTTTGGAAGGCGTCGCTGGAGCAGGATCTTTGGAAGGCAGGAGACAGGCCGGTGAGTTTCTGGAGCCAAGGCAGTTGTCGTCTTCTGGTCTTCCGCTGCAGGGGTTTTCAGCTAGGCAGTCCTTCTTCTTGTAGTTGCAGGAATCTAATTTTCTAGGGTTCAGGGTAGCCCTTAAATACTAAATTTAAGGGCGTATTTAGGTCTGGGGGGTTAGTAGCCAATGGCTACTAGCCCTGAGGGTGGGTACACCCTCTTTGTGCCTCCTCCCAAGGGGAGGGGGGTCACAATCCTAACCCTATTGGGGGAATCCTCCATCTGCAAGATGGAGGATTTCTAAAAGTTAGAGTCACCTCAGCTCAGGACACCTTAGGGGCTGTCCTGACTGGCCAGTGACTCCTCCTTGTTGCTTTCTTTGTTCCCTCCAGCCTTGCCGCCAAAAGTGGGGGCCGTGGCCGGAGGGGGCGGGCAACTCCACTAAGCTGGAGTGCCCTGCTGGGCTGTGACAAAGGGGTGAGCCTTTGAGGCTCACCGCCAGGTGTCACAGCTCCTGCCTGGGGGAGGTGTTAGCATCTCCACCCAGTGCAGGCTTTGTTACTGGCCTCAGAGTGACAAAGGCACTCTCCCCATGGGGCCAGCAACATGTTTCTAGTGTGGCAGGCTGCTGGAACCAGTCAGCCTACACAGCTAGTTGGTTAAGTTTCAGGGGGCACCTCTAAGGTGCCCTCTGTGGTGTATTTTACAATAAAATGTACACTGGCATCAGTGTGCATTTATTGTGCTGAGAAGTTTGATACCAAACTTCCCAGTTTTCAGTGTAGCCATTATGGTGCTGTGGAGTTCGTGTTTGACAAACTCCCAGACCATATACTCTTATGGCTACCCTGCACTTACAATGTCTAAGGTTTTGTTTAGACACTGTAGGGGCACAGTGCTCATGCACTGGTACCCTCACCTATGGTATAGTGCACCCTGCCTTAGGGCTGTAAGGCCTGCTAGAGGGGTGTCTTACCTATACTGCATAGGCAGTGAGAGGCTGGCATGGCACCCTGAGGGGAGTGCCATGTCGACTTACTCATTTTGTTCTCACTTAGCACACACAGGCTTGTAAGCAGTGTGTCTGTGCTGAGTGAGGGGTCTCTAGGGTGGCATAAGACATGCTGCAGCCCTTAGAGACCTTCCTTGGCATCAGGGCCCTTGGTACTAGAGGTACCAGTTACAAGGGACTTATCTGAATGCCAGGGTGTGCCAATTGTGGATACAATGGTACATTTTAGGTGAAGGAACACTGGTGCTGGGGCCTGGTTAGCAGGGTCCCAGCACACTTCTCAGTCAAGTCAGCATCAGTATCAGGCAAAAAGTGGGGGGTAACTGCAACAGGGAGCCATTTCTTTACACAAGCCCCCCCCAGCCCACAGGCCAGGAGACTCAGCCCAAGCTGGGAGAGTCTTCCTAGTCTGTCAGGCAAGGAAGAGTAGGAGAAATAGGCTGGTTAGTTGCAGGGCCTACTCTGCCTTACATCCTTCTGTTCAGGTCATTCCCTTTGGGGAACTGACCCACTTCCACAGTGATAGGACCTAGTCTGAATTGCCTCTTGTCTGCCTCTTCAATGTCTCCACCCATTCTTTCTATTTTGGTCTTAGAGGTATCCACCTCTGCTAACCTTATCTTGGCCAGGGTTACCCCTAGCTTACCCAGAGAGGTTACCCAGAGCTGGAGTAACCCCACCATGACCAATAGGGTCAGGGGGCCTAACTTGCTATTTGGCATGGGGTCAGACCACCATGCTAAGGATAGTGCAGCCATAAAGGCTAACACCCAGCAGAGGCCACTGACAGCTGTCAGTGCCCAGAACCACACCTTTAGCTCTTCACCTAAAAGGGAAGGGGCTAAGTTACAGGCCTCTTTGGGTTCAGGTTGCCTGTCTGCTGTATTAGAGTGGGGGGTTACCACATCTTGTAGTAAACACCCTTCTTCCACTCTTTCTTCTGTTAGCTGAGGAGCCACCCACTCAGGTTTAACAGTTGCCTGACTAGCCAGGACTTCTTGTGGGTCAGGTTGGACTTTATCAGGGCCATTTTTGGAGTTCTCCCCTACTGGAGCAGAATCTCCTTGGCTTGCTGTAACCTTGGCTAAAGGTTGTCCACCCTTCCTACTCTGTTTTCTTTTCTTCTTCTTCTGGGGCCTGCTTGCATGTACTGCAGAGGCAGGACTTCCAGAATCCTTGGGAGAGGACTGGCACTGGACCAGTTCCTCTCTTGGGCTCTGACTAACCTCTGGGTAGTCATTTCCAAGGAGACAATCAAGGGGGAGGTCTGTACTGACTACTACCCTTCTCCAGCTAAGAGTGCCACCCACTTCTATGGGCACTAAAGCCACAGGCCTCTTAGTGACCCTGTCTAGGCTAACTCTTACCCTGGCAGTCTCACCTGGGATGTACTGGTTTGAGAGCACCAGCCTGTCATGCACAATAGTGTGACTGGCACAAGTGTCTCTCAGGGCAGTGGTTGGGATTCCATTCACCAGTAGGTGGTGGAAGTGTCTACTTCCCTCTGGAATCTCCAACTCACCTGTTGGGCCCTGTTTCCAGTTGAAGGCTAGGAAGACCTCCTCATCTGAGGAGTCATCTCCCATGGCTACACTGGTTACCCCTGGAATTTTGTTCTGGGGTTTGTTTTTGGGACAAGAAGTGTCCTTGGTGTGGTGCCCAGACTGTTTACAGTTGTGGCACCATGCCTTAGTGGCATCCCAGTTCTTACCCTGGTACCCACCTTTGTTTTGGGTTGTGTCTTGGGGCCCACCCACCTGTTCTGGTTTTTGGGGGCCTACAGAGGACTCTTTTTCTTTGTTTCTAGTGTCACCCACTTTCTCCTGGGGAGTTTTTGTAACCCCTTTCTTTTGGTCACCCCCAGTGGAAGTTTTGGTTACCCTAGTCTTGACCCAGTGGTCTGCCTTCTTTCCCAATTCTTGGGGAGAAATTGGACCTAGGTCTACCAGATACTGATGCAACTTTTCATTGAAGCAGTTACTTAAAATGTGTTCTTTCATAAACAAATTATAAAGCCCAACATAGTCACACACTTCATTTCCAGTTAACCAACCATCCAGTGTTTTTACTGAGTAGTCTACAAAATCAACCCAGGTCTGGCTCGAGGATTTTTGAGCCCCCCTGAATCTAATTCTATACTCCTCAGTGGAGAATCCAAAGCCCTCAATCAGGGTACCCTTCATGAGGTCATAAGATTCTGCCTCTTTTCCAGAGAGTGTGAGGAGTCTATCCCTACACTTTCCAGTGAACATTTCCCAAAGGAGAGCACCCCAGTGAGATCTGTTCACTTTTCTGGTTACACAAGCCCTCTCAAAAGCTGTGAACCATTTGGTGATGTCATCACCAGCTTCATATTTTGTTACAATCCCTTTGGGGATTTTTAGGATGTCAGGAGAATCTCTGACCCTATTTACGTTGCTGCCACCATCGATGGGACCTAGGCCCATCTCTTTTCTTTCCCTTTCTATGGCTAGGAGCTGCTTTTCCAAAGCCAATCTTTTGACCATCCTGGCTAACAGGGGGTCATCTTCACTGAGAGCATCCTCAGTGATTTCAGAAATGCTGGACCCTCCTGTGAGGGAAGCAACATTTCTGACTATCATTTTTGGAGACAGGGCTTGAGAGGCCCTGGTCTCCCTATTTAGGACTGGAAGGGGGGAATTGCCCTCCAAGTCACTAATTTCTTCCTCTGTGAAGTCATCCTCAGAGGGGTTGGCTTTTTCAAACTCTGCCAACAGCTCCTGGAGCTGAATTTTGGTAGGTCTGGAGCCAATGGTTATTTTCTTTATATTACAGAGAGACCTTAGCTCCCTCATCTTAAGATGGAGGTAAGGTGTGGTGTCGAGTTCCACCACATTCATCTCTGTATCAGACATTATTTTGCTAAGAGTTGGAAGACTTTTTAAAGAATCTAAAACTGTTTCTAGAATCTAATTTCAAACTTTTAACAAACTTTTAAACTCTAAAAGACAATGCTAAACAGGGACTTAACACACAAGGCCCTAGCAGGACTTTTAAGAATTTAGAAAAATTTCAAATTGCAAAAATGAATTTCTAATGACAATTTTGGAATTTGTCGTGTGATCAGGTATTGGCCGAGTAGTCCAGCAAATGCAAAGTCTTGTACCCCACCGCTGATCCACCAATGTAGGAAGTTGGCTCTGTATGTGCTATTTCAAAGTAAGGAATAGCATGCACAGAGTCCAAGGGTTCCCCTTAGAGGTAAAATAGTGGTAAAAATAGATAATACTAATGCTCTATTTTGTGGTAGTGTGGTCGAGCAGTAGGCTTATCCAAGGAGTAGTGTTAAGCATTTGTTGTACATACACATAGACAATAAATGAGGTACACACACTCAGGGACAAATCCAGCCAATAGGTTTTTGTATAGAAAAATATCTTTTCTTAGTTTATTTTAAGAACCACAGGTTCAAATTCTACATGTAATATCTCATTCGAAAGGTATTGCAGGTAAGTACTTTAGGAACTTCAAATCATCAAAATTGCATGTATACTTTTCAAGTTATTCACAAATAGCTGTTTTGAAAGTGGACACAGTGCAATTTTCACAGTTCCTAGGGGAGGTAAGTATTTGTTAGGTTAACCAGGTAAGTAAGACACTTACAGGGCTTAGTTCTTGGTCCAAGGTAGCCCACCGTTGGGGGTTCAGAGCAACCCCAAAGTCACCACACCAGCAGCTCAGGGCCGGTCAGGTGCAGAGTTCAAAGTGGTGCCCAAAACGCATAGGCTAGAATGGAGAGAAGGGGGTGCCCCGGTTCCGGTCTGCTTGCAGGTAAGTACCCGTGTCTTCGGAGGGCAGACCAGGGGGGTTTTGTAGGGCACCGGGGGGGACACAAGCCCACACAGAAATCTCACCCTCAGCGGCGCGGGGGCGGCCGGGTGCAGTGTAGAAACAAGCGTCGGGTTCGCAATGTTAGTCTATGAGAGATCTCGGGATCTCTTCAGCGCTGCAGGCAGGCAAGGGGGGGGTTCCTCGGGGAAACCTCCACTTGGGCAAGGGAGAGGGACTCCTGGGGGTCACTTCTCCAGTGAAAGTCCGGTCCTTCAGGTCCTGGGGGCTGCGGGTGCAGGGTCTCTCCCAGGCGTCGGGACTTTAGGTTCAAAGAGTCGCGGTCAGGGGAAGCCTCGGGATTCCCTCTGCAGGCGGCGCTGTGGGGGCTCAGGGGGGACAGGTTTTGGTACTCACAGTATCAGAGTAGTCCTGGGGTCCCTCCTGAGGTGTCGGATCTCCACCAGCCGAGTCGGGGTCGCCGGGTGCAGTGTTGCAAGTCTCACGCTTCTTGCGGGGAGCTTGCAGGGATCTTTAAAGCTGCTGGAAACAAAGTTGCAGCTTTTCTTGGAGCAGGTCCGCTGTCCTCGGGAGTTTCTTGTCTTTTTGAAGCAGGGGCAGTCCTCAGAGGATGTCGAGGTCGCTGGTCCCTTTGGAAGGCGTCGCTGGAGCAGGATCTTTGGAAGGCAGGAGACAGGCCGGTGAGTTTCTGGAGCCAAGGCAGTTGTCGTCTTCTGGTCTTCCGCTGCAGGGGTTTTCAGCTAGGCAGTCCTTCTTCTTGTAGTTGCAGGAATCTAATTTTCTAGGGTTCAGGGTAGCCCTTAAATACTAAATTTAAGGGCGTATTTAGGTCTGGGGGGTTAGTAGCCAATGGCTACTAGCCCTGAGGGTGGGTACACCCTCTTTGTGCCTCCTCCCAAGGGGAGGGGGTCACAATCCTAACCCTATTGGGGGAATCCTCCATCTGCAAGATGGAGGATTTCTAAAAGTTAGAGTCACCTCAGCTCAGGACACCTTAGGGGCTGTCCTGACTGGCCAGTGACTCCTCCTTGTTGCTTTCTTTGTTCCCTCCAGCCTTGCCGCCAAAAGTGGGGGCCGTGGCCTGAGGGGGCGGGCAACTCCACTAAGCTGGAGTGCCCTGCTGGGCTGTGACAAAGGGGTGAGCCTTTGAGGCTCACCGCCAGGTGTCACAGCTCCTGCCTGGGGGAGGTGTTAGCATCTCCACCCAGTGCAGGCTTTGTTACTGGCCTCAGAGTGACAAAGGCACTCTCCCCATGGGGCCAGCAACATGTCTCTAGTGTGGCAGGCTGCTGGAACCAGTCAGCCTACACAGCTAGTTGGTTAAGTTTCAGGGGGCACCTCTAAGGTGCCCTCTGTGGTGTATTTTACAATAAAATGTACACTGGCATCAGTGTGCATTTATTGTGCTGAGAAGTTTGATACCAAACTTCCCAGTTTTCAGTGTAGCCATTATGGTGCTGTGGAGTTCGTGTTTGACAAACTCCCAGACCATATACTCTTATGGCTACCCTGCACTTACAATGTCTAAGGTTTTGTTTAGACACTGTAGGGGCACAGTGCTCATGCACTGGTACCCTCACCTATGGTATAGTGCACCCTGCCTTAGGGCTGTAAGGCCTGCTAGAGGGGTGTCTTACCTATACTGCATAGGCAGTGAGAGGCTGGCATGGCACCCTGAGGGGAGTGCCATGTCGACTTACTCATTTTGTTCTCACTTAGCACACACAGGCTTGTAAGCAGTGTGTCTGTGCTGAGTGAGGGGTCTCTAGGGTGGCATAAGACATGCTGCAGCCCTTAGAGACCTTCCTTGGCATCAGGGCCCTTGGTACTAGAGGTACCAGTTACAAGGGACTTATCTGAATGCCAGGGTGTGCCAATTGTGGATACAATGGTACATTTTAGGTGAAGGAACACTGGTGCTGGGGCCTGGTTAGCAGGGTCCCAGCACACTTCTCAGTCAAGTCAGCATCAGTATCAGGCAAAAAGTGGGGGGTAACTGCAACAGGGAGCCATTTCTTTACACAAGCCCCCCCCAGCCCACAGGCCAGGAGACTCAGCCCAAGCTGGGAGAGTCTTCCTAGTCTGTCAGGCGAGGAAGAGTAGGAGAAATAGGCTGGTTAGTTGCAGGGCCTACTCTGCCTTACATCCTTCTGTTCAGGTCATTCCCTTTGGGGAACTGACCCACTTCCACAGTGATAGGACCTAGTCTGAATTGCCTCTTGTCTGCCTCTTCAATGTCTCCACCCATTCTTTCTATTTTGGTCTTAGAGGTATCCACCTCTGCTAACCTTATCTTGGCCAGGGTTACCCCTAGCTTACCCAGAGAGGTTACCCAGAGCTGGAGTAACCCCACCATGACCAATAGGGTCAGGGGGCCTAACTTGCTATTTGGCATGGGGTCAGACCACCATGCTAAGGATAGTGCAGCCATAAAGGCTAACACCCAGCAGAGGCCACTGACAGCTGTCAGTGCCCAGAACCACACCTTTAGCTCTTCACCTAAAAGGGAAGGGGCTAAGTTACAGGCCTCTTTGGGTTCAGGTTGCCTGTCTGCTGTATTAGAGTGGGGGGTTACCACATCTTGTAGTAAACACCCTTCTTCCACTCTTTCTTCTGTTAGCTGAGGAGCCACCCACTCAGGTTTAACAGTTGCCTGACTAGCCAGGACTTCTTGTGGGTCAGGTTGGACTTTATCAGGGCCATTTTTGGAGTTCTCCCCTACTGGAGCAGAATCTCCTTGGCTTGCTGTAACCTTGGCTAAAGGTTGTCCACCCTTCCTACTCTGTTTTCTTTTCTTCTTCTTCTGGGGCCTGCTTGCATGTACTGCAGAGGCAGGACTTCCAGAATCCTTGGGAGAGGACTGGCACTGGACCAGTTCCTCTCTTGGGCTCTGACTAACCTCTGGGTAGTCATTTCCAAGGAGACAATCAAGGGGGAGGTCTGTACTGACTACTACCCTTCTCCAGCTAAGAGTGCCACCCACTTCTATGGGCACTAAAGCCACAGGCCTCTTAGTGACCCTGTCTAGGCTAACTCTTACCCTGGCAGTCTCACCTGGGATGTACTGGTTTGAGAGCACCAGCCTGTCATGCACAATAGTGTGACTGGCACAAGTGTCTCTCAGGGCAGTGGTTGGGATTCCATTCACCAGTAGGTGGTGGAAGTGTCTACTTCCCTCTGGAATCTCCAACTCACCTGTTGGGCCCTGTTTCCAGTTGAAGGCTAGGAAGACCTCCTCATCTGAGGAGTCATCTCCCATGGCTACACTGGTTACCCCTGGAATTTTGTTCTGGGGTTTGTTTTTGGGACAAGAAGTGTCCTTGGTGTGGTGCCCAGACTGTTTACAGTTGTGGCACCATGCCTTAGTGGCATCCCAGTTCTTACCCTGGTACCCACCTTTGTTTTGGGTTGTGTCTTGGGGCCCACCCACCTGTTCTGGTTTTTGGGGGCCTACAGAGGACTCTTTTTCTTTGTTTCTAGTGTCACCCACTTTCTCCTGGGGAGTTTTTGTAACCCCTTTCTTTTGGTCACCCCCAGTGGAAGTTTTGGTTACCCTAGTCTTGACCCAGTGGTCTGCCTTCTTTCCCAATTCTTGGGGAGAAATTGGACCTAGGTCTACCAGATACTGATGCAACTTTTCATTGAAGCAGTTACTTAAAATGTGTTCTTTCATAAACAAATTATAAAGCCCAACATAGTCACACACTTCATTTCCAGTTAACCAACCATCCAGTGTTTTTACTGAGTAGTCTACAAAATCAACCCAGGTCTGGCTCGAGGATTTTTGAGCCCCCCTGAATCTAATTCTATACTCCTCAGTGGAGAATCCAAAGCCCTCAATCAGGGTACCCTTCATGAGGTCATAAGATTCTGCCTCTTTTCCAGAGAGTGTGAGGAGTCTATCCCTACACTTTCCAGTGAACATTTCCCAAAGGAGAGCACCCCAGTGAGATCTGTTCACTTTTCTGGTTACACAAGCCCTCTCAAAAGCTGTGAACCATTTGGTGATGTCATCACCAGCTTCATATTTTGTTACAATCCCTTTGGGGATTTTTAGGATGTCAGGAGAATCTCTGACCCTATTTACGTTGCTGCCACCATCGATGGGACCTAGGCCCATCTCTTTTCTTTCCCTTTCTATGGCTAGGAGCTGCTTTTCCAAAGCCAATCTTTTGACCATCCTGGCTAACAGGGGGTCATCTTCACTGAGAGCATCCTCAGTGATTTCAGAAATGCTGGACCCTCCTGTGAGGGAAGCAACATTTCTGACTATCATTTTTGGAGACAGGGCTTGAGAGGCCCTGAGAGAGGCTTGAGAGAGCCCTGCTGGGCTGTGACAAAGGGGTGAGCCTTTGAGGCTCACCGCCAGGTGTCACAGCTCCTGCCTGGGGGAGGTGTTAGCATCTCCACCCAGTGCAGGCTTTGTTACTGGCCTCAGAGTGACAAAGGCACTCTCCCCATGGGGCCAGCAACATGTCTCTAGTGTGGCAGGCTGCTGGAACCAGTCAGCCTACACAGCTAGTTGGTTAAGTTTCAGGGGGCACCTCTAAGGTGCCCTCTGTGGTGTATTTTACAATAAAATGTACACTGGCATCAGTGTGCATTTATTGTGCTGAGAAGTTTGATACCAAACTTCCCAGTTTTCAGTGTAGCCATTATGGTGCTGTGGAGTTCGTGTTTGACAAACTCCCAGACCATATACTCTTATGGCTACCCTGCACTTACAATGTCTAAGGTTTTGTTTAGACACTGTAGGGGCACAGTGCTCATGCACTGGTACCCTCACCTATGGTATAGTGCACCCTGCCTTAGGGCTGTAAGGCCTGCTAGAGGGGTGTCTTACCTATACTGCATAGGCAGTGAGAGGCTGGCATGGCACCCTGAGGGGAGTGCCATGTCGACTTACTCATTTTGTTCTCACTTAGCACACACAGGCTTGTAAGCAGTGTGTCTGTGCTGAGTGAGGGGTCTCTAGGGTGGCATAAGACATGCTGCAGCCCTTAGAGACCTTCCTTGGCATCAGGGCCCTTGGTACTAGAGGTACCAGTTACAAGGGACTTATCTGAATGCCAGGGTGTGCCAATTGTGGATACAATGGTACATTTTAGGTGAAGGAACACTGGTGCTGGGGCCTGGTTAGCAGGGTCCCAGCACACTTCTCAGTCAAGTCAGCATCAGTATCAGGCAAAAAGTGGGGGGTAACTGCAACAGGGAGCCATTTCTTTACAGCTTTGTTAATGTTTTTTAACTGCACTTTTAAAAGACATTCATGTTCATATAATATATTTCTCAAACCTTTCAAAAGGGCATTTAGATTTGAGAAGAATCACAAATTAACTGCATCTCTTTTAGGGTCCTATCTCTCCAATTGTAAAGTGCCTAGCCCATTGTGTTTGTTGGGATAGGACTTGCCCCTGCATGTAAACCGATGTACCTCTGCTTAAAGTTCCCAACTGCAAGTGAAGTTTGCATCCCAACACTTGACACTGGCGTCACATTAACCTGTTCTGTGACCTGGAAGAGCACACCAAATGTACCCTAATAGTAGACAGTGGACTGCTCTCCTTGCCCTGGGTCTATCACAAAGCTGTGGTGGAAGCATACTATGTTTTTGAGACTATAGCGTGACCAATTTCACCCTCCCCTTCCCACCACTCTACCATGTAAAGTTCCTCTATGATGTAAAACCCAGAACCTTGTGCGGATATCCTGTGAGCATGGCTCATGCTTGTGCATTGAGTGCTATGGCAGAGCTCTGTGTTTTGTCAGTCTTTGCAGTGGTGCTAGTGGAATCTATTTTTTATAAAACCCTGGTTTAGTGTGTTACAACATGGAGTATGAGGACAGCTTCCCTCGGGCAGTTGAAGCATAGTGCCCACAATTCTGAGGGTGGTGACTCAAATACTGAAGTGAAGAAGAGATAGACCTTTAGGAATTCCATGAGGTCCTTGTTGACAAAGGACTACTGATTAGTTATTCTGGAAGCAGAACTAAAATCTGGTAGATTGTAAGGGGGACAGATGGATGCAGTTTATGGTGTTCAAGGTGAGGAAGTTTCTAGGCTGAGTGCACACACTTTTGTCTATCTCAGATTACTGCTTCAGCAAAGCAGATTAAACCAGATACAGAGTTTGCACCTCATTTGTTGGAGCCAGCCCCATTGCACAAGGGCGGTATTTGAACAGCAGCCTGGAAATGACATTTGAAAGAGAAACAACCCAAACCAGTTTAGAAAACAGTAGATCAAAATCAATTCCCCCTCCCCACCCCAAAAAAATAAATACATCTGGAAAATGTTTGTAAAAGTGAGATCCAAACCATCCCACTTATTTCTAGCCCATATTCTTCTTAACCAAGTAAGGAGTGCTTCACAGAGTATTCTGACAGCTGCATTGCAATCAAGACTGGTGTCTGTGTCAGCCAGTCTCCCAGAGGGGGGGGGATGACATCACTTAAAATAGTCACTTTTCTACTGAAAGAGGTGTGGGGTTGCCTAAAGAGCTAAATGACTGGTTGCTGAGAAAGTGTGTAGGCTGTCCAGGTGAAGAAGCCCAGCATGATCCCAGAGTGAGAACTACCCAGAGAAAACTGACGACCCAAGAAAGCAAGCCATGGTTGACCCGTTCAGCGAGGAGCTCTACCCAATTTCCATGCAGTTCGAGTGACCTGTACCAGAGTATGCATTCCTGTGTCACTGAATAGTTGTTTTCAGGCTCGATGGAAAAGCAGAAAAAAAACACCAAAGCAAATGACCCAGAGGCCACAACTACTTCAAAGAGACCACCACAAGGAATTCGGTCTAGAGGCCACAACTGCCACTTTTGAGAGCATGTCTGCAGCAGCTGCCAAAGACTGTTGCTGATGCACAATATCAGTCCTGCAAGCCTTACCACAGGAAAGATGAGTCCTCACCCCGAGAGTGGAAATTCAACCAGCATTTGCCACACAGCTTGTACCGTCATGAACTGCCAGTGGTAAACTGGAGGCTTAGTCTGCACCAGGGGACAAGAGACTGAGGTGCACAGGCAAATTCACGACACCTACTTCAGATTAGTTTCCGAAAGGCATTAAAGTGAGTTGCTCCTGAACCAGTGATAGGCAGGAACTGGGTGCAGATGTCTTAAATGCTAAGTCTGCAGTGTATTGCAGGACCATAACCAGAGGGAGAATCAATCAATCAAGATTTTTTAGAGCGCACTAATCACCTGTTAGGGTGTCAAGGCGCTTGGGGGGGGGGGGGAGCTACTGATCGTAGAGCCATGTCTTGAGGCGTTTCCTGAATGTCAAGAGGTCTTGGGTCTGGCGAAGGTGGAGCGGTAGGGAGTTCCAGGTCTTGGCGGCTAGGTGAGAGAAGGATCTTCCTCCAGCGGTGGTGCGGCAGATGGAGGCGAGGGCGAGGCTGGCAGACTGAAGATTGCAGGTGGGGGGTGTGGAAGGTGAGTGTCGTTGAGGTAGGCTGGGCCTGTGTCGTGGAGGGCCTTGTGTGCGTGGATGAGGAATTTGAAGGTGATCCTCTTTGATACTGGTAGCCAGTGAAGGTCTCTGTGGTGGGGGGAAATGTGGTCACAGCGTGGGATGTCCAGAATAAGGCGGGCGGATGCGTTCTGGATTCTTTCCAGCTTTGTTAGGAGTTTGGTTGTTATTCCTGCATATAGGGCATTTCCGTAGTCCCATTGGCTGCTGACCAGGGCGTGGGTGACAGTTTTCCTGGTTTCGAAGGGAATCCACTGGAAGATTTTGCAGAGCATGCGGAGAGTGTTGTAGCAGGAAGAGGAGATGGCATTGACCTGCTGAGTCATGCTGAGTGTGGCATCCAAGATGAAGCCTAGGTTGCGTGCGTGGGTGAGGGCGCGGTTCCTAGGGAGGTGGGCCACAAGGAGTCATTCCAAGTTGAGGGGTTGATGCCAAAGATGAGGATTTCTGTCTTGTCTGTGTTTAACTTGAGGTTGCTTGTTTCCATCCAGCTGGCGATGGCGTGAAGTCCGTTGTGGAGGTTGTTCTTTGCAGTTGTAGGGTCTTTCGTGAGGGAGAGGATGAGCTGAGTGTCGCCTGCGTAGGAAACTATGTTGATGTGGTGGGTTCATGCGATATTGGGGAGGGGGGCCATGTAAACGTTGAAGAGCGTGGGGCTGAGTGAAGATTCTTGGGGAACGCCACAGATGATTCTGGAGTCTTCTGACAGGAACTGTGGGAGGTGGAGTCTCTGGGTTCTGCCTGAGAGAAATGACGAGATCCAGTTGGGTGCCTTGTCGCGGATTCCAGCGTTGTGGAGGCGTGTGCAGAGAGTGTGATGACATACCGTGTCAAAAGCTGCGGAGAGGTCCAGGAGGATGAGTGCTGCTGTTTCTCCGTCTTCACGCATGGTCCTAATGTCATCTGTGGCAGAAATTAGTGCAGTCTCGGTGCTGTGGTTTCTGCGGAATCCGGATTGGGACGTGTTGATTACCTTGCTGTCTTCCAGGAACCAGGATAGTTGGCTGTTTACGATTTTTTTTTCTGTTTACAAATGGCTATTGGGAAGGAGGGGTGTCGCACTTCACTATTCGAATGCAACTTATGGCAACCCTGTATAACATCATCAGATGGTATACTATTTACCTCTGTGGTGAAATTAAAGAACGTTCTTCTCCACAAGATGAGCATTGGACATGACATTTTCATGTCTGTAGAGTTCTAAGATATTGCACCCCCCACCACCCCCGAACACTGAGTAGCCTGTGACTGCTTACACCCTTGCTACTCTGAGATTCAAATGCAGAAGAGGTTGTACTTGGCCCACTTTACAGATCCATAGTAGGATGAATCCTATCACACCATTGGTAAATGACCTAAACCACCACATTTTGTTGTACCCTCTTCTTGTCCTGTTGGCCCCCTGAACGGGATCAGACAATGGACACCAACCACCGTCAGATCTGCAAATGGTAGCCCGTCTGGAAGAGAACAATAAGTTCAGCTGAAACACATCAGTATCTATACAGTACAATTGCAGATATAAGACTGGTAGGACTAGACCCTGACACCCTTCCTCTTAGATGAGATTTGTGGATGGAAAACCCAGAAACAAGGATCATTGTAGGTTTTTTAAAGGACAAGTTAGGTGGTAGGGCCGAAAATCTAAAGGACTGATGAAGGATGTATGATGGAACAACTCATCCAAGAACTACACAGTCGGAACAACCGCGTTAGTTACCAAAAATGCCTTTACCACGCATGCCTTTATAACAATTTTTGCCTAGTAAAGGCATGTGTGGGAATGGCGTGCCTGGTTCTAGCATGCCACCCCCCACCTGCACTAAGGCCCAAAAGTACCCCAGCTCTAATACCAAAACTACCCCAACCCCGCCCCCCCACCTGCCCTGAGCCCTAAAATCTTCCCGACCCCCCCACCTGCCCTGAAAACAACCAACCCCTGTACCCTTAAAAACATAACTCACCCCTGCCCCTAAAAATAAAATACCCCAACACACCCCCACCCGCCCTGAGCCCTAAAACCTTCCCCCACCAGCCATGAAAACAACCAAACCCCCGCCCCACCCTTAAAAACAAAACTACCCTAACCCCACCCCCAAAAACAAAACTACCCCTCATGTCCCACCCCCCCAGCCCTAAAAACAACCGACCCCGCCCCTAAAAAACAAACTACCCCAACCCCCACCCCATGCCCTTAATTCACCCCATCCCTAAAAACTACCACCCAACCCTGCCCCAACCCCACTTACCTGACCAAATTACCTCAAGCCCCTCCATCCTTGCCCCTAAAAACCAAGGTAACCCAATCTCCCCAAACCAAACTACCCTGATCCCCTCATCCACACCCCTAAAACAAAAAAAACAAAAAAAATACCCTAACCCCCACCACCCGTGCCCCAAGCCCTTAATCCACCCCACCCATAAAAGCTACCCCCAACCCTATCCAAACCCCACTTACCTGGGCAAACTGCCCGACCACCCCCTCACCACCCCTAAAAACCAAACCACCCCGATCCCCCACCCCAGAAGCCAAACTACCTCGCCCCAAGGCCTTAACCCACCCCCACCCTCACCCCTAAAACTAAACCCTAACCCTGCCCCAACCCCACTTACCTCACCGCAACCTCTCCTGAACGCTGCATGGATTTTTCTCTGCCTTTACCATGCATATGCATAGTTCAGCACATACGTGGTTAAGGCAGAGAAAGCCATGCGTTGTTCCAGCAAGCGTGGTTACCCTTGTGTTGTAGACAACATTGTTGTTCTCGAGTCATGGTTCAGGACGTTTCTCCTGATGAAAGCACCATATTGGGAACACGGGGAGTAGCTTGGTAAGCTGTAGGGTCTGGCTTTATTAGCACGATTCCCTACAGACACACCCCATTAGCTTTCCATTGATTTCCAATACGTTCCCGTATTCAAGGTTATCATTGCCCCAACCCCAGGAATTCTTCCCTTTAACAAGTTGTCTGAGTGAGACCCTGAACCTGCAATTGGCCTTCTAGAAAGCAAAGGCTGAAATGGAGTAGAGGGCCAGGGATTTCAAGAGATAATTTGAGATGAGCTCACAAGGAACAAGAAGAAAAAGAGGCAAGTGAGATAGGAGGAATGGACTAGAGAGCAGAAAAGGGAGAGGGGAAAAGGAGAAGGATTTTGATAGAGGATAGTCTTAGGGAATGAAAAACTCAGGGGGATAACAGACAGCTATATCTGGGAAAGGTGATTTCCCCCGCCCCAGCTCTGCAGGAGTACCTAAAAAGGTTCCAAAAGAGCTTGTGCGCATGTATGCGGAAGGCCAAAATGCTTTTGAATGGTTTCAGTTTTGGGATTACTTGCAGAGCACAGGCATTTAATGATGTACCTCAGGCTGCCAATTTAATGAGATGCTTGCCCATAGAAGGAGTTTAACATACTGGGAAAATGCATGTAGCTAACCAAATGAACGGAGTGAAAGAAGGAAGTTGTGATCGGATTGTGTGGGTTGAAAGCAACTCAGTACCTTAAAAGACTGAAAGAAAGCAAGAGAGCAGATGGTGTTATGTTCAAAGCTTGGTTTCATGGTATGTTGCGTGATTGGAATGAATGGGTGAAAGGAATGGAGGCCTAAGCTTGTCATGCCCATAACTAGGTAATGGTAGCAGAGCAATTCATGAAGACATACTCAAACCTGCTTAAGCAATACCTGTCTGACTTGATAGAAAAGGATCTACAGAAGCTTAAAGTACTGTCTGACAAGTGATTAGCTAACGGGTATAAGAAAGGGCTGGAGCAACATGACTAAGACGAAGGAAGAGAGGAACACTCCAAAACAGAGGGTACGGTCAAGGGCAAGGATCTAAATGAGGGTATACGGCAAAAAAGCTTCACATTCAGGAACACAAGGAGAAATGAGGCATCACAGGAAGGGGTACTACAAAAGGGACTGTCAGGTGAAAGGCCCTATAACAGTGACATCTATCATAACAGGTGTGCTAATCGTGGGTAAGTGACTTGCGCCAGCCCTGTAGTACTCAACCTAGTAAAAATGCACATTTGAGAAAGGGACCCAGATGCTCTACAATACCATCAAACCGGTGTTGGAAGCTGGTATCAATGTGTGGAAGGTATATGCTTCGATGGATACTGGTGCAGGAAAATGGTTGACAGGGAAGTATCTATACCCAAGGAGAACCTCACTGCTATTAATGCAAAGACTTGTGGAGTGGGGATGGCACAGAGTACTTGATTGCTTGAGCTTATGTAGAAATGAATGGCAATCAGTCATGGTCGATGAAACGGTGAGTGAAAAGCAAGGTGCTGGATGTTTCTTGCGCAATGATTTGATTGCCCCTAAATCAGTCCCAGAACCAGAAGCCTACATGACTTGGAACGTGTCAGCTGTGTTGCTCAAGCACAGGCTACATGTCGGTATCAGGAAGAGACAGACTAACCCATATTTGAAAGGACTAGAGAAATGTAGGGGGAAGATGAGGGTACAGCCCGAGAAGACCACACTCCAGAGGGAAAGGAGAATGTAATCCCTGAAGGTGACCAGATGTTGGCATCTGGGTCAATCAATCAGGAATTTGAAAAGCACATTAATCACTCGTGAGGGTTTCAAGGCGCTGGGGAGGGGGTGGAGGGGATAAGGGGGTGGGCGGTGCTGCTACTGTTCCAACAGCCAGGTCTTCAGAAGTTTCCTGAAGGTAAGGAGGTCTTTGGTCTGGCACAGGTGGGTGGGAAGAGTGTTTCATGTTTTGGCGGAGAGGTGTGAAAATGTTCTACCACCTGTTGTAGTTCTGCAGACGTGTTGGGGTGGTTGCAAGGGCGAGGTCAGCGGAGCGGAGATGCCGGGTCGGGGTGTAGAAGGAGAGTCATCTGTTGAGATATTCTGGTCCGGTGTTATGCAGTGCTTTGTGAGCGTCGGTGAGGAGCTTGAAGGTGATTCTCTTGTTAACTGGGAGCCAGTGCAGGATTTTAAGGTGGTCTGTGATGTGGCAGTGGCGGGGGATGGCCAGGTTGAGGCGTGCGCAGGTGTTCTGGATGCGTTGCAGCCTCTTCTTGAGTTTGCCCGTGGTTCCTGTATAGAGAGCATTGCCGTAGTCCAGCTTGCTGCTTATGAGGGCTTGGGTGACTGTTCTACAAATGGATACCCACTGAAACCAGAAGATCTTTCAGAGCATGCAGAGGGTGTTGAAGCAGGAGGAGGAGATGGCGTTGACTTGCTGGGTCATAGATAGGGAGGAGTCCAAGATGAATCCTAGGTTGCATGCGTGGTTGGTGGGTCACTGCCAGAGCTGCAGGGTTTTCTAGTTGCTGGAAGATCCACTCAGGAGGAATTCTGCCACGCACAAATTGAGTGCCCTACACTTGTGTGACTTTAGAAGGAAGCCCAGGAACAGCTCAGGAAGGGAGTGGTTGGAAAGCATTACATTTGCTGGGATGTTGGACTACTATACCGTAAAACTTAATCCTGAAGAACAAGTTACCTACCTTGGTTAACATTGTATCTGGAAGAGACTATATCAAGCTGCAGATTCCTGGCCTTTGAATGTTCCCAGGCATCAGACTGGACCTGGAAGATTTTCTGGGAGCAGTTCCCTGCGTCTCAGTAGGCAGCGTCGTTCGGCTCCACATGGCGTTGTCTGCCTCGAAAGTGACATTCGCCATGACAACCCAGACCCAATGACATCAGTTTTTTTTCACGACTTTCCATGGCAGAAGCACGGAGCAATGAAGAGCACTGATTACTGGTGTGGAAAACTACAGCCTTGAAAGGGAAACAGCCCTTTCCCTAGAAATCTATTTGTGGAGCGGCAAGGATGGGTGGGTTGGTAAGGAATCTGCAGCTGGTCTCTACCAGATAAGGCATTATCAAAGGTAAGTAACTTGCTCATCTGATGGACTTCTAGCCACAGATTCCTTACCTTAGAATAGATACCTAAGCAATACCATCCCCGGAGGTGAGTCTGCGGACCAACTGCAGATGAGGGAGACTTGCAGGACCGAACGGGCGAAGTGCCCATCCTGACGGACCCGACTGTCCAGGCAGTAGTGTTTTGTTAACGTGTGCAAGGTGGCCCATGTTGCTGCCTGGCAGATGTTTAGGACCAGAACTCCACATGCTGACTCAGTGGTCACAGAATTAGCTCTGGTGGAATGAGCTTGTAGGCCCTCGAGGAGCTGCTTTTTGGCTAGTACATGGCAGATTTTAATAGAGTACAACCCATCTGAAGATGGTCTGCTTCTGCACGGCCTGTCCTTTCTTTGCTCCAACATAACCTAAAAAGAGTTGGTCAGCTACCCTCAACTCTTTTGTTCAATCAAGGTAGAATGACAAACATTTTGGGCCCAGACGGTGGAGTCACTCCTTTTCTTTGGAGGGATGTGTAGGAGAATAAAAAAGTAGGCAAAGTGATGGATTAGCTTGTGTGAAATGGGAATGACCCCTTGTAGGAAGTTGGCTCTGTATGTGCTATTTCAAAGTAAGGAATAGCATGCACAGAGTCCAAGGGTTCCCCTTAGAGGTAAAATAGTGGTAAAAATAGATAATACTAATGCTCTATTTTGTGGTAGTGTGGTCGAGCAGTAGGCTTATCCAAGGAGTAGTGTTAAGCATTTGTTGTACATACACATAGACAATAAATGAGGTACACACACTCAGAGACAAATCCAGCCAATAGGTTTTGTATAGAAAAATATATTTTCTTAGTTTATTTTAAGAACCACAGGTTCAAATTCTACATGTAATATCTCATTCGAAAGGTATTGCAGGTAAGTACTTTAGGAACTTTAAATCATAAAAATTGCATGTATACTTTTCAAGTTATTGACAAATAGCTGTTTTAAAAGTGGACACAGTGCAATTTTCACAGTTCCTAGGGGAGGTAAGTTTTTGTTAGGTTTACCAGGTAAGTAAGACACTTACAGGGTTCAGTTCTTGGTCCAAGGTAGCCCACCGTTGGGGGTTCAGAGCAACCCCAAAGTCACCACACCAGCAGCTCAGGGCCGGTCAGGTGCAGAGTTCAAAGTGGTGCCCAAAACACATAGGCTAGAATGGAGAGAAGGGGGTGCCCCGGTTCCGGTCTGCTTGCAGGTAAGTACCCGCGTCTTCGGAGGGCAGACCAGGGGGGTTTTGTAGGGCACCGGGGGGGACACAAGCCCACACAGAAATTTCACCCTCAGCGGCGCGGGGGCGGCCGGGTGCAGTGTAGAAACAGGCGTCGGGTTCGCAATGTTAGTCTATGAGAGATCTCGGGATCTCTTCAGCGCTGCAGGCAGGCAAGGGGGGGGTTCCTCGGGGAAACCTCCACTTGGGCAAGGGAGAGGGACTCCTGGGGGTCACTTCTCCAGTGAAAGTCCGGTCCTTCAGGTCCTGGGGGCTGCGGGTGCAGGGTCTCTCCCAGGCGTCGGGACTTTGGATTCAAAGAGTCGCGGTCAGGGGAAGCCTCGGGATTCCCTCTGCAGGCGGCGCTGTGGGGGCTCAGGGGGGACAGGTTTTTGTACTCACAGTATCAGAGTAGTCCTGGGGTCCCTCCTGAGGTGTTGGATCTCCACCAGCCGAGTCGGGGTCGCCGGGTGCAGTGTTGCAAGTCTCACGCTTCTTGCGGGGAGCTTGCAGGGTTCTTTCAAGGCTGCTGGAAACAAAGTTGCAGCCTTTCTTGGAGCAGGTCCGCTGTCCTCTGGAGTTTCTTGTCTTTTCGAAGCAGGGGCAGTCCTCAGAGGATGTCGAGGTCGCTGGTCCCTTTGGAAGGCGTCGCTGGAGCAGGATCTTTGGAAGGCAGGAGACAGGCCGGTGAGTTTCTGGAGCCAAGGCAGTAGTCGTCTTCTGGTCTTCCTCTGCAGGGGTTTTCAGCTAGGCAGTCCTTCTTCTTGTAGTTGCAGGAATCTAATTTTCTAGGGTTCAGGGTAGCCCTTAAATACTAAATTTAAGGGCGTGTTTAGGTCTGGGGGGTTAGTAGCCAATGGCTACTAGCCCTGAGGGTGGGTACACCCTCTTTGTGCCTCCTCCCAAGGGGAGGGGGTCACAATCCTAACCCTATTGGGGGAATCCTCCATCTGCAAGATGGAGGATTTCTAAAAGTCAGTCACCTCAGCTCAGGACACCTTAGGGGCTGTCCTGACTGGCCAGTGACTCCTCCTTGTTGCTTTCTTTGTTCCCTCCAGCCTTGCCGCCAAAAGTGGGGGCCGTGGCCGGAGGGGGCGGGCAACTCCACTAAGCTGGAGTGCCCTGCTGGGCTGTGACAAAGGGGTGAGCCTTTGAGGCTCACCGCCAGGTGTCACAGCTCCTGCCTGGGGGAGGTGTTAGCATCTCCACCCAGTGCAGGCTTTGTTACTGGCCTCAGAGTGACAAAGGCACTCTCCCCATGGGGCCAGCAACATGTCTCTAGTGTGGCAGGCTGCTGGAACTAGTCAGCCTACACAGACAGTCGGTTAAGTTTCAGGGGGCACCTCTAAGGTGCCCTCTGGGGTGTATTTTGCAATAAAATGTACACTGGCATCAGTGTGCATTTATTGTGCTGAGAAGTTTGATACCAAACTTCCCAGTTTTCAGTGTAGCCATTATGGTGCTGTGGAGTTCGTGTTTGACCGACTCCCAGACCATATACTCTTATGGCTACCCTGCACTTACAATGTCTAAGGTTTTGTTTAGACACTGTAGGGGTACCATGCTCATGCACTGGTACCCTCACCTATGGTATAGTGCACCCTGCCTTAGGGCTGTAAGGCCTGCTAGAGGGGTGTCTTACCTATACTGCATAGGCAGTGAGAGGCTAGCATGGCACCCTGAGGGGAGTGCCATGTCGACTTACTCGTTTTGTCCTCACTAGCACACACAAGCTGGCAAGCAGTGTGTCTGTGCTGAGTGAGAGGTCCCCAGGGTGGCATAAGACATGCTGCAGCCCTTAGAGACCTTCCTTGGCATCAGGGCCCTTGGTACCAGAAGTACCAGTTACAAGGGACTTATCTGGATGCCAGGGTCTGCCAATTGTGGATACAAAAGTACAGGTTAGGGAAAGAACACTGGTGCTGGGGCCTGGTTAGCAGGCCTCAGCACACTTTCAATTGTAAACATAGCATCAGCAAAGGCAAAAAGTCAGGGGGCAACCATGCCAAGGAGGCATTTCCTTACACAACCCCCCCCCAAACGAAAGAGGATGAGACTAACCTTTCCCAAGAGAGTCTTCATTTTCTAAGTGGAAGAACCTGGAAAGGCCATCTGCATTGGCATGGGCAGTCCCAGGTCTGTGTTCCACTATAAAGTCCATTCCCTGTAGGGAGATGGACCACCTCAACAGTTTAGGATTTTCACCTTTCATTTGCATCAGCCATTTGAGAGGTCTGTGGTCAGTTTGAACTAGGAAGTGAGTCCCAAAGAGGTATGGTCTCAGCTTCTTCAGGGACCAAACCACAGCAAAGGCCTCCCTCTCAATGGCACTCCAACGCTGCTCCCTGGGGAGTAACCTCCTGCTAATGAAAGCAACAGGCTGGTCAAGGCCATCATCATTTGTTTGGGACAAAACTGCCCCTATCCCATGTTCAGAGGCATCAGTCTGCACAATGAACTGCTTAGAATAATCTGGAGCTTTGAGAACTGGTGCTGAGCACATTGCCTGTTTCAGGGTGTCAAAGGCCTGTTGGCATTCCACAGTCCAATTCACTTTCTTGGGCATTTTCTTGGAGGTGAGTTCAGTGAGGGCTGCCACAATGGATCCATATCCCTTCACAAACCTCCTGTAATACCCAGTCAAGCCAAGGAATGCCCTGACTTGAGTCTGGGTTTTTGGAGCTACCCAGTCCAGAATAGTCTGGATCTTGGGTTGGAGTGGCTGAACTTGGCCTCCACCTACAAGGTGGCCCAAGTAAACCACAGTTCCCTGCCCTATCTGGCATTTGGATGCCTTGATAGAGAGGCCTGCAGATTGCAGAGCCTTCAAAACCTTCTTCAGGTGGACCAGGTGATCCTGCCAGGTGGAGCTAAAGACAGCAATATCATCAAGATAAGCTGTGCTAAAGGACTCCAAGCCAGCAAGGACTTGATTCACCAACCTTTGGAAGGTGGCAGGGGCATTCTTTAAACCAAAGGGCATAACAGTAAACTGATAATGCCCATCAGGTGTGGAGAATGCTGTTTTCTCTTTTGCTCCAGGTGCCATTTTTATTTGCCAGTACCCTGCTGTCAAGTCAAAGGTACTTAAGAATTTGGCAGCACCTAATTTATCTATGAGCTCATCAGCTCTTGGAATTGGATGAGCATCTGTCTTGGTGACAGAATTGAGCCCTCTGTAGTCCACACAAAACCTCATCTCTTTCTTTCCATCTTTGGTGTGAGGTTTGGGGACTAAGACCACTGGGCTAGCCCAGGGGCTGTCAGAGCGCTCAATTACTCCCAATTCCAGCATCTTGTGGACTTCCACCTTGATGCTTTCCTTAACATGGTCAGATTGTCTAAAGATTTTGTTCTTGACAGGCATGCTGTCTCCTGTGTCCACATCATGGGTACACAGGTGTGTCTGACCAGGGGTTAAGGAGAAGAGTTCAGGAAACTGTTGTAGGACTCTCCTACAATCAGCTTGCTGTTGGCCAGAGAGGGTGTCTGAGTAGATCACTCCATCTACTGTGCCATCTTTTGGGTCTGATGACAGAAGATCAGGGAGAGGTTCACTCTCTGCCTCCTGATCCTCATCTGTTACCATCAACAGATTCACATCAGCCCTGTCATGGAAGAGCTTAAGGCGGTTCACATGGATCACCCTCTTGGGGCTCCTGCTTGTGCCCAGGTCCACCAGGTAGGTGACCTGACTCTTCCTTTCTAGTACTGGGTAAGGGCCACTCCATTTGTCCTGGAGTGCCCTGGGAGCCACAGGCTCCAGAACCCAGACTTTCTGCCCTGGTTGGAACTCAACCAGTGCAGCCTTTTGGTCATACCAAAACTTCTGGAGCTGTTGGCTGGCCTCAAGGTTTTTGGTTGCCTTTTCCATGTACTCTGCCATTCTAGAGCGAAGGCCAAGTACATAGTCCACTATGTCTTGTTTAGGCTCATGGAGAGGTCTCTCCCAGCCTTCTTTAACAAGAGCAAGTGGTCCTCTTACAGGATGACCAAACAGAAGTTCAAAGGGTGAGAATCCTACTCCCTTCTGTGGCACCTCTCTGTAAGCGAAAAGCAGACATGGCAAGAGGACATCCCATCTCCTTTTGAGTTTTTCTGGGAGCCCCATGATCATGCCCTTTAATGTCTTGTTGAATCTCTCAACTAAGCCGTTAGTTTGTGGATGGTATGGTGTAGTGAATTTATAAGTCACCCCACACTCATTCCACATGTGCTTTAGGTATGCTGACATGAAGTTGGTACCTCTGTCAGACACCACCTCCTTAGGGAAACCCACTCTGGTAAAGATACCAATGAGGGCCTTGGCTACTGCAGGGGCAGTAGTCGACCTAAGGGGAATAGCTTCAGGATACCTGGTAGCATGATCCACTACTACCAGGATATACATATTTCCTGAGGCTGTGGGAGGTTCTAGGGGACCAACTATGTCCACACCCACTCTTTCAAAGGGGACCCCCACCACTGGAAGTGGAATGAGGGGGGCCTTTGGGTGCCCACCTGTCTTACCACTGGCTTGACAGGTGGGGCAGGAGAGGCAAAACTCCTTAACCATGTTGGACATATTGGGCCAGTAGAAGTGGTTGACTAACCTCTCCCACGTCTTGGTTTGTCCCAAATGTCCAGCAAGGGGAATGTCATGGGCCAATGTTAGGATGAACTTCCTGAACAGCTGAGGCACTACCACTCTCCTAGTGGCACCAGGTTTGGGGTCTCTGGCCTCAGTGTACAGGAGTCCATCTTCCCAATAGACCCTATGTGTTCCATTTTTCTTGCCTTTGGACTCTTCAGCAGCTTGCTGCCTAAGGCCTTCAAGAGAGGGACAGGTTTCTTGTCCCTTACACAGCTCCTCCATTGAGGGTCCCCCTGGGCCCAAGAGCTCAACCTGGTAAGGTTCAAGCTCCAAAGGCTCAGTTCCCTCAGAGGGCAGAACTTCTTCCTGAGAAGAGAGGTTCCCTTTCTTTTGCTGTGTTGCAGTTGGTTTCCCAACTGACTTGCCTGTTCTCTTGGTAGGCTGGGCCATTCTTCCAGACTCCAGCTCTACTTGTTCACCCTGTGCCTTGCATTGTGCTCTTGTTTTCACACACACCAGTTCAGGGATACCCAGCATTGCTGCATGGGTTTTTAGTTCTACCTCAGCCCATGCTGAGGACTCCAGGTCATTTCCAAGCAGACAGTCCACTGGGATATTTGAGGAGACCACCACCTGTTTCAGGCCATTGACCCCTCCCCATTCTAAAGTAACCATTGCCATGGGATGTACTTTTCTCTGATTGTCAGCGTTGGTGACTGTGTAAGTTTTTCCAGTCAGGTATTGGCCAGGGGAAACCAGTTTCTCTGTCACCATGGTGACACTGGCACCTGTATCCCTCAGGCCCTCTATTCTAGTCCCATTAATTAAGAGTTGCTGTCTGTATTTTTGCATGTTAGGCGGCCAGACAGCTAGTGTGGCTAAATCCACCCCACCCTCAGAAACTAGAGTAGCTTCAGTGTGGACCCTGATTTGCTCTGGGCACACTGTTGATCCCACTTGGAGACTAGCCATACCAGTGTTACCTGGATGGGAGTTTGGAGTGGAACCTTTCTTGGGACAGGCCTTGTCTCCAGTTTGGTGTCCATGCTGTTTACAGCTATGACACCAGGCCTTTTTGGGATCAAAGTTTTTACCCTTGTACCCATTGTTTTGTGAAGAGGCTCTGGGCCCACCCTCCTGTGCAGGTTTTTGGGGGCCTGTAGAAGACTCTTTACTATTTTTAGTTTTGGTTGTCTCATCACTCTTCCCCTGTGGAGTCTTTGTGACCCCTTTCTTTTGGTCACCCCCTGTTGAAGTCTTGGACACCCTTGTCTTGACCCAATGGTCCGCCTTCTTTCCCAATTCTTGGGGAGAAATTGGTCCTAGGTCTACCAGATGCTGATGCAGTTTATCATTGAAACAATTACTTAACAGGTGTTCTTTCACAAATAAATTGTACAGCCCATCATAATTACTTACACCACTGCCTTGAATCCAACCATCTAGTGTTTTCACTGAGTAGTCTACAAAGTCAACCCAGGTCTGGCTCGAGGATTTTTGAGCCCCCCTGAATCTAATCCTATACTCCTCAGTGGAGAATCCAAAGCCCTCAATCAGGGTACCCTTCATGAGGTCATAAGATTCTGCATCTTGTCCAGAGAGTGTGAGGAGTCTATCCCTACACTTTCCTGTGAACATTTCCCAAAGGAGAGCACCCCAGTGAGATCTGTTCACTTTTCTGGTTACACAAGCCCTCTCAAAAGCTGTGAACCATTTGGTGATGTCATCACCATCTTCATATTTAGTTACAATCCCTTTAGGGATTTTCAACATGTCAGGAGAATCTCTGACCCTATTTATGTTGCTGCCACCATTGATGGGTCCAAGGCCCATCTCTTGTCTTTCCCTCTCTATGGCTAGGATCTGTCTTTCCAAAGCCAATCTTTTGGCCATCCTGGCTAACTGGATGTCCTCTTCACTGGGGTTATCCTCAGTGATTTCAGAGGTGTTGGTCTCTCCTGTGAGGGAACCAGCATCTCTGACTATTATTTTTGGAGTCAGGGTTTGAGGGACCCTGTTCTCCCTAGATAGGACTGGTAGGGGGGAATTTTCCTCCAAGTCACTATCCTCTTCCTCTGAGTTGCCACCCTCAGAGGGGTTGGCCTTTTCAAACTCTGCCAAAAGCTCCTGGAGCTGTATTTTGGTAGGTTTGGGGCCCATTGTTATTTTCTTTATTTTACAGAGTGACCTTAGCTCCCTCATCTTAAGATGGAGGTAAGGTGTGGTGTCGAGTTCCACCACAGTCACATCTGTGCTAGACATTTTGCTTCTAAAAGTTGGAATACTTTTTAAGAATCTACAACTGGTTCTAGAATCTAATTCAAACTTTTACAAACTTTTAAACTCTAAAAGAAATGCTAAACAGGATCTAACACAAGGCCCTAGCAGGTCTTTTAAGAATTTAGAAAACTTTTCAAATTGCAAAAATCAATTTCTAATGACAATTTTGGAATTTGTCGTGTGATCAGGTATTGGCTGAGTAGTCCAGCAAATGCAAAGTCTTGTATCCCACCGCTGCCACCAATGTAGGAAGTTGGCTCTGTATGTGCTATTTCAAAGTAAGGAATAGCATGCACAGAGTCCAAGGGTTCCCCTTAGAGGTAAAATAGTGGTAAAAATAGATAATACTAATGCTCTATTTTGTGGTAGTGTGGTCGAGCAGTAGGCTTATCCAAGGAGTAGTGTTAAGCATTTGTTGTACATACACATAGACAATAAATGAGGTACACACACTCAGAGACAAATCCAGCCAATAGGTTTTGTATAGAAAAATATCTTTTCTTAGTTTATTTTAAGAACCACAGGTTCAAATTCTACATGTAATATCTCATTCGAAAGGTATTGCAGGTAAGTACTTTAGGAACTTTAAATCATAAAAATTGCATGTATACTTTTCAAGTTATTGACAAATAGCTGTTTTAAAAGTGGACACAGTGCAATTTTCACAGTTCCTAGGGGAGGTAAGTTTTTGTTAGGTTTACCAGGTAAGTAAGACACTTACAGGGTTCAGTTCTTGGTCCAAGGTAGCCCACCGTTGGGGGTTCAGAGCAACCCCAAAGTCACCACACCAGCAGCTCAGGGCCTGTCAGGTGCAGAGTTCAAAGTGGTGCCCAAAACACATAGGCTAGAATGGAGAGAAGGGGGTGCCCCGGTTCCGGTCTGCTTGCAGGTAAGTACCCGCGTCTTCGGAGGGCAGACCAGGGGGGTTTTGTAGGGCACCGGGGGGGACACAAGCCCACACAGAAATTTCACCCTCAGCGGCGCGGGGGCGGCCGGGTGCAGTGTAGAAACAGGCGTCGGGTTCGCAATGTTAGTCTATGAGAGATCTCGGGATCTCTTCAGCGCTGCAGGCAGGCAAGGGGGGGGGGTTCCTCGGGGAAACCTCCACTTGGGCAAGGGAAAGGGACTCCTGGGGGTCACTTCTCCAGTGAAAGTCCGGTCCTTCAGGTCCTGGGGGCTGCGGTTGCAGGGTCTCTCCCAGGCGTCGGGACTTTGGATTCAAAGAGTCGCGGTCAGGGGAAGCCTCGGGATTCCCTCTGCAGGCGGCGCTGTGGGGGCTCAGGGGGGACAGGTTTTTGTACTCACAGTATCAGAGTAGTCCTGGGGTCCCTCCTGAGGTGTTGGATCTCCACCAGCCGAGTCGGGGTCGCCGGGTGCAGTGTTGCAAGTCTCACGCTTCTTGCGGGGAGCTTGCAGGGTTCTTTCAAGGCTGCTGGAAACAAAGTTGCAGCCTTTCTTGGAGCAGGTCCGCTGTCCTCGGGAGTTTCTTGTCTTTTCGAAGCAGGGGCAGTCCTCAGAGGATGTCGAGGTCGCTGGTCCCTTTGGAAGGCGTCGCTGGAGCAGGATCTTTGGAAGGCAGGAGACAGGCCGGTGAGTTTCTGGAGCCAAGGCAGTAGTCGTCTTCTGGTCTTCCTCTGCAGGGGTTTTCAGCTAGGCAGTCCTTCTTCTTGTAGTTGCAGGAATCTAATTTTCTAGGGTTCAGGGAAGCCCTTAAATACTAAATTTAAGGGCGTGTTTAGGTCTGGGGGGTTAGTAGCCAATGGCTACTAGCCCTGAGGGTGGGTACACCCTCTTTGTGCCTCCTCCCAAGGGGAGGGGGTCACAATCCTAACCCTATTGGGGGAATCCTCCATCTGCAAGATGGAGGATTTCTAAAAGTCAGAGTCACCTCAGCTCAGGACACCTTAGGGGCTGTCCTGACTGGCCAGTGACTCCTCCTTGTTGCTTTCTTTGTTCCCTCCAGCCTTGCCGCCAAAAGTGGGGGCCGTGGCCGGAGGGGGCGGGCAACTCCACTAAGCTGGAGTGCCCTGCTGGGCTGTGACAAAGGGGTGAGCCTTTGAGGCTCACCGCCAGGTGTCACAGCTCCTGCCTGGGGGAGGTGTTAGCATCTCCACCCAGTGCAGGCTTTGTTACTGGCCTCAGAGTGACAAAGGCACTCTCCCCATGGGGCCAGCAACATGTCTCTAGTGTGGCAGGCTGCTGGAACTAGTCAGCCTACACAGACAGTCGGTTAAGTTTCAGGGGGCACCTCTAAGGTGCCCTCTGGGGTGTATTTTGCAATAAAATGTACACTGGCATCAGTGTGCATTTATTGTGCTGAGAAGTTTGATACCAAACTTCCCAGTTTTCAGTGTAGCCATTATGGTGCTGTGGAGTTCGTGTTTGACCGACTCCCAGACCATATACTCTTATGGCTACCCTGCACTTACAATGTCTAAGGTTTTGTTTAGACACTGTAGGGGTACCATGCTCATGCACTGGTACCCTCACCTATGGTATAGTGCACCCTGCCTTAGGGCTGTAAGGCCTGCTAGAGGGGTGTCTTACCTATACTGCATAGGCAGTGAGAGGCTGGCATGGCACCCTGAGGGGAGTGCCATGTCGACTTACTCGTTTTGTCCTCACTAGCACACACAAGCTGGCAAGCAGTGTGTCTGTGCTGAGTGAGAGGTCCCCAGGGTGGCATAAGACATGCTGCAGCCCTTAGAGACCTTCCTTGGCATCAGGGCCCTTGGTACCAGAAGTACCAGTTACAAGGGACTTATCTGGATGCCAGGGTCTGCCAATTGTGGATACAAAAGTACAGGTTAGGGAAAGAACACTGGTGCTGGGGCCTGGTTAGCAGGCCTCAGCACACTTTCAATTGTAAACATAGCATCAGCAAAGGCAAAAAGTCAGGGGGCAACCATGCCAAGGAGGCATTTCCTTACACCCCTCTTGGGGAAAAAAGGAGACCCTAATGCAAAGCACCAGTTTTTCACAATGAATGGAAAGGTATGGAGGATTGGATGATAAAAGCTCATTCACTCGTGGAGACGTGATTGCCACAAGGACGGCTGTTTTGGAACAGCGCCGCTATGAGGCCTCATTGCCTTACTCCTCAGAGCATCAGCTTCGCAGAGCCAAGAACACGAACAAGAGAAGAGTACCACACCGCCCCCTGAAAATCCCGGTACAAGGGGTGCTCTCACCGGAGCAAGCCAAGGAGGAACAGGCCCAGGTGCTGACCGCAGCGGTCTCCCTATGGCCGGACAGACGCTCACCACAGGACTTCGCTCCAGATAACGACATGGCTGAATCTACCTCCATGCACTCAGAGGACTGCATAACTTAATTATTGCCTAATGTGACACCCCAAACGGCAGATAAGATCCTGTGATACCCACCTTGTGGAGGCAGCTGTGCTTATAGTGGACACACTCTCTTCCGGTGGTTATGGGTGGGGGTGGAGACATAAGAGTGTCCGAAGAGAGCGATCATCTAGACAACCTGGGTTCCTCAGCTCATTGCTCACCTATGTACTGCAACCTGTTTTTTATTGCAGTGATATTCGTTCTCAACAGGGCTGGACACCCCCTCACCCCTCTTGAAGTTTGACTCCTAGATGCATTTGGAGCCCATGGAGGCCACATATGGGTTGTAATTTCACTTGTTTGGATGGCACCAGGTTTCAGGGTTGCCTGGGTTGGGATTACAGGTTGTATGAACAGTTGAACCATGTGTTGTGTTAAACTCTTATTTGCATTACATTTGTTGGTGTCACAAAGGCACAGAGCCAGCCTTCATGTGGCGCACCTTACTTACGCTGGGCAGATGGTTAGATTAAGATCATTATGTGGAACGTCCAGGGTATGGGCACCACTAGGAAGAGACATGCAGTGCAGCAATAGTGAAGAAGGAGGGGTGCACAAATAGCATTTCTGCAGAAGACGCATGTAATGAGATGGGAGGAAGTGAGTTTGCAAAGACAACGCAGGGGACAATGCTACTGTACCACATATTCGAGTTTCGCACAGGGGCCTTAATCTAGATTCGCCCAGGAGTCCCATTTCACCTCCCAAATACAGACATTGACCCAAAAGGCAGATGTGTTAACACTGTCATAACATCCAGGAGGCCTTCTGCTATTAGGCAGTATATACACCCGTAACATGGCACAAACAGCGTTCTTCTCTCAACTCTCCACAGCATTAACACACTGGGGTCACATCCTGTGGATACTATGGGGCTATTATAACTGTGTAAATGACCGCTCACCCCCCACTGTTCCCTGGCTTCCCCGATATATTGGCAGCAGCTTCAACAATGGCCACTCCTAGACGTCTGGAGATCCCTATACCCGAAAATGACCGATTTTTCATATTACTCAGCTGTGCACGACTTACATGTCAGACTAGATATGATCCCCTACTCCCACCTAGAGTGCTCCGGTGGGTCAGCATATGCAGTTTCCTCGAGGTTGGCCTCCCCATATTAACCCCATTAGAGATAGGACCTCAATGCTCCTCTCACTATACCAGAAATTTGACGATTGATTCGAGGAGCAGCCTCCAATAAAATACCAGGGCCAGATGGGCTTCCCATTGAATTTTACAAAGCATATGAGCGCCACCTTGCTCCTAAATTACTTGAACTTCATCATATAGCGGCGGATGAGGGCCAACTGCTCTAAAGTATGCAGGAGTCACTATTAGTCTCCCTTTCTAAATGGAGTAAGGATCCTGAGGACCTTGCCTCCTACCGCCTGCAGTCCATGTTAGGATCGGACTACAAGATACTGAGCAAGACCTTAGTGGACCGCCAATATGGGCTTATGAAGAGGCTGGTGTATCAGGACCAGAGTGGGATCACTCCCAGGAGATCCACTACATTGAACATAAGCAGACTATTCAGTGATGAATTGGCCCCATCCCGCTGGTCGTTCACTGTGTGCCTGGTATTAGATCTAAAGAATGCATTTGACACGGTAGAACAGGAATACATCTTCTCCACGTTAAAGGCGTTTATGATAGTGGGGAGGTTACAAGCTTTAATACGGCTATTGTATGTAAAGAAAGAGGCGAGGGTCACGATAGGACAGTTCATCTTCCCACTGTTCCAAGTAAAACGAGTGCCGTGGCAGGGATGCCTGCTGCCCCCCTGCTCTTTGCCCAAGCCATGGAACCTCTGGCCCAAAAACTACAACAGCTGGGGGGAGTTTGGGGTGTTCCTGTGTTGGGAGAAATTCACATAGCCTCCCTATATGCGGATGATGTCCTGATAAATTTCTGGGACATTTGTAACAGCTTTGCGCCGATCCAGGTCCTTCTGCAGGATTTCCACACGCATCTGGGCTGCGGTGCATTGGGCAAAGTCCAGTTTATTCCCCTTACTTCCACATTGCCGCCCCCCCCCACCCCACACACACACAGGACTTCCTTACAAAAGGTCACCGACTGAAGAGGGATGCCCACACGTTTCAATACCTGGGCATCAATATTTATCACGACAAAGGATTTATTAGATGGCAATTTCACGAAGGCTGTAACATCACTAAGACCTGAGATGCCCTTTTGGAGCACATTACCTCTCACAGTCCAAGTGTCTGTAGCTAAAATGATGATGCTCACCCGCCTGTTGTACTTCTTCCAAAATCTGCCGATCAGCATACAACAATCCACCTTTCATGCTCTGCACTCCTACTTTGGGGTCCTTTATATGGAATAAGGGTCGCAGCCGAGTAACGCTTTGAAAATTACAGCTACCCTTAATAAAAAGCAGCCTAGGTGCTCCTACCTTCGAGCATTATTTGGCAGCACAGCTGCAATGGCCTACGTACTGGTTGGCGGGATGCTACACTGAGGAGTTGGGCCCCTGCGCATGCACGGGCAGAGCTGCAATGTGCTTTCTTGCCACAAGCACACCCACCACCAGGGGCGAATGGATTGCTGCGGATTGCATTCGAACGTTTTCACTGTAGCCTTCAACTTGTGCCAAAAATGCCACATTACTCTCCTGACATCTCACTGCAATCAATATCCACCTTCCACAAGATGCTCGGAGAGGTGGGAATGAACACAAGATCGAAGGCTGGAGTGGGCAGAGCTAGGTGCTCTGTTCCAGGAGGGCTCACTCCTAACCTATGACCAGCTGCAAGATGAGTATGGACTACCTGCAGGACATTTCCTAGCCAATGCCCACCTACTATTGGATGCACTCCGTCTCTGGGGCATCAAAGACACGAAAACTGACCCACACCCACTCATGCATATATTGTAGACGATGGGTGAAGGGCGTAAACTTGTAACATGACTAGCTCGGGCACTTGAGCATGCTATGTGAGATCCCCTCAGGCAATGGGAGAAGGACCTGGGCAGGGAGTTCCCCACTAAAGAATGGGAGAAAGTTAGAGTGCCCAAGGTGAGTATCACGTAATGCAAAATTTCAATACATCCAACATAACATCCTACAAAGCGTGTACCTTACACCTGCCTCCCTCTCTCGCATGTTTGGCTCTGATGACATGCCTACATTGCCAACGAAACCGGTAACTGGCTGCACAGATCTGCACAGAATGGAGGGGTCACGACAGCCTTTTTCGCAGGCCACTAGTTGCTAAAGCCAGAAATAGGTTTGTTGACCTGGTGCTGCTGTTAGCCCACAGACTTATTGCTATGCATTGGAAATCCCTGACATTGCCCAGTACAGCACATTGGCGGGCGGCGATACTCAAGTGAGGACGGGCAGAGACAGTAGCCTTGAGGTGAGAAGTTAGGGGCTTGTGGAAATATCCTATAGCGACGGATTGGGAAGCATTACTACTTGACTTGCACACCCCACCCAATGGACCCTGATGCCACTCAGGACAGCCTCTGAGGACCACCTATCACTTGCCTGTTCCCTTCCCACTACACACTGCTTTACTTGAACCCATCCCCATTTATCAAACATCTCGGGCCACAAAGCACAATGCCCTTGGTTTAAGCCAGTGTCACAGACCATATTAGAACACACATCTGCACACTGGACACATTAGACGCTTCACATGGTAGGCTGTTATGTTATATATGCATATTAAGCATACAAACCGTTTGCTATTGAAGTTCGACTTCTGTGTCCTGTACTACATGATGGGATTTATAAATGGATATGTATGTAATAACATTACTCTGCTTCTTGTAATGAGTTGCATGATTGAATTCTCAATAAAAATTGTTAAAAAAATAAATAATACAACGAAGGCTGTTTTTATTAAAAGTAAGCAGAGAGGACAATTATGGAGTGGCTCAAAAGAGCGCACACCAAAAAGTTAAAACAAGATTAAGGTCCCACTATGGCATGATAAATGGTGAAGGATGATCAAGGTGAACAAGACCTTTAAGAAACCTATGTACAAGAGGGGACTTGGAGGGAATGATGGTCTGCTGAGCCCTTTTTTGGCTATTTGGGGTAGTTCGGGCTTAGGCCTCCATATCTTTTTGTGCACATAAGCTATCCATGCCAAATGTGTGTCCTTTTCTCCCCCCCCCCCCCCCCCCCCCAAACATCCTGGGGAACCTAAATGTGCCAGGGTTTGCGGATTCCCCTGCAGTGGACTGAGAAAATAGGCAAAATATGGCACACTTTTTGTTTTTTGAGAAAATCAGGGGGAAAGTGCTCCAGATAAATATCTGTTTTTTTCCTTTAGAAATGGCATCCATGAACGGTTTGATGTACTAAAGTCACCATCTTCCCAGCTTCTAGGAACATGCAGACTTGAATAAAAACACACTTATGGGAGAGCCAGAAAAAGTATAGATTTCAGAAAAGTAGACAAAATTCTGAATTCAGCAAGGGGTCATGTGTGTATCCGTCAAGGTTTTCCCAAGGAAAATAACTGTTGAAATATTGAAAATGGCTAGGAAACAATGGGCATTTGTGACATTTATTTGTAACCTTTTGTCACAAAGCCAGATTTCAAAAGCAATATACCATTACGCCCACTAGACCCTTCTGCTTGCGAGGATATATAGGGCTAATAGGTTCTCCAAGAACTGAAGGTACCCAGAGCAAAAAACCGAGCTGCACCATACAATGGGTTTTCATTAAGTACCAAATATAGACCAATTCTTATTGCAAAATAAGCAGAGTGAAAAATAAGTATCAAGGAAAATTGTGTATTTCTGAAATGGGCACATGATATAGAGATTAGGAGCAGAGATTATTTATACATCTCATTGTGGGTATCCATACTAATGTATGAATTGGAGGGTATTTTTCAAAATGTCCTCTTTCGTATACACTGTCTTACATTTGAAAGGCATAAATGCAGCGAATTCCAACTGATAATAGCAAATGTACTATTCTATGCTCCCACGAGTCTCCTGATAAAAATAGTACCTTACTTGCATGGGTAGGCCTAATACCCGCGACAAGAAACAGCGCAAAACGTAACATGGATGCTTCACATTTTTCCACTGAAAACTGACCCTCTTTTTCTGATGTCTGTAGCTCTAGATTTTGGACCCTAGCTCAGCCGACAACCAGAGAAGCCTAGCTAACCTGTAATTTTTTTTAAACTAGACAACTAGGGGTATCCAGGGTAGGCTGACATGCATGGCTCTCACCATGTTTTTTACCCAGAATCCCATGCAAGCCTCAAACATTGACTAAAAAAAACCCCACTGTTTCCTCACATTTCTGTGATGGAAAGTTCTGGAAACTGCGGGGAGCCACAAAATACCTTTCACCCATCATTCCCCCCACTCCCACCTAAGTCTCCTGATAAAAGTGGTACCTCACTTGTGTGGGTAGGCCTTGTGCCTGCAATAGGAAACAGCCCAAAATGCAACATGGATGCAGCACATTTTTCCAGCTCATTTTTCCACTGAAAACTGCCCCTTTTTTTCTGATGTGGGTAGCTCAAAGTTTTGGAGCCTAGCTCACCCAGCACCTAGGGAAACCTAGCCAACCTCTATTTTTGACAACCAGACATCTAGAGGAATCCAGGACATTGCGACTTGCGTAGATTTAATTAGTTTTTTTTTTTCTTTAACCCAAAATGCCCTGCAAACCTCAAACTTTGCTAGAAATAGCGAATTTTCCTTACATTTCTGTGATGGAAACTTTCAGAATCTGCAGGAGTTCACAACATTCCTACCACCCAACATTACCCCACCAGTGCCAATAAAATTGCTGCTCCACTTGTGTGGCTGGACCTACTACCAGAACAGGAATAGATCAAACTAAGGACAATGGGAGCCCTTGCCAGGAGACTCCTAATGACCACTGGTTGGATCCGTTCCTGTCACTGGCGCTAAGCGCAGCCACACAAGTGTTTATCAGCACAGGTGTGAAAATACTGGGTGGCAGGAATTTTGTGGATTCCTACAAATTTCGGAAGTTTCCATCACAGAAACATAGGGAAAATGTGCAACTTCAGGCAAAGTTGGAGGTTTGCAGGGAACTTTGTGTAAGAAAATGGTGTAGAGTGCATGCGGAGTACACCACCCTGGACTCCCCCTAGATGTCTACTTTTCAGAAGTGTCTATGTCTGGTAGGTTTTTCTAGGTGGCAGCCTACCCAAGCCCAAACAGTGCAGCCATTCACCGTTGTCAGTCGGACAATACTGAGAGTTAGACAAGCTCTCCTGGTCTGTATGTAAAATCAACACCCAAAAGAGTCAAACATCCTGCCATTGGAATAAGATGCTTTAGTCTGCAGGGGGATCAGAAAGACTGTTTTCCCCTTCAGTTGGGGGCAAAATCAAGCCCATGGTGGTGGGTGCCCCCACAGCTCTATTTTTTTTCTTTAAAGTCCCTGGCATCTAGTGGGCTGCCTGCCACACTGGGGCGGATAGGGGGTAATTACCCCATCTGCCTCCCCAGAGAGAAAGAACAACTTTGTCCACATATAATTCGGGTGGCGTCGTGGTCATGCCCCACCCCTCTTCTTTATTTAAAGGCATCTAGAGGGAAGTGCAAGGATAATAATGTAGTGTGCATCCTGCCCTCTAGGGTGGGCAGATTGGGGGCTATTATCCCCATCAGCCCCACACAGCTCCAGCAGGTTGATGTGGAGTCCAGTTTCCACCAGAGACCACAGTCCTCTGATCGCCACCTCTACCAGATAGCCACCCAATCCCAGGAGTGCAATCTGTCACTTATGTCAGATCTGGTTAGGGAAGGGAGATGGGGCTACCACTGACCCAATCATTGTTAGCCGCCATTGCAGCTCTTTGGAGTTCCCTCTGGTGTCTGGACCATTTCGGAGAGATTCCCTTGATACTGTGTCCACTTTAACTTCAAGTCCCACTCCAGAATCAGCACACGCCAGTGGGCATGTGTCACCAGTATGATGAAGCCTCAGTCTGTCTCACCAAAATCAGGGATAGAGACTGAATATCAGTATTTTAGCCTGAATATACTGGACTAGCCGTTTTGGAGGACAGGCCCGAAACTGCTCCGTATGCAGAACACCTCAGATGTGTGTGTGAGAGGGAGTCAGATGTGGCTTTGGCATGTTGACAGTGATCTCCAGCGAATGCAGGATGTCGGCCGTAATCTGGAGGTAGGCGACAGCCTGGGGTGAGCCCACCTTCAACAGCTAGTTGTTGAGACGGAACGACTGACACCCCTGATCTCCACAAATGAACTGGAACCACTTCCATCACCTTGGTGAACACATGATATGTGCTGGCAAGGCCAAAATAGAGCAAGGTGATCAGAAAATGCTCTTGGTCTACTGTGAACCGCAGGGTAACTCCTGCGGGCAGGTGGAATTGTGTCTGCAAGTCCAGCACTACCATCCAATTTCCTGGGTCCAGGGCAGACGGGACCTGAGCTAATGTGAGCATTCTGAACTTCTTGAGGAAGTAGTTGAGGGAGTGTAGGTCTAGGATAGGACGAAGGACTCTGTCCTTTTTATACACCAGAAAATAGCGGGAATAGCAACCACAACCCATTTCTGGCATTGGCACCCTCTCTATTGCTTCCTTGGCCAAGAGAGCCGTGACTTCCTGGCAGAGAAGGGTTAGGTGATCCTCCATCAGCCTGTCATAGGATGGTGGCATGAGGGGGGGGAGGGGTGGTCATGAAAGGGAGGGAGTATCCCCTCCGGACGATCAGCAAATCTCCCCACCCCATGTTATGGATTGCCAGTGGGGCAGGTGATGGCAAATCCTTTAGCCAACTGGATGACCATGATGGTATGAGGCTAGATTAGTTGGGCTTGGGGCTGCCACTGGGGGTGAGGGAGACAGAATCTTCGTGGCCACGTAAGCATCGAAAAGTGGATTGAGGGTGATGAGGGGTCATAGAAAGGCCCAAGGTCCTGGCGTACCCTGACTCTCCTTAAAGGGTTCCAGCGCCGAATCCGCCTCATCTCCGAAGAGACAGGCACCATCAAAGGGAATGTCCATCAGAAACAAAGGGACATCCCCCGAAAAGCCAGTTGTCCTCAACCAGGCATGGCATTGGCTTGCGCAACTGTGTCCCACAAAGCATGGGAGTAGTGGCAAAAAGGCATGCATTGGTCATGGACCAGAATGCCAGGCTGGTGGAAAAGAACATCATCTTTCCCTAAGTGTCCAGCTTCGTAGATTCTGTCTGGTGGTGCAGTGGGGAATGCGCAAGGATTTACATGGGGCACAGAGGCTTGGACCACTAAGCTCTCTGGTGTTAGGGGGCTGGGTGAGGACTCTTGGCCCCTCTGGAGCAAGGCAGTGGTGACAGGCATTTCCCCAATTCACAGGAGCCCCTATGCTGGGTTTGGACCATGTCCCCAGTAGGACGTCAGTGAGGGCCTTGAATGGTTGTAGTGGTTCTGAAGGGGAGACTCACAGCTACAGCACCCGCATCAGGGTGTTAGCCTTGACTACCACTGAGGGCAGGCTAAGGTCAGGGACCTCAGCTGCTCTCCATACTACCATAGCAAAGGACACTCACTCATTCATAGCCACAGTAGGGGGAGAAAGCATCCCCCGTATCTGGAGAAGTGTCCAATATGCTGGCTTCACCCAGTTCCTCACACCACTCCATGTTAGGGTTTCTTCATAGTGCTGGTATTTGTCAGGGTCCAGCGACCCCTACCATTCCTCCCTGAAACCTAGTCCAAAGGAATAGGGCTTAGGCTGTAGCCTGGAAGGCATGGCTCCAGACGGAGCTTGATTCACCCCTCCGGCTCTGTGTTGGAGCTGGGATTAGAATGGGGACGTCACGGCCGGTGGGTGCAGAGTGTCAGCATCAGTACCAGTGTTGGGGAAGGGTGAGATGGTACGGCTGATGCCTGTTTAGATACAGGAACAGATCCTTGGGGCCCTACTGGAGTCGAAACTGCCAGCATGCGACCAGAAAGGGCCCCCTGCTGACCCATCAGGCGAGCTGGAGGTGGACCCATGAGGTGCACAGCGTCACAGAATTTAAGTTGGGTGGGGGGATCACTATGGCTAACGGAAAATCAGGAGGCACGGAAACAGCCCAGGCTCTACTGCAGAGCCAAACCTCGAATGCAGATGCTTCTGCATCTCCTCAGCCAACAGAGAAGTCGAAGACCTCTTCAATGACAACTTTCTGTGGCAGGACTTACCCGAGTGGCCCAACAACTTCGAGTGCAATGAAGATTTCAGGCTCTGCAAGCCCTCCCTTCCTCTCTAACAGGACCTTGATTGTTGCGAGTTGCACGCTGAGCCGCCAGGAGCTTGAGGGAGCTCTCCCTCAAGGCCTTGGGGTTTATGGCCCAACAATCGGAACAAGCCTTGGGGTCATGGTCGTGATCAAGGCACCAAAGGCCTTCATTATGCAGGTCAGTAACCGGCATTGGTCGATGACAGACACTGGAGGGCTTGAAGCCTGACTTTTTCTATGACATTCGTGCCACACCAGGAGGAAAACCTCAATAAGGATTTGACTGAATGTTGCAAAAAGTTAGAGTTGACTAAGAGTAGCTCTTCTCTGGATCCCCACTGGCTGGCACGGAAAGAAAGGAACTGATGTCAGGACGCCTTGGAGTGCCAAGGTAGGAACAGAAAACATCACATCCGGTGCAGACAATGTCACATGGAGCCGAATGATCCCACCTACCGGCGAACAGGGGTCCTGCTCACGAAAAATCTTCCGGATCCAGTCTGACAACTGGAAAACTTCTAAGATAAATAATCTGCAGCTAGAAAATCGAGGAGCTACCAAGAGGCTAGTAGTTCCCTATATGCCCAGTAATCTCCTATTATCACTAGCTCAAGAGGCGCAGTTAGCAGGACACTTGCACGTACAAAAAGATCCAGGATAGACTGAACTATTTGTTCTACTGGCGGGGTAGGCACAGTGGACGTGTCAACTGAGTCGTCAGACAGTTGGTAAGACCAAGGCATCATCATTGCCACTGCCACTAGTAGGTGTCCAGTTTGAATAAGTGGACGTTTTTGGCCTGACACTCCCATTTCATCATCATCATCCTCAGGCAATAATCATATCTTGGTTGTATGGGATAATTTTACCAGGTATCCAGAAACAGTACCCCAAAGATAAGTTACTGTCTAGTGCACACCCAAGGATCTTTTCAAGTGTTGGATTTCCAAAGAGAGTGATTTCAAACCGGGAACCCAAGTTTCTCTCTTACATGAGAAATATGGGATCAAGGTAGTGTTGCCTACCATCTTCAAACGAATTAGCTGCTTTAACAGCACTTTTTAGCGTACAATTGGAACTCCGTTAGAAAACCTCAGGAGGAAATGAAATGTTCTCCTTCCATTGCTCTTATTCGCCTACTAAGAAATTCCACATATGTGAGGTAGGCTCATTCCCTTCGAACATCTATTTGGGCACCAATTGTGTAGCCCACTCACCTTACTTGGAAAATGTGTGAATGAACTTCAGAATCATGTCAAAAAGATGCAGTGGCCTATGTGATTAGCCTCAGAAAGCGAATACCGCAATACATGAGCCAGGAGAAGAAAAACCTTCAGGCGAGCAAAGAGCTGATGGAGTGGTATGACAAAAAAGTGATGCTGAGTAAGTACTAGGAGGGTTAGGAGATACTGGTGTTGAAGCCCATTTTTCCAAGTGCTTTGAAGGATAAGTGGTGTGTGCAAAGTATGATAGTACAGAAGGTTCTGAGGTAAAGTACATACTGGAGATAGGTGCCATGTGAAACTGCTTAAGCCACATCTCTGGAGAGATTTCACAGTAAGCATCACCACAATAAGAGGAGGTTAATGAAGATAGAGAGCCACTTTCTGGCCCATAGCAAAGTGATGTGAAGCATGGTTCCGAGTATGGAGAGCCATTGCACCTCAACTGTCTAAACAGCAAAGGATATCTCACAGTCTAAGAGCGCATCAATGCAGAGGTTGCCAAGATATTGAACTTGAAGGTGATTTAACATTAAAGCACACAAAAGGTGATGGGAGAAATACTTGCAATTTATCTAACCTCCGACACTTGCTTAGAGTAGAATTCAACCTATCGTCCAGTTATCCATCATACCACCTCAATTTTTACTGAGCCATATACAAATAAGTCTTGACCCTGCTCCAATAGGAACTATCCAGCACTAACTTACAGACAAGGACCTCCCTGAACTGGAACACACGCAACCCAAGACCAGCTTCGCCCTAATTGGGGTTCGTCATTTGGCTGTAGCTTGGTTCCAGTGGCACTGTGAATATAGGATCCACATTTTGGCATAATCTTGCCACTTGGGGTGGTACATCAAACACAAAAGGTGACGGGAGGCGTGCTTGTCAATGGTTAGACTTACTGCTGTTACCAAAACGAGCAAGCTTGAGAACTGACTGGGTGCTGCTCACTATTTGATCTGATCATTGTCTACTGGCAGATCTCGTTAGCACACAGTTCTAAGGAGAAGACTGTATTCTTTCTACCAGATATTTTATACCAGTTTAGGGTCATATCATGCCCACCTGAGGCACATAGAACAGGTGTTGGTCAGGATACATTGGGGCAAAACTAATCAAAGGCAACTGAGTGCCAGATGTACTCTACCTTGGGCATCAGGCTGGCCACGGGATGATAAACTCGCTGGATGCAAAGATCATGTTTGAGTTGGAATTGGAGGGTTCCACCATCCAGGTGTGGAAGAGAGCCTTCTTATAAGTCACTGGATGCCACAGAAACTTTATGGCTAAGGCCAAAGCTGCGCCCATGACAGTCCTGACATCTAAGATGCAGCCTAAGAAATTCATGTGGACTGAGGCGTGAAACTTTGAGGAGCTGAAGACAGCTCCAGGTAATGCACCCGTGTTGAAGGCACTTGCCTATAGTCAGTTCTTTGTTGTACAGACTAATGCCTCGGTTAAAGGAGCTGGTGGGGTACTGAATCAACTGATGACAAATGTAGACAGCATTCAGTGCCCCTCATCAGCCACAGATTGCTTTCTTGGGTACAGAACCGGCTGCCTCTGAAAATGAATGGTTTGTGTTAGTGTAGACTTTGAGGAGGTTCTAGTCTGGGTTGCGTGGTACCACATTTATGGTCCAGATACATAACAAATAACTCATGTATTTGGTGGCAATGAAGGGTGGGAATCCCAAGTTGCTGAGACAGTCTATAGCATAACAATGCCTTCATTTCACAGTGAGGCACAAAGCTGGAATGAATCATGGGTTGCAGATAGACTTTCCAGTAACAATTACCAAATTGATGACTAGACGTATCCAGTGTGGTTACTTTATTCTGGAAGGGGCTTCTGTTGAGATGAATATGCCTCCTGCATAGTTTAAGGGTGTGCACATCTGCACAAAATGCCTGATTGTAAATGAAACTGGTATCTCTTATTTTGGCTCTGGTGAAACGCTCATGTAGTGTGCACAGATTAGCAATGTCTGACAATTCAAGGACGAGAACCTGTTCTGTGACTTAGAGGGGCACACCTGGCATGCCCTAATAGTAGGTGTGCACAACAGTCTTTGCCCTGGGTACGTCACAGAAAAGCAGTAGTGCAGTTTACTATGTTTTTGAATTTATAGTATAACTAATACTTTTTCCTGTGTTGTGTGAAGGATAGTGCAGTCTACTGATCTCACTTGAGTAAAGTTCTGCTGTGATTTAAAAAAAAAAAACGAAAAAACGAAAGCCTGCGCAGATTTACATAGAGGTCATGCAACACTGGGCAGCAAGTAACGTTGCTGTGTTGCATGAATGGGAGAGATTAGATATTGTTCTGTTCTACCGAGATGTGGTGGTGTTCTGCGTTCTCTCTGCACTGGTGCGCTTTAGACAACAGTGCACCAATGCAGAGACCCTTGAGCCATAGTGTAATAGTGTCTGTGTTGTAAAAAAAAAAAAAAAAAAAAGCATCGGTTTTATGATGGAAGGGGCCCCTTTCAGTACACAAACTAGCTTTAAGGCATTTCCTACTGTGCTTTTGTGCTGTGCAATGGAACACATGTAAAGTGTGAAAAACGATGAGAAATGAAAACATTTCTGCTAGTTAAACCTACCTCAAGGAGGTATAGAATTTTGGCACAAATCCCTGTAAGTCTGACATGAAGCGTTTATAAATCTGGGCCCCTACGTGCATGTTAAATGTGTCATATGTATGGTAGTAGGACTCGGTCATGACAATCTGAATACTGGGGCCAATGCCATTCATTTTAGATGTTCCTGATTTGGCATAGCACAAGATTCGAGATAAAAACAGCTTCCCATAGACAGTGAAAGTGTATAGGTTGGAGGACACAAACACACACTGAAGAAATGAGGATGAAATGGAACTACCTTTAGAAATTCTATGAGGCCTTTGTTCGCAAAGGATGCTAAATATTTCTTCCGGAGTACTTCCATCTGGTAGGTGTTGGGGATGGGGCTGTAGTTTCTGCTGTTCAAGATGAGAATGGCACATCATTTTGCCAGTTTTGGATTACTGCTTAATGAATGCTTATGACAGCACAGAGTAGACAACTAAAACATTATTGTGCTCATGTTCTGGGTACTCCTGCTTGGGTCCATACTATTGCTACCTACTTTGCAAGGCATCACTTTGCACAAAAACATATGTCAGGAGAGCAGCCTGCAAATCACATTAATTTAAAATTTGATCCCTAATGTTTTGCGATCATGTTTCTAAGAATTCAATACAGGGATTGTGTAGGAAGTTGGCTCTGTATGTGCTATTTCAAAGTAAGGAATAGCATGCACAGAGTCCAAGGGTTCCCCTTAGAGGTAAAATAGTGGTAAAAAGAGATAATACTAATGCTCTATTTTGTGGTAGTGTGGTCGAGCAGTAGGCTTATCCAAGGAGTAGTGTTAAGCATTTGTTGTACATACACATAGACAATAAATGAGGTACACACACTCAGAGACAAATCCAGCCAATAGGTTTTGTTATAGAAAAATATATTTTCTTAGTTTATTTTAAGAACCACAGGTTCAAATTTTACATGTCAAAGCTCTTTTGAAAGGTATTGCAGGTAAGTACTCTAGGAACTTTGAATCATTACTTTAGCATGTATACTTTTCACATAAAACACAATAAGCTGTTTTAAAAGTGGACACTTAGTGCAATTTTCACAGTTCCTGGGGGAGGTAAGTTATTGTTAGTTTCAACAGGTAAGTAAGGCACTTACAGGTTTCAGTTTTTGGTCCAAGGTAGCCCACCGTTGGGGGTTCAGAGCAACCCCAAAGTTATCACACCAGCAGCTCAGGGCCGGTCAGGTGCAAAGGTCAAAGAGGTGCCCAAAACACATAGGCTATAATGGAGAGAAGGGGGTGCCCCGGTTCCAGTCTGCCAGCAGGTAAGTACCCGCGTCTTCGGAGGGCAGACCAGGGGGGTTTTGTAGGGCACCGGGGGGGACACAAAGTAGCACAGAAAGTACACCCTCAGCAGCGCGGGGGCGGCCGGGTGCAGTGTGCAAACATGCGTCGGGTTTCCTTCAGTTTTCAATGGGAGACCAAGGGGTCTCTTCAGCGATGCAGGCAGGCAAGGGGGGGGCTCCTCGGGGTAGCCACCACCTGGGCAAGGGAGAGGGCCTCCTGGGGGTCACTCCTGCACAGAAGTTCCGTTTCGTTAGGGGCTGGGGGCTGCGGGTGCAGGGTCTTTTCCAGCCGTCGGGAAATGGAGTTCAGACAGTCGCGGTCAGGGGGAGCCTGGGGATTCCCTCTGCAGGCGTCGCTGTGGGGGCTCAGGGGGGGACAACTTTGGTTACTCACAGTCGTAGAGTCGCCGGAGGGTCCTCCCTGAGTTGGTTGTTCTCCACCAGTCGAGTCGGGGTCGCCGGGTGCAGTGTTGCAAGTCTCACGCTTCTTGCGGGGAATTGCAGGGGTCTTTAAATCTGCTCCTTGTAACAAAGTTGCAGTTCTTTTGGAGCAGTGCCGCTGTCCTCTGGAGTTTCCTGTCTTTTTCGAAGCAGGGCAGTACTCAGAGGATTCAGAGGTCGCTGGTCCCTTGGAAAGCGTCGCTGGAGCAGGTTTCTTTGGAAGGCAGGAGACAGACCGGTAAGTCTGGGGCCAAGGCAGTTGGTGTCTTCTGTTCTTCCTCTGCAGGGGTTTGTCAGCTCGGCAGTCCTTCTTCTTGTAGTTGCAGGAATCTAAATCTTTAGGTTCAGGGAAGCCCTTAAATACTAAATTTAAGGGCGTGTTTAGGTCAGGGGGGTTAGTATCCAATGGCTACTAGCCCTGAGGGTGGGTACACCCTCTTTGTGCCTCCTCCCAAGGGGAGGGGGTCACATCCCTAATCCTATTGGGGGAATCCTCCATCTGCAAGATGGAGGATTTCTAAAAGTTAGAGTCACCTCAGCTCAGGACACCTTAGGGGCTGTCCTAACTAGCCAGTGACTCCTCCTTGTTATTCTCATTATTTTCTCCGGCCTTGCCGCCAAAAGTGGGGGCCGGGCAACTCCACTAGCTGGAGTGTCCTGCGGGGCTGTGACAAAGGGGTGAGCCTTTGAGGCTCACCGCCAGGTGTTACAGCTCCTGCCTGGGGGAGGTGTTAGCATCTCCACCCAGTGCAGGCTTTGTTACTGGCCTCAGAGTGACAAAGGCACTCTCCCCATGGGGCCAGCAACATGTCTCTAGTGTGGCAGGCTGCTGGAACCAGTCAGCCTACACAGATAGTCGGTTAAGTTTCAGGGGGCACCTCTAAGGTGCCCTCTGTGGTGTATTTTACAATAAAATGTGCACTGGCATCAGTGTGCATTTATTGTGCTGAGAAGTTTGATACCAAACTTCCCAGTTTTCAGTGTAGCCATTATGGTGCTGTGGAGTTCGTGTAAAACAGACTCCCAGACCATATACTCTTATGGCTACCCTGCACTTACAATGTCTAAGGTTTTGCTTAGACACTGTAGGGGCACAGTGCTCATGCACTGGTACCCTCACCTATGGTATAGTGCACCCTGCCTTAGGGCTGTAAGGCCTGCTAGAGGGGTGTCTTACCTATACTGCATAGGCAGTGAGAGGCTGGCATGGCACCCTGAGGGGAGTGCCATGTCGACTTACTCATTTTGTTCTCACTAGCACACACAAGCTGGTAAGCAGTGTGTCTGTGCTGAGTGAGGGGTCTCTTAGGGTGGCATAATACATGCTGCAGCCCTTAGAGACCTTCCCTGGCATCAGGGCCCTTGGTACCAGAGGTACCAGTTACAAGGGACTTATCTGGATGCCAGGGTGTGCCAATTGTGGAATCAAAAGTACAGGTTAGGGAAAGAACACTGGTGCTGCGGCCTGGTTAGCAGGCCTCAGCACACTTTCAATTCAAAACATAGCATCAGCAAAGGCAAAAAGTCAGGGGGTAACCATGCCAAGGAGGCATTTCCTTACACAACCCCCCCCCCCAAACGAAAGAGGATGAGACTAACCTTTCCCAAGAGAGTCTTCATTTTCTAAGTGGAAGAACCTGGAAAGGCCATCTGCATTGGCATGGGCAGTCCCAGGTCTGTGTTCCACTATAAAGTCCATTCCCTGTAGGGAGATGGACCACCTCAACAGTTTTGGATTTTCACCTTTCATTTGCATCAGCCATCTGAGAGGTCTGTGGTCAGTCTGAACTAGGAAGTGAGTACCAAAGAGGTATGGTCTCAGCTTCTTCAGGGACCAAACCACAGCAAAGGCCTCCCTCTCAATGGCACTCCAACGCTGCTCCCTGGGGAGTAACCTCCTGCTAATGAAAGCAACAGGCTGGTCAAGGCCATCATCATTTGTTTGGGACAAAACTGCCCCTATCCCATGTTCAGAGGCATCTGTTTGCACAATGAATTGCTTGGAGTAATCTGGAGCTTTTAGAACTGGTGCTGTGCACATAGCTTGCTTCAGGGTGTCAAAGGCCTGTTGGCATTCTACAGTCCAGTTTACTTTCTTGGGCATTTTCTTGGAGGTGAGTTCTGTGAGGGCTGTCACAATGGATCCATATCCCTTCACAAACCTCCTATAGTACCCAGTCAAGCCAAGGAATGCCCTGACTTGAGTCTGGGTTTTTGGAGCTGCCCAGTCCAGAATAGTCTGGATCTTAGGCTGGAGTGGCTGAACTTGGCCTCCACCTACAAGGTGTCCCAAGTAAACCACAGTTCCCTGCCCTATCTGGCATTTGGATGCCTTGATAGAGAGGCCTGCAGATTGCAGGGCCTTCAAAACCTTCTTCAGGTGGACCAGGTGATCCTGCCAGGTGGAGCTGAAGACAGCAATATCATCCAGATAAGCTGCACTAAAGGATTCCAACCCAGCAAGGACTTGATTCACCAACCTTTGGAAGGTGGCAGGGGCATTCTTTAAACCAAAGGGCATTACAGTGAACTGATAATGCCCATCCGGTGTGGAGAATGCTGTCTTTTCTTTTGCTCCAGGGGCCATTTTGATTTGCCAGTACCCTGCTGTTAAGTCAAAGGTACTTAAGAATTTGGCAGCCCCTAATTTGTCTATTAGCTCATCAGCTCTAGGAATGGGATGAGCATCTGTCTTGGTGACAGAGTTGAGACCTCTGTAGTCCACACAAAACCTCATCTCTCTCTTTCCTTCTTCGGTGTGAGGTTTGGGGACTAAGACCACTGGGCTAGCCCAGGGGCTGTCAGAGTACTCAATTACTCCCAATTCCAGCATCTTGTGGACTTCCACCTTGATGCTTTCCTTAACTTGGTCAGACTGTCTAAATATTTTGTTTTTGACAGGCATGCTGTCTCCTGTGTCCACATCATGGGTACACAGGTGTGTCTGACCAGGGGTTAGGGAAAAGAGTTCAGCAAACTGCTGCAGGACCTTCCTGCAGTCAGACTGCTGTTGGCTAGAGAGGGTGTCTGAGTAGATCACTCCATCTACTGAGCCATCTTTAGGGTCTGATGAGAGGAGATCAGGGAGAAGTTCACTCTCAGCTTCCTGGTCCTCATCTGTTACCATCAACAGATTTAAATCAGCCCTGTCATGGAAGAGCTTAAGGCGGTTCACATGGATCACCCTCTTGGGGCTCCTGCTTGTGCCCAGGTCCACCAGGTAGGTGACCTGACTCTTCCTCTCTAGTACTGGGTAAGGGCCACTCCATTTGTCCTGAAGTGCCCTGGGAGCCACAGGCTCCAGAACCCAGACTTTCTGCCCTGGTTGAAATTCAACCAGTGCAGCCTTTTGGTCATACCACAACTTCTGGAGTTGTTGGCTGGCCTCAAGGTTTTTACTTGCCTTTTCCATGTACTCTGCCATCCTCGAGCGAAGGCCAAGTACATAGTCCACTATGTCTTGTTTAGGCTCATGAAGAGGTCTCTCCCAGCCTTCTTTAACAAGAGCAAGTGGTCCCCTTACAGGGTGGCCAAACAGAAGTTCAAAGGGTGAGAATCCTACTCCCTTCTGAGGCACCTCTCTGTAAGCGAAAAGCAGACATGGCAGGAGGACATCCCATCTCCTTTTGAGTTTTTCTGGGAGCCCCATGATCATGCCCTTTAATGTCTTGTTGAATCTCTCAACAAGGCCATTAGTTTGTGGATGATATGGTGTAGTGAATTTGCAAGTCACTCCACACTCATTCCACATGTGTTTTAGGTATGCTGACATGAAGTTGGTACCTCTGTCAGACACCACCTCCTTAGGGAAACCCACTCTGGTAAAGATACCAATGAGGGCCTTGGCTACTGCAGGGGCAGTAGTCGACCTAAGGGGAATAGCTTCAGGATACCTAGTAGCATGATCCACTACTACTAGGATGTACATATTTCCTGAGGCTGTGGGAGGTTCTAGTGGACCAACTATGTCCACACCCACTCTTTCAAAGGGGACCCCCACCACTGGAAGTGGAATGAGGGGGGCCTTTGGATGCCCACCTGTCTTACCACTGGATTGACAGGTGGGGCAGGAGAGGCAAAACTCCTTAACCTTCTGGGACATGTTGGGCCAGTAGAAGTGGTTGACTAACCTCTCCCACGTCTTGGTTTGTCCCAAATGCCCAGCAAGAGGAATATCATGGGCTAAGGTCAGAATAAACTCTCTGAAACCCTGAGGCACTACCACTCTCCTAGTGGCACCAGGTTTGGGATCTCTTGCCTCAGTGTACAGGAGTCCATCTTCCCAATAGACCCTATGTGTTCCATTTTTCTTGCCTTTGGACTCTTCAGCAGCTTGCTGCCTAAGGCCTTCAAGAGAGGGACAGGTTTCTTGTCCCTTACACAACTCTTCCCTTGAGGGTCCCCCTGGGCCCAAGAGCTCAACCTGATAAGGTTACAGCTCCATAGGCTCAGTTCCCTCAGAGGGCAGAACTTCTTCCTGAGAAGAGAGGTTCTCTTTTTGGTGTTGTGTTGCAGCTGGTTTCCCAGCTGACTTTCCTTTTCTCTTGGTAGGCTGGGCCATTTTTCCAGACTCCAGCTCTACTTTTTCACCCTGTGCCTTGCACTGTGCCCTAGTCTTGACACACACCAGTTCAGGGATACCCAGCATGGCTGCATGGGTTTTTAGTTCTACCTCAGCCCATGCTGAGGACTCCAGGTCGTTTCCAAGCAAACAGTCTACTGGGATATTTGAGGAGACCACCACCTGTTTCAGGCCATTGACCCCTCCCCACTCTAAAGTTACCATTGCCATGGGATGTACTTTAGTTTGATTGTCAGCATTGGTGACTGGATAAGTTTGTCCAGTCAGGTATTGGCCAGGGGAAACCAGTTTCTCTGTCACCATGGTGACACTGGCACCTGTATCCCTCAGGCCCTCTACACTTGTCCCATTAATTAAGAGCTGCTGCCTGTATTTTTGCATGTTAGGGGGCCAGGCAGCCAGTGTGGCTAAATCCACCCCACCCTCAGAGACTAATGTAGCTTCAGTGTGACACCTGATTTGCTCTGGGCACACTGTTGATCCCACTTGGAGACTGGCCATTCCAGTTTTAGCTGGATGGGAGTTAGAAGTGGTATCTTTCTTGGGACAGGCCTTGTCTCCAGTTTGGTGTCCAGACTGACTACAGTTACGACACCAGGCCTTTTTGGGATCAAAGTTTTTACCCTTGTACCCAGAATTGTTTTGTGAAGAGGCTCTGGGCCCACCCTCCTGTGCAGGTTTTTGGGGGCCTGTAGAAGACTCTTTACTATCTTTGTTTTTGGCTGTCTCACCACCTTTCCCCTGGGGAGGTTTTGTGACCCCTTTCTTTTGGTCACCCCCTGTGGAAGTTTTGGACACCCTAGTCTTGACCCAATGGTCCGCCTTCTTTCCCAATTCTTGGGGAGAAATTGGTCCTAGGTCCACCAGATGCTGATGCAGTTTATCATTGAAACAATTACTTAATAGGTGTTCTTTCACAAATAAATTGTACAGCCCATCATAATCATTTACACCATTGCCTTGAATCCAACCATCTAGTGTTTTTACCGAGTAGTCTACAAAGTCAACCCAGGTCTGGCTCGAGGATTTTTGAGCCCCCCTGAATCTAATCCTATACTCCTCAGTGGAGAATCCAAAGCCCTCAATCAGGGTACCCTTCATGAGGTCATAAGATTCTGCATCTTTTTTAGAGAGTGTGAGGAGTCTATCCCTACACTTTCCTGTGAACATTTCCCAAAGGAGAGCACCCCAGTGAGATTTGTTCACTTTTCTGGTTTCACAAGCCCTCTCAAAAGCTGTGAACCATTTGGTGATGTCATCACCATCTTCATATTTAGTTACAATCCCTTTGGGGATTTTCAACATGTCCGGAGAATCTCTGACCCTAGTTATGTTGCTGCCACCATTGATGGGTCCTAGGCCCATCTCTTGTCTCTCCCTTTCTATGGCTAGGATCTGTTTTTCCAAAGCCAATCTTTTGGCCATCCTGGCTAACTGGATGTCCTCTTCACTGGAGTTCTCCTCAGTGATTTCAGAGAGGCTGGACCCTCCTGTGAGGGAGCCAGCATCTCTGACTATTATTTTTGGAGTCAGGGCTTGAGAAGCCCTGTTCTCCCTAGATAGGACTGGTGGAGGGGATTCTTCCTCCAGTTCACTATCATCCTCCTCTGTGTTATCCACAGAGGGGTTGGCTCTATCATACTCTGCCAACAGCTCCTGGAGCTGTACTTTGGTAGGTCTGGAGCCCATTGTTATTTTTCTTATGTTACAGAGTGACCTTAGCTCTTTCATCTGGAGATGGAGGTAAGGTGTGGTGTCGAGTTCCACCACATTCATCTCTGTACTAGACATTATTCTTCTAAAAGTTGGAATGCTTTTAAGAATCTAAAACTAGTTCTAGAATCTAATTCAAACTTTTACAAACTTTTAAACTCTAAAAGAAATGCTAACAGGGACTAACACAAGGCCCTAGCAGGACTTTAAAGAATTTAGAAAACTTTTCAAATTGCAAAAATCAATTTCTAATGACAATTTTGGAATTTGTCGTGTGATCAGGTATTGGCTGAGTAGTCCAGCAAATGCAAAGTCTTGTACCCCACCGCTGATCCACCAATGTAGGAAGTTGGCTCTGTATGTGCTATTTCAAAGTAAGGAATAGCATGCACAGAGTCCAAGGGTTCCCCTTAGAGGTAAAATAGTGGTAAAAAGAGATAATACTAATGCTCTATTTTGTGGTAGTGTGGTCGAGCAGTAGGCTTATCCAAGGAGTAGTGTTAAGCATTTGTTGTACATACACATAGACAATAAATGAGGTACACACACTCAGAGACAAATCCAGCCAATAGGTTTTGTTATAGAAAAATATATTTTCTTAGTTTATTTTAAGAACCACAGTGTAGGAAGTTGGCTCGGTATGTGCTATTTCAAAGTAAGGAATAGCATGCACAGAGTCCAAGGGTTCCCCTTAGAGGTAAAATAGTGGTAAAAATAGATAATACTAATGCTCTATTTTGTGGTAGTGTGGTCGAGCAATAGGCTTATCCAAGGAGTAGTGTTAAGCATTTGTTGTACATACACATAGACAATAAATGAGGTACACACACTCAGAGACAAATCCAGCCAATAGGTTTTTGTATAGAAAAATATCTTTTCTTAGTTTATTTTAAGAACCACAGGTTCAAATTTAACATGTAATATCTTGTTCGAAAGGTATTGCAGGTAAGTACTTTAGGAACTTCAAATCATAAAAATTGCATGTATACTTTTCAAGTTATTGACAAATAGCTGTTTTAAAAGTGGACACTTAGTGCAATTTTCACAGTTCCTGGGGGAGGTAAGTTTTTGTTAGCTTTACCAGGTAAGTAGGACACTTACAGGGTTCAGTTCTTGGTCCAAGGTAGCCCACCGTGGGGGGTTCAGAGCAACCCCAAAGTCACCACACCAGCAGCTCAGGGCCGGTCAGGTGCAGAGTTCAAAGTGGTGCCCAAAACACATAGGCTAGAACGGAGAGAAGGGGGTGCCCCGGTTCCGGTCTGCTGGCAGGTAAGTACCCACGTCTTCGGAGGGCAGACCAGAGGGGTTTTGTAGGGCACCGGGGGGGACACAAGCCCACACAGAAATCTCACCCTCAGCAGCACGGGGGCGGCCGGGTGCAGTGTAGGAACAAGCGTCGGGTTCGCAATGTTAGTCTATGAGAGATCTCGGGATCTCTTCAGCGCTGCAGGCAGGCAAGGGGGGGATTCCTCGGGGAAACCTCCACTTGGGCAAGGGAGAGGGACTCCTGGGGGTCACTTCTCCAGTGAAAGTCCGGTCCTTCAGGTCCTGGGGGCTGCGGGCGCAGGGTCTCTCCCAGGCGTCGGGACTTTGGATTCAAAGAGTCGCGGTCAGGGGAAGCCTCGGGATTCCCTCTGCAGGCGGCGCTGTGGGGGCTCAGGGGGGACAGGTTTTGGTACTCACAGTATCAGAGTAGTCCTGGGGTCCCTCCTGAGGTGTTGGATCTCCACCAGCCGAGTCGGGGTCGCCGGGTGCAGTGTTGCAAGTCTCACGCTTCTTGCGGGGAGCTTGCAGGGTTCTTTCAAGGCTGCTGGAAACAAAGTTGCAGCCTTTCTTGGAGCAGGTCCGCTGTCCTCGGGAGTTTCTTGTCTTTTCGAAGCAGGGGCAGTCCTCAGAGGATGTCGAGGTCGCTGGTCCCTTTGGAAGGCGTCGCTGGAGCAGGATCTTTGGAAGGCAGGAGACAGGCCGGTGAGTTTCTGGAGCCAAGGCAGTTGTCGTCTTCTGGTCTTCCTCTGCAGGGGTTTTCAGCTAGGCAGTCCTTCTTCTTGTAGTTGCAGGAATCTAGTTTTCTAGGGTTCAGGGTAGCCCTTAAATACTAAATTTAAGGGCGTGTTTAGGTCTGGGGGGTTAGTAGCCAATGGCTACTAGCCCTGAGGGTGGGTACACCCTCTTTGTGCCTCCTCCCAAGGGGAGGGGGTCACAATCCTAACCCTATTGGGGGAATCCTCCATCTGCAAGATGGAGGATTTCTAAAAGTTAGAGTCACTTCAGCTCAGGACACCTTAGGGGCTGTCCTGACTGGCCAGTGACTCCTCCTTGTTTTTCTCATTATTTTCTCCGGCCTTGCCGCCAAAAGTGGGGCCTGGCCGGAGGGGGCGGGCAACTCCACTAGCTGGAGTGTCCTGCTGGGTTGGCACAAAGGAGGTGAGCCTTTGAGGCTCACCGCCAGGTGTGACAATTCCTGCCTGGGAGAGGTGTTAGCATCTCCACCCAGTGCAGGCTTTGTTACTGGCCTCAGAGTGACAAAGGCACTCTCCCCATGGGGCCAGCAACATGTCTCGGTTTGTGGCAGGCTGCTAAAACTAGTCAGCCTACACAGATAGTCGGTGAAGTTTCAGGGGGCACCTCTAAGGTGCCCTCTGTGGTGTATTTTACAATAAAATGTACACTGGCATCAGTGTGCATTTATTGTGCTGAGAAGTTTGATACCAAACTTCCCAGTTTTCAGTGTAGCCGTTATGGTGCTGTGGAGTTCGTGTTTGACAAACTCCCAGACCATATACTCTTATGGCTACCCTGCACTTACAATGTCTAAGGTTTTGTTTAGACACTGTAGGGGTACTATGCTCATGCACTGGTACCCTCACCTATGGTATAGTGCACCCTGCCTTAGGGCTGTAAGGCCTGCTAGAGGGGTGTCTTACCTATACTGCATAGGCAGTGAGAGGCTGGCATGGCACCCTGAGGGGAGTGCCATGTCGACTTACTCGTTTTGTCCTCACTAGCACACACAAGCTGGCAAGCAGTGTGTCGGTGCTGAGTGAGAGGTCTCCAGGGTGGCATAAGACATGCTGCAGCCCTTAGAGACCTTCCTTGGCATCAGGGCCCTTGGTACTAGAAGTACCAGTTACAAGGGACTTATCTGGATGCCAGGGTCTGCCAATTGTGGATACAAAAGTACAGGTTAGGGAAAGAACACTGGTGCTGGGGCCTGGTTAGCAGGCCTCAGCACACTTTCAATTGTAAACATAGCATCAGCAAAGGCAAAAAGTCAGGGGGCAACCATGCCAAGGAGGCATTTCCTTACACAACCCCCCCCCAAACGAAAGAGGATGAGACTAACCTTTCCCAAGAGAGTCTTCATTTTCTAAGTGGAAGAACCTGGAAAGGCCATCTGCATTGGCATGGGCAGTCCCAGGTCTGTGTTCCACTATAAAGTCCATTCCCTGTAGGGAGATGGACCACCTCAACAGTTTAGGATTTTCACCTTTCATTTGCATCAGCCATTTGAGAGGTCTGTGGTCAGTTTGAACTAGGAAGTGAGTCCCAAAGAGGTATGGTCTCAGCTTCTTCAGGGACCAAACCACAGCAAAGGCCTCCCTCTCAATGGCACTCCAACGCTGCTCCCTGGGGAGTAACCTCCTGCTAATGAAAGCAACAGGCTGGTCAAGGCCATTATCATTTGTTTGGGACAAAACTGCCCCTATCCCATGTTCAGAGGCATCAGTCTGCACAATGAACTGCTTAGAATAATCTGGAGCTTTGAGAACTGGTGCTGAGCACATTGCCTGTTTCAGGGTGTCAAAGGCCTGTTGGCATTCCACAGTCCAGTTCACTTTCTTGGGCATTTTCTTGGAGGTGAGTTCAGTGAGGGCTGTCACAATGGATCCATATCCCTTCACAAACCTCCTATAGTACCCAGTTAAGCCAAGGAATGCCCTGACTTGAGTCTGGGTTTTTGGAGCTACCCAGTCCAGAATAGTCTGGATCTTGGGTTGGAGTGGCTGAACTTGGCCTCCACCTACAAGGTGTCCCAAGTAAACCACAGTTCCCTGCCCTATCTGGCATTTGGATGCCTTGATAGAGAGGCCTGCAGATTGCAGAGCCTTCAAAACCTTCCTCAGGTGGACCAGGTGATCCTGCCAGGTGGAGCTAAAGACAGCAATATCATCAAGATAAGCTGTGCTAAAGGACTCCAAGCCAGCAAGGACTTGATTCACCAACCTTTGGAAGGTGGCAGGGGCATTCTTTAAACCAAAGGGCATAACAGTAAACTGATAATGCCCATCAGGTGTGGAGAATGCTGTCTTTTCTTTTGCTCCAGGTGCCATTTTTATTTGCCAGTACCCTGCTGTCAAGTCAAAGGTACTTAGAAATTTGGCAGCACCTAATTTATCAATGAGCTCATCAGCTCTTGGAATTGGATGGGCATCTGTCTTGGTGACAGAATTGAGCCCTCTGTAGTCCACACAAAACCTCATCTCTTTCTTTCCATCTTTGGTGTGAGGTTTGGGGACTAAGACCACTGGGCTAGCCCAGGGGCTGTCAGAGCGCTCAATTACTCCCAATTCCAGCATCTTGTGGACTTCCACCTTGATGCTTTCTTTGACATGGTCAGATTGTCTAAAGATTTTGTTCTTGACAGGCATGCTGTCTCCTGTGTCCACATCATGGGTACACAGGTGTGTCTGACCAGGGGTCAAGGAGAAGAGTTCAGGAAACTGTTGTAGGACTCTCCTACAATCAGCTTGCTGGTGGCCAGAGAGGGTGTCTGAGTAGATCACTCCATCTACTGTGCCATCTTTTGGGTCTGATGACAGAAGATCAGGGAGAGGTTCACTCTCTGCCTCCTGATCCTCATCTGTTACCATCAACAGATTCACATCAGCCCTGTCATGGAAGAGCTTAAGGCGGTTCACATGGACCACCCTCTTGGGGCTCCTGCTTGTGCCCAGGTCCACCAGGTAGGTGACCTGACTCTTCCTTTCTAGTACTGGGTAAGGGCCACTCCATTTGTCCTGGAGTGCCCTGGGAGCCACAGGCTCCAGAACCCAGACTTTCTGCCCTGGTTGGAACTCCACCAGTGCAGCCTTTTGGTCATACCAAAACTTCTGGAGCTGTTGGCTGGCCTCAAGGTTTTTGGTTGCCTTTTCCATGTACTCTGCCATTCTAGAGCGAAGGCCAAGTACATAGTCCACTATGTCCTGTTTAGGCTCATGGAGAGGTCTCTCCCAGCCTTCTTTAACAAGGGCAAGTGGTCCCCTTACAGGATGACCAAACAGAAGTTCAAAGGGTGAGAATCCTACTCCCTTCTGTGGCACCTCTCTGTAAGCGAAAAGCAGACATGGCAAGAGGACATCCCATCTCCTTTTGAGTTTTTCTGGGAGCCCCATGATCATGCCTTTTAATGTCTTGTTGAATCTCTCAACTAAGCCATTAGTTTGTGGATGGTATGGTGTAGTGAATTTATAAGTCACCCCACACTCATTCCACATGTGCTTTAGGTATGCTGACATGAAGTTGGTACCTCTGTCAGACACCACCTCCTTAGGGAAACCCACTCTGGTAAAGATACCAATGAGGGCCTTGGCTACTGCAGGGGCAGTAGTCGACCTAAGGGGAATAGCTTCAGGATACCTGGTAGCATGATCCACTACTACCAGGATATACATATTTCCTGAGGCTGTGGGAGGTTCTAGTGGACCAACTATGTCCACACCCACTCTTTCAAAGGGAACCCCCACCACTGGAAGTGGAATGAGGGGGGCCTTTGGATGCCCACCTGTCTTACCACTGGCTTGACAGGTGGGGCAGGAGAGGCAGAACTCCTTAACCATGGTGGACATATTGGGCCAGTAGAAGTGGTTGACTAACCTCTCCCACGTCTTGGTTTGTCCCAAATGTCCAGCAAGGGGAATGTCATGGGCCAATGTTAGGATGAACTTCCTGAACAGCTGAGGCACTACCACTCTCCTAGTGGCACCAGGTTTGGGGTCTCTGGCCTCAGTGTACAGGAGTCCATCTTCCCAATAGACCCTATGCGCTCCATTTTTCTTGCCTTTGGACTCTTCAGCAGCTTGCTGCCTAAGGCCTTCAAGAGAGGGACAGGTTTCTTGTCCCTTACACAGCTCCTCCCTTGAGGGTCCCCCTGGGCCTAAGAGCTCAACCTGATAAGGTTCAAGCTCCAAAGGCTCAGTTCCCTCAGAGGGCAGAACTTCTTCCTGAGAAGAGAGGTTCCCTTTCTTTTGCTGTGTTGCAGTTGGTTTCCCAACTGACTTTCCTGTTCTCTTGGTAGGCTGGGCCATTCTTCCAGACTCCAGCTCTACTTGTTCACCCTGTGCCTTGCACTGTGCTCTTGTTTTCACACACACCAGTTCAGGGATACCCAGCATTGCTGCATGGGTTTTTAGTTCTACCTCAGCCCATGCTGAGGACTCCAGGTCATTTCCAAGCAGACAGCCCACTGGGATATTTGAGGAGACCACCACCTGTTTCAGGCCATTGACCCCTCCCCATTCTAAAGTAACCATTGCCATGGGATGTACTTTTCTCTGATTGTCAGCGTTGGTGACTGTGTAAGTTTTTCCAGTCAGGTATTGGCCAGGGGAAACCAGTTTCTCTGTCACCATGGTGACACTGGCACCTGTATCCCTCAGGCCCTCTATTCTAGTCCCATTAATTAAGAGTTGCTGTCTGTATTTTTGCATGTTAGGCGGCCAGACAGCTAGCGTGGCTAAATCCACCCCACCCTCAGAAACTAGAGTAGCTTCAGTGTGGACCCTGATTTGCTCTGGGCACACTGTTGATCCCACTTGGAGACTAGCCATACCAGTGTTACCTGGATGGGAGTTTGGAGTGGAACCTTTCTTGGGACAGGCCTTGTCTCCAGTTTGGTGTCCATGCTGTTTACAGCTATGACACCAGGCCTTTTTGGGATCAAAGTTTTTACCCTTGTACCCATTGTTTTGTGAAGAGGCTCTGGGCCCACCCTCCTGTGCAGGTTTTTGGGGGCCTGTAGAAGACTCTTTACTATTTTTAGTTTTGGTTGTCTCATCACCCTTCCCCTGGGGAGTCTTTGTGACCCCTTTCTTTTGGTCACCCCCTGTGGAAGTCTTGGACACCCTTGTCTTGACCCAATGGTCCGCCTTCTTTCCCAATTCTTGGGGAGAAATTGGTCCTAGGTCTACCAGATGCTGATGCAGTTTATCATTGAAACAATTACTTAATAGGTGTTCTTTCACAAATAAATTGTACAGCCCATCATAATTACTTACACCACTGCCTTGAATCCAACCATCTAGTGTTTTCACTGAGTAGTCTACAAAGTCAACCCAGGTCTGGCTCGAGGATTTTTGAGCCCCCCTGAATCTAATCCTATACTCCTCAGTGGAGAATCCAAAGCCCTCAATCAGGGTACCCTTCATGAGGTCATAAGATTCTGCATCTTGTCCAGAGAGTGTGAGGAGTCTATCCCTACACTTTCCTGTGAACATTTCCCAAAGGAGAGCACCCCAGTGAGATCTGTTCACTTTTCTGGTTACACAAGCCCTCTCAAAAGCTGTGAACCATTTGGTGATGTCATCACCATCTTCATATTTAGTTACAATCCCTTTGGGGATTTTCAACATGTCAGGAGAATCTCTGACCCTATTTATGTTGCTGCCACCATTGATGGGTCCTAGGCCCATCTCTTGTCTTTCCCTCTCTATGGCTAGGATCTGTCTTTCCAAAGCCAATCTTTTGGCCATCCTGGCTAACTGGATGTCCTCTTCACTGGGGCTATCCTCAGTGATTTCAGAGGTGTTGGTCTCTCCTGTGAGGGAACCAGCATCTCTGACTATTATTTTTGGAGTCAGGGTTTGAGGGACCCTGTTCTCCCTAGATAGGATTGGTAGGGGGGAATTTTCCTCCAAGTCACTATCCTCTTCCTCTGAGTTGCCACCCTCAGAGGGGTTGGCCTTTTCAAACTCTGCCAAAAGCTCCTGGAGCTGTATTTTGGTAGGTTTGGGGCCCATTGTTATTTTCTTTATTTTACAGAGTGACCTTAGCTCCCTCATCTTAAGATGGAGGTAAGGTGTGGTGTCGAGTTCCACCACAGTCACATCTGTGCTAGACATTTTGCTTCTAAAAGTTGGAATACTTTTTAAGAATCTACAACTGGTTCTAGAATCTAATTCAAACTTTTACAAACTTTTAAACTCTAAAAGAAATGCTAAACAGGATCTAACACAAGGCCCTAGCAGGTCTTTTAAGAATTTAGAAAACTTTTCAAATTGCAAAAATCAATTTCTAATGACAATTTTGGAATTTGTCGTGTGATCAGGTATTGGCTGAGTAGTCCAGCAAATGCAAAGTCTTGTACCCCACCGCTGATCCACCAATGTAGGAAGTTGGCTCGGTATGTGCTATTTCAAAGTAAGGAATAGCATGCACAGAGTCCAAGGGTTCCCCTTAGAGGTAAAATAGTGGTAAAATAGATAATACTAATGCTCTATTTTGTGGTAGTGTGGTCGAGCAATAGGCTTATCCAAGGAGTAGTGTTAAGCATTTGTTGTACATACACATAGACAATAAATGAGGTACACACACTCAGAGACAAATCCAGCCAATAGGTTTTTGTATAGAAAAATATCTTTTCTTAGTTTATTTTAAGAACCACAGGTTCAAATTTAACATGTAATATCTTGTTCGAAAGGTATTGCAGGTAAGTACTTTAGGAACTTCAAATCATAAAAATTGCATGTATACTTTTCAAGTTATTGACAAATAGCTGTTTTAAAAGTGGACACTTAGTGCAATTTTCACAGTTCCTGGGGGAGGTAAGTTTTTGTTAGCTTTACCAGGTAAGTAGGACACTTACAGGGTTCAGTTCTTGGTCCAAGGTAGCCCACCGTGGGGGGTTCAGAGCAACCCCAAAGTCACCACACCAGCAGCTCAGAGCCGGTCAGGTGCAGAGTTCAAAGTGGTGCCCAAAACACATAGGCTAGAACGGAGAGAAGGGGGTGCCCCGGTTCCGGTCTGCTGGCAGGTAAGTACCCGCGTCTTCGGAGGGCAGACCAGAGGGGTTTTGTAGGGCACCGGGGGGGACACAAGCCCACACAGAAATCTCACCCTCAGCAGCACGGGGGCGGCCGGGTGCAGTGTAGGAACAAGCGTCGGGTTCGCAATGTTAGTCTATGAGAGATCTCGGGATCTCTTCAGCGCTGCAGGCAGGCAAGGGGGGGATTCCTCGGGGAAACCTCCACTTGGGCAAGGGAGAGGGACTCCTGGGGGTCACTTCTCCAGTGAAAGTCCGGTCCTTCAGGTCCTGGGGGCTGCGGGCGCAGGGTCTCTCCCAGGCGTCGGGACTTTGGATTCAAAGAGTCGCGGTCAGGGGAAGCCTCGGGATTCCCTCTGCAGGCGGCGCTGTGGGGGCTCAGGGGGGACAGGTTTTGGTACTCACAGTATCAGAGTAGTCCTGGGGTCCCTCCTGAGGTGTTGGATCTCCACCAGCCGAGTCGGGGTCGCCGGGTGCAGTGTTGCAAGTCTCACGCTTCTTGCGGGGAGCTTGCAGGGTTCTTTCAAGGCTGCTGGAAACAAAGTTGCAGCCTTTCTTGGAGCAGGTCCGCTGTCCTCGGGAGTTTCTTGTCTTTTCGAAGCAGGGGCAGTCCTCAGAGGATGTCGAGGTCGCTGGTCCCTTTGGAAGGCGTCGCTGGAGCAGGATCTTTGGAAGGCAGGAGACAGGCCGGTGAGTTTCTGGAGCCAAGGCAGTTGTCGTCTTCCTCTGCAGGGGTTTTCAGCTAGGCAGTCCTTCTTCTTGTAGTTGCAGGAATCTAGTTTTCTAGGGTTCAGGGTAGCCCTTAAATACTAAATTTAAGGGCGTGTTTAGGTCTGGGGGGTTAGTAGCCAATGGCTACTAGCCCTGAGGGTGGGTACACCCTCTTTGTGCCTCCTCCCAAGGGGAGGGGGTCACAATCCTAACCCTATTGGGGGAATCCTCCATCTGCAAGATGGAGGATTTCTAAAAGTTAGAGTCACTTCAGCTCAGGACACCTTAGGGGCTGTCCTGACTGGCCAGTGACTCCTCCTTGTTTTTCTCATTATTTTCTCCGGCCTTGCCGCCAAAAGTGGGGCCTGGCCGGAGGGGGCGGGCAACTCCACTAGCTGGAGTGTCCTGCTGGGTTGGCACAAAGGAGGTGAGCCTTTGAGGCTCACCGCCAGGTGTGACAATTCCTGCCTGGGAGAGGTGTTAGCATCTCCACCCAGTGCAGGCTTTGTTACTGGCCTCAGAGTGACAAAGGCACTCTCCCCATGGGGCCAGCAACATGTCTCGGTTTGTGGCAGGCTGCTAAAACTAGTCAGCCTACACAGATAGTCGGTGAAGTTTCAGGGGGCACCTCTAAGGTGCCCTCTGTGGTGTATTTTACAATAAAATGTACACTGGCATCAGTGTGCATTTATTGTGCTGAGAAGTTTGATACCAAACTTCCCAGTTTTCAGTGTAGCCGTTATGGTGCTGTGGAGTTCGTGTTTGACAAACTCCCAGACCATATACTCTTATGGCTACCCTGCACTTACAATGTCTAAGGTTTTGTTTAGACACTGTAGGGGTACTATGCTCATGCACTGGTACCCTCACCTATGGTATAGTGCACCCTGCCTTAGGGCTGTAAGGCCTGCTAGAGGGGTGTCTTACCTATACTGCATAGGCAGTGAGAGGCTGGCATGGCACCCTGAGGGGAGTGCCATGTCGACTTACTCGTTTTGTCCTCACTAGCACACACAAGCTGGCAAGCAGTGTGTCGGTGCTGAGTGAGAGGTCTCCAGGGTGGCATAAGACATGCTGCAGCCCTTAGAGACCTTCCTTGGCATCAGGGCCCTTGGTACTAGAAGTACCAGTTACAAGGGACTTATCTGGATGCCAGGGTCTGCCAATTGTGGATACAAAAGTACAGGTTAGGGAAAGAACACTGGTGCTGGGGCCTGGTTAGCAGGCCTCAGCACACTTTCAATTGTAAACATAGCATCAGCAAAGGCAAAAAGTCAGGGGGCAACCATGCCAAGGAGGCATTTCCTTACACACAGGTTCAAATTTTACATGTAATAGCTCTTTTGAAAGGTATTGCAGGTAAGTACTCTAGGAACTTTGAATCATTACTTTAGCATGTATACTTTTCACATAAAACACAATAAGCTGTTTTAAAAGTGGACACTTAGTGCAATTTTCACAGTTCCTGGGGGAGGTAAGTTATTGTTAGTTTCAACAGGTAAGTAAGGCACTTACAGGTTTCAGTTTTTGGTCCAAGGTAGCCCACCGTTGGGGGTTCAGAGCAACCCCAAAGTTATCACACCAGCAGCTCAGGGCCGGTCAGGTGCAAAGGTCAAAGAGGTGCCCAAAACACATAGGCTATAATGGAGAGAAGGGGGTGCCCTGGTTCCAGTCTGCCAGCAGATAAGTACCCGCGTCTTCGGAGGGCAGACCAGGGGGGTTTTGTAGGGCACCGGGGGGGACACAAAGTAGCACAGAAAGTACACCCTCAGCAGCGCGGGGGCGGCCGGGTGCAGTGTGCAAACATGCGTCGGGTTTCCTTCAGTTTTCAATGGGAGACCAAGGGGTCTCTTCAGCGATGCAGGCAGGCAAGGGGGGGGCTCCTCGGGGTAGCCACCACCTGGGCAAGGGAGAGGGCCTCCTGGGGGTCACTCCTGCACAGAAGTTCCGTTTCGTTAGGGGCTGCGGGTGCAGGGTCTTTTCCAGCCATCGGGAAATGGAGTTCAGACAGTCGCGGTCAGGGGGAGCCTGGGGATTCCCTCTGCAGGCGTCGCTGTGGGGGCTCAGGGGGGACAACTTTGGTTACTCACAGTCGTAGAGTCGCCGGAGGGTCCTCCCTGAGTTGGTTGTTCTCCACCAGTCGAGTCGGGGTCGCCGGGTGCAGTGTTGCAACTCTCACGCTTCTTGCGGGGAATTGCAGGGGTCTTTAAATCTGCTCCTTGTAACAAAGTTGCAGTTCTTTTGGAGCAGTGCCGCTGTCCTCAGGAGTTTCTTGTCTTTTTCGAAGCAGGGCAGTCCTCAGAGGATTCAGAGGTCGCTGGTCCCTTGGAAAGCGTCGCTGGAGCAGGTTTCTTTGGAAGGCAGGAGACAGGCCGGTAAGTCTGGGGCCAAGGCAGTTGGTGTCTTCTGTTCTTCCTCTGCAGGGGTTTGTCAGCTCGGCAGTCCTTCTTCTTGTAGTTGCAGGAATCTAAATCTTTAGGTTCAGGGAAGCCCTTAAATACTAAATTTAAGGGCGTGTTTAGGTCTGGGGGGTTAGTAGCCAATGGCTACTAGCCCTGAGGGTGGGTACACCCTCTTTGTGCCTCCTCCCAAGGGGAGGGGGTCACATCCCTAATCCTATTGGGGGAATCCTCCATCTGCAAGATGGAGGATTTCTAAAAGTTAGAGTCACCTCAGCTCAGGACACCTTAGGGGCTGTCCTGACTGGCCAGTGACTCCTCCTTGTTATTCTCATTATTTTCTCCGGCCTTGCCGCCAAAAGTGGGGGCCGGGGCCGGAGGGGGCGGGCAACTCCACTAGCTGGAGTGTCCTGCGGGGCTGTGACAAAGGGGTGAGCCTTTGAGGCTCACTGCCAGGTGTTACAGCTCCTGCCTGGGGGAGGTGTTAGCATCTCCACCCAGTGCAGGCTTTGTTACTGGCCTCAGAGTGACAAAGGCACTCTCCCCATGGGGCCAGCAACATGTCTCTAGTGTGGCAGGCTGCTGGAACTAGTCAGCCTACACAGATAGTCGGTTAAGTTTCAGGGGGCACCTCTAAGGTGCCCTCTGTGGTGTATTTTACAATAAAATGTACACTGGCATCAGTGTGCATTTATTGTGCTGAGAAGTTTGATACCAAACTTCCCAGTTTTCAGTGTAGCCATTATGGTGCTGTGGAGTTCGTGTAAAACAGACTCCCAGACCATATACTCTTATGGCTACCCTGCACTTACAATGTCTAAGGTTTTGCTTAGACACTGTAGGGGCACAGTGCTCATGCACTGGTACCCTCACCTATGGTATAGTGCACCCTGCCTTAGGGCTGTAAGGCCTGCTAGAGGGGTGTCTTACCTATACTGCATAGGCAGTGAGAGGCTGGCATGGCACCCTGAGGGGAGTGCCATGTCGACTTACTCATTTTGTTCTCACTAGCACACACAAGCTGGTAAGCAGTGTGTCTGTGCTGAGTGAGGGGTCTCTTAGGGTGGCATAATACATGCTGCAGCCCTTAGAGACCTTCCCTGGCATCAGGGCCCTTGGTACCAGAGGTACCAGTTACAAGGGACTTATCTGGATGCCAGGGTGTGCCGATTGTGGAATCAAAAGTACAGGTTAGGGAAAGAACACTGGTGCTGCGGCCTGGTTAGCAGGCCTCAGCACACTTTCAATTCAAAACATAGCATCAGCAAAGGCAAAAAGTCAGGGGGTAACCATGCCAAGGAGGCATTTCCTTACAGATTGGCACTGTCTTGTGCTACTGAGAAGTCAAAGAAGCATAGGTTTCATCTTTTGTTTCAATCTTTCAGTCCACACAGTACAGCCCTCACTGAAGGGCCGCAGAGGAATCAGACTGTTTCTTATTTTTGTGTTGGAGTTGCACACTTTCCACACAGCTTTTAACACATTCACTTACAATACAGTTCAACCTGCAACACACTGCTTAGTTTATCGTTAACTACTGGACAACAGATATATAACTCACCTTGGAAACTGCAAGCATTAGCAAAGCCCTCTAGCTAAGCCTCCCCAAAATAACAGAAATCATGCACCCACAACCCAATGAATGAGAAGCTGCCACCGGATTTTTGACATGAAGAGACAATTTTTCTTTTGAATGAACTGGCCAAGGATCACACTGGGAAAGTACCTAGAGAAACACAAGAAGACTGTTCCCTCAACCATACCCTTCAACTGAGACTCAAATAAAAATCTTAAATTTGAGTTCAAAAGCATCACACAACCAACCTGCCTACAAGGCCATACTAAGAGCAGACTGGGTGCTATACAAGTGCCAGCAGAATTCCATTACATAAAATTAAACACAACTTTTCAAGAGTTTGTTGTAGGATTCCTCATACTGCTCAAATGTTTTCCACTAGTTTTGGAACATCTTTGGTTTTATATTCTGACATGCTGCCTGAACACGTTCAACCGGAAAACAATTGTCTCACATGAAGTGCCTTTTATTCCCTACAAAGCTGTTGTGACATTGAGGACATAAGCTGAAAGCTATAATGTCCATTTAAAGGAAATATTGTTGTATAAATGATTTAAAATAAGAAAAAAACGTTTGACATTTTATACATTAGTTACTACCGAGTTGTCAGAGAAAGTGATGCTCTTGATCGTTATCAATGCACAGGAGTTCAAGCCAAATAAAGCTTCTGATTATACTAGTGAATTAAGTCTTTGGAGGAAATCCATTCATTGTAACTATAATAAGAGGTCATTTGGACATGGGCTATTTGGTGGCTCTGGTACAAATAAACTAAGGAATACAATTATAGAAACACCACTAGGACACATCTGCATCCAACCACTAAGTTGCAAGATACTGACTACATGTGAATCTATATTAAGTTCATGCAGCAAATAAAAAAGTAAACATGTTTTCAAATGTACATTTTCAGTGATGCGGGAAAATTAGACCTCAATATGTGATTAATTGCATTCAAGTTATACGGACAGTGCTGCTCCTCAGTTGTAACAATTCCACTTAGGAGAAAAGAGTCTAATCACCCTCATGTCTAGCCTAATTGAATGACAGAAGTGAACAATGCGGTGTTTTGAAATTGGTTTTATTATAAAAATCAACATTTGTTACAATTCCACTTACAGTAGTAATGAGCAGGTTTTGTACAATGGTATTTATACACAGCTTACAAATAAAGTATTTACTTTACAAAAAAAGAAGTGGTAGAGGACTAGTGGCTAAAGTTGACCAAATGTTGGCCATTTGACAGAAACATCCTTGCAACGTAACATTGTACAAAGGCGGATGTGAACAATAAACACCAATTTTTAGACAACAACAACAATGATTAAAGCTTTAAAAATATATATATATATATATATGTATCAAAACAATGCTAGAAAGAAGCACCAGATCCTTCATTTGCAATTGAGGCAGTCTGAGCTCTGGCTGCTCTGGTGCCTTTCCTGGAGATGTCTAAGCAGAGTTGTGTATGAACTTTCAAAGTCATATTGCCTGACACACATATTACTGCTTCACTGCAGCACACAATCACATACAAATGTGACATGTAAACTACTTACCTATAGCTACATAGTGGTAATGAATACCCATGGCAGGATGATCACCTTTGTGCTATAAAAATGAGAAGTGGTTATTTGTAGACAACCCCTAACCCTCTTAGACTGCCAGAGATGTCACAGCTGGTGACCGTGTTACTGCAAACCTGCAACATTGTTAACAATCATCAATGCATTGTTTTCATTCTGATGCTGCAGCACTTGCGAGAGTGACCAGTGTTCAGCTCATGTATTATGTCAATTAATGTCCAAATATTGGGTTTAACACATGCTACAGAGAGAATTCACTAAAAGATTACTAAGGGAGAAAACAATAATGCTCAGTACTGCATATTCAGACTTACAGCCATGGAACTGAGTCCATGGGCTCATCCACATCCATAAATGGTCAGAAATTAAAATGCGGTCAACGAATCAGTCAAATTTATTTAAAAAAAATAGTCACAGGAATTTTCCTTCTCATGCACATGTACAACTCTAAAATGAGTTGGCTTTCTTAAATCAACAATATGACCATTTCCTTCATTAAGACCAAGGGCCCTCCGTTCTATCAGCTTTTAGATTAAAAGATGGTACACTCTTCAGACATACCAGACTGGTTCAACCCTCAAAGGGTAGAGTAAAAGAACTTTTAGGTCACATGAGATAAACCTCAGTAATTCTATACCTAGTCATGGACAAAAAGTCAGAGTGTAACAATTGGCTTTCCTTAAGAAAGGAGCTATTTCCTCTGAAGTCATCAAAATAAATGGAGAGGAAATTAAAAACCAGTACACTACCTGAAGAGTAAGAAAACGGTCTACGTTTCAGTCTACTGCACATCCAGATCCACAATGAGCACCTGTTAAGTTGCCTCTTCCATCAGAGAAGCTTATTAAGGACAAACATGACGAAGATCCAATGAGCAATAGCTGTATTTAACTTATCTAACAAACATGTCTATCACCATTTTACAATGCAGTTTGCTAATGATCTATTTGCTAAGCTCCAGGGCAAACCAAAATATAACATAAGATGAGGACCACTAAATGGATTTTAATGGTGTGGTTTGTAAGGGTGAAAACAACCTCCCTTTACAGTAGGCTTCACACACCTATGCGACAGGACTCCAATGTTCAGCAGAAGGCTGAGATGTGCTGCTTGATGTGGCAAGATCAATTAGGTTATAGCCACCTAAGAAAGGTGAAATACAGCAATGATTCGGTCACAAAAGGTAAATGGGGTCACATACATGAAATAAGGAATCTGCCTTAGGTAAGTGGGATCAAGCACTTAAAAGCCAGAGAACTATCAAAGTTGCTGATTTTCAAACCTTCAAATCATCCTTTCCTCCAGAACAGAAGCCACCACTTTGGAATGACTCTGCATAGCACAGTCCCCAGTATGAGGACAAACGATTTGTGATAAGGAAATGGACCTTTGAAAGATCTCTCAACTATGGCTTCAAGCCAGCATGCTGTAGGATGCAGCTAATAAGTTGGAGAAATCAAAGCTTATCCTGGTCTCTTCTAGGATAAGAGTTGTCCTCATTCTCATGAGAACACATGGAAGTATGTGAACAAATGAGACCATATAATTTAGAAACCTTTAAACAAATGTATAGCTGGGACAGCATTGTTATGAAATTGTTCAATTAATGGCAAAGGTACTGAGAGCAAACACATCTAGACGGCTGTCCAAGAATGTCCATGGCTCAATAAAATTTAAGAAAGAGTAGTAAGAGACCATGGCTGATTAAAGGAAGCCCTTGCAATGAAAGCTGTCACTTCTGGACTGGAAATTGACTACTGAGATTAGGATCTGACCGATTTTTACATAACAGTGGCCATCAATCCTCGGCACCAGATATATTGCAGCAAACCCACTGTCAAAATATTGAGTGAAAATATATAGCACACACCAGTGCCTCAGTGAAATTTCACTTTGATAGAACAGCTATTGCAAGAGTTTAAAGAGTTGGAAAGAAAGTAAAAAGATACACATCACACTTTTCGGTCACAAATCTACCTTAGAACAATCTTAGGTTTGTCACTACCTACCCAAACTAGAACAGAAACCAGAACACGTGCCAAGGTTACTTTTTCAAACTGATAATAAAGACTTGCTTGCAAGAATGTATAGATACAAACTTGATGGAACGAGGGACATAAAATTCTGAACAGTGCCTAGAAGCTCTATGCAGGCTTCGAAGGAAAGGGAACAACAGGGATCTGCAGAATTAACATTTCCTTTCTGTGCGGACAATGTTGTACACTAAGTCTAGCTGGTTTCCTTGAATATGGTAAGGGATCAAAAGACTAAGACCTATGACTGAAAATCTTTAACAAATTTGATTCAGTTGCAGGTCTAGCCATAATGGCTACAAATGGCTGTGAGAAAGTAGTTAAGATTAGTTCTACAGGCATTCTGTTTTAGAATGTCACTAATGTTGCGAGAAATTATACCATCAACAGTACATGTGACACTGAATTACTCAATGTCAAAATAGGTTTGTGATTCTGGCAGAGATACACAATTCTCCAGAGGTAGCAGACTCCTGTCTAGCATCACTACTTAATTCATTAAGGAACATTAAGCCTCTTGTGACAAAGGTGTAGGAACGGACTCTGTTAAAAAAAACAATGGAGACTTGCATGACAACAGGTAAGTGGGCTCACTAAGCTGCACAGAAGTTGCCATGGGAAAGCACTAGCTGAAAGGAGTCACCAATCTATAGAGAAATGAATAGTAACAAGATAGTTTTTAGAGTGAAACACGATTAAACATTGCAGAGGATAATACGGCTAAATGAAAGGAACCTGGGCTGCATGTCCTAGTGCTCTCAAGTTAATTAATATCATTGGATGAGTATGGCATGTAAGAGATATTCCCGTTAGTAGCTGTGACCAGGTATAACATAAGGGGTAATTGCATTTTAACCCCTAGCTTGGAGGTTACACGTACTAAGGATCAGAAGAAGCTAGACTAGGTATACTCAAAGTATTTTTGTGCACAGTTTGGAAGACTAATATCAAACAAAATGTTACTGGTCAAATCCAGGCAATGAATGGCAATATTCAGTGATTTAACATCGAGATCCCTTCAAAAGAGCAGACTATGCTCTCATCTATTATCATTTCTTAAACATATATTGTAACTTACTATTTCTAAGCACCAATCACTGGTTCTTCAGTCATTCACGTATCGCCTCAATCCGAAAAAGCGTGGACATTTAGAATGGCAGAATGAAAACAAATATCAACACAAATGCTGCACTTCTTATTGCTGTAGAAGTCTTTAAACTGTCTTTCAATATATTCGTATGCAACTTCTCAAAATCAAGAAAGACCAGGTGCATTGTGACTGCACAGGTGCACCCTTATACCACAAAACATAGGCTGTGTATATCCATTTGGAACACCACAAAGCTAGTATCATACTGCAAGCAAAACATTGAAATAAACTAATGGTACAAAGTGTAAGTAAATAAATGTGTTTGCAACTGGATGTCCTTTTGGTCTCCTTAGAAAGAAAGCAAACAAAAAAGGGCCTGAAAAGCAGATTTTAATACGAAAACTGGTTTGGAGTGCAGTCTGCTCCACCATAAAACCTATTAAAAATAACTGTGGAGATACTATTTTGTCATTATCTTGCAGGTCAGAAGTAATTTTTCTATCAGATCTGTAACTGCAAAACCCATTTTATCAATATTAGGACGAGTGGGGTATTTTTTTTTTTTATCAAATATTACTCCAAAGAGTAATTTCAGAGCAAACTGTGCATCTTTTCTCAATATTAAAGAGGCAATTTTTCATATACGCTATCACCTTATCTAGCCATATTCAAAGTGCAGAAAAGTGCATTAGGAAATACCACACAAACTATTCTCATAACAGAAGGATAAAGAAAGCAGCTGCTGAGGCATTTCCCAGAGTCTTAACTATAACTTGACATTCATTCAAAGCATGCTGTTTAACTGTAGGGTATACATATTCTACTATATTCTTCTGCAGTTCAGACCAAAGGCCATATAAGATGAATTTATTGTGAAATAGGAAGAACTACTTGATACAACTGAAATGCTCAAAACTGAACCAATGTAGAAAGCCACATTAAAATTGTCAACACATCCTGCCATGATTTGAAAGTAAAATAAATACTATATGCTATATGACACTAACAAATTAGTATGCAATATCCCTTAGTTACCAAATTACATTTTCTTTTAAGATAGGAGTGGAAGGTGATGAAATCTTCACAACACTCGATGACAAATATTAAATGGGTTTTGCTAATAGTTATTAAGTTGATTGGTCTGCAGCCCTAATGGCCAAGATTCTCCACACACTGGTCAGAATCAATTGAAATGAGTGGCACACTTTCATACTCTCCTTTCTACTCAAAACTAATTTGTAACTTGAAGATTTGATTTTCTCTTGTTTATCAAAATATGCAAGTTTGCCTGATAGTGAAATCTTAATTTTTCCAGACATCACTTTTGATATCTCCAGTTCCAAAGTGATTTCATCAACCTTCCTGCCTGCCCCTTTACAGAAAATTTGCACATATACAAAAACACAACTAGTAGACGACACAGACAAAATACAATTGGAGTCTTTTTAAATAAACTTTTAAAGGTGTAAAAATTAAAGGTTTCAATGCAGAAATGAGATCACATCAACTGGCTACTTTCCAAGAGCCTTGCTTAACTGGATAAATGTCAATGGGGTGATGAAAAAAGTGAGTTCAATTGCTTCCGAAAGGTCGTATGTAGAACAGTCTTTTTCTTGGTAAGAGGGGAAGTAACATACAACGCATGATTTGTATACTTTGATAATACAATATACATAATGTACTGTGAAGATAAATGGTTCATTTAGTGTTAATATAAGTTTACATTTAGAATTTATAAATAGGTTATCAACAATACATGTGGTACGAACAATTAAGAAAGTTTTGAAAGCATATGCTATTTCTTTTTTGAAAAAGCGCTGAGGATAGTCTAGTCTTGATGAGGTTAAATAGGTCACGGTGACTCTTGAAGTGTATTACATGGATTAAGGATTCTGCGGAACCTTTCAAGCTGCACTGCTGATGATCATATTCAGATAGTACCAATTATACAGCCCAGAAACAAATGATTAATCATTCTATTCATTATTTTAAAAAAACAATCCAGTCACTCCAGGCGTAGGGGTATTGTCATCAGGATTGTCACTTCAGTTCATAGCAAAATAGCCAGCACCCTTCCCTCTGCACCTTTGGAGGCAGATTACATTTGGGTTTCAACCATTACCAACATATCTCTGTGAAAGTTTGATGTCCTACAAAGAGAAATGTGAAAAGGACAAGCGGGATTTGGACAGGAGTGAGAAATGTTGTTGATCTTCGAGGGCAAGTTGATTCCAAACCCGCACTAACACATGCTCTTCCCTGACTAAATTTGATAGTTCCAATATACATTTAGCAGCTATGGCAACACCAACAATAGCACTCCATTGGACAGTCTTTTTAGTGTTCAGAGGTGCGTCTTCGAACAATACCCAGCTGCAACACATCCTGCCACAGTACACAGCAGAACACAATTTAGATCAAAGGTGAGGAGTGTGCACAGTTTACAAGTTCAATAAATTCAGCCATAAGTCAGTCATCCAATGAAGAATATCTTTTACTCATCATATCAAATGAGGAAACCTATCTATTTTTTATTAAATAAAACTAAAATTAGCCATTTTCACTACTGATAAAGGATAAAACATTGTTTTACCTCAAGTGATATAAAGCATAAAAATGATTATTAATTGGATCACGGCCCTACGGCTGAAATTAAAGTTGCGTATTGTGTGCTCTACTATGATCTCATGTCCCAGCTGTAACTTCCTGAAGTATAATGTCTCTGCCCCAAAGTCTTCAAATAAAATGTTACAAACATACAGAGCTGCTGCAGTGTGTTGCCATTTCCTTCTGGGTATCCTTAGTTTTTGTTCGCTTTTTGGTATTGAATTCCATTCCTGGCTGGACTAGTGATACACTGGATCCTGGTCCTCCTAATTCTTAGTTGGTCACGTCGCTGGATTAAGGCACCATTTGTGTCTCCGTATGCAAAAATAAACAATTTGTACAAATCAATTGGTTTTATACAAAAACAATGTATGGCACAAGCAACAGGTGCTGTTATGAAAATATATAAATACCCATTTTCTTCTGTACAAATATATTCAGAGAATTGAGCGCCCCCCCCACCCCCCACCCTCATTAAAGCTCAACTTGCAAGCATCACCTTTAACTGGCTGCTCTATTTTCTTCATCCAAATGCAGTTTGACTCAGATAGTTAAAATGTATGCAGTAAACACTGCATACAGAAATAAGATACAACTTTACAGTTGAGGACACTTCAAGGTATGAAAACAACCACAGTGCAACTTACTGTGCCACAAATGGATTCAAATTTTGGGCCATGTAGCTTAGTAATATTCCATTAATGGCCACCCAGAGCTACCACTCCCATGTTCGTTTTATGGGAGAAATTTAAGCATAGAAAAATATCAGTATGAGGAGTATTATTTCACCTAGATATTTAAAGAACTTAAAATCTAAAATAATGTGCGACAGTGAATCTGTGGTCAGTGTGAATTCACAACTGCACCGGGTGAAGAAAAGGAGTATGTTAACGGGCAGAATGCGATCTCTGAGAACTATACACGGCATGGTCAGCTGCGATATTTTCCTACCTCCCTCGTCCCTTCATAAACAATTTCTATTTACAGGTGTGTACAGAAGCAGAATGATAGGAGGGGCTCACGAAGAGTCTGTACATGGTGAGGGTGGGGGCGGGTACAAGTGGTGAGCATAGCTGCGCTCTGTGTAGGGTGAAGGAGGGCAGCTTTCATAGTTCTCTTCGGCAGAAAGGTACTGACTCCTTGGTGTGGGTGGGGGTGGCACTGGTTCAGAGTCATAGTTCAGGTCGCTGGTATAGCCTTTGCCCCCTGCCATTGGGACACGTCGACTTGGGGTGTAGTCACTGTCACAAACATCAGTGCTGCAAGGCGTTGTGGGAGGAGCAAAATGTCTGTAGCTGTATGGTCTGTAGCTGTGTAAGAGAGTTTAGAGAAGACATTAGCTTTATAAAACACAAGTAAAACAATAGCAAAAAACATTTATATGACTGGTATAACAAAGCAGAAATCAGCAAGCTTAAATTCAAATATTTTAGTTTGTTTTGAAGATCTACAACTTGTTTCCATGTATCCAGGAGCAGGTAGGTACTGATAAGATTGGACATATTTTCAGGGTTATTGAGACAATGTTAAGTTGTGACTCTCAATGTGGGTAATATAAAAAGGGCTACAGACGTCCAATGTCCAGGAAGTGCAATGAAAAGCATTACAGTCCAGGTTGTTTTATATTTATTTTTGATTTTCAAAAAGGAAATGAACAAACAATCTGAATAGTACATCAAGTATTAATTAATCTTGAGGACAAATTACACAGTGCGGTTTACAGGCTGGGGACTGAAGGAACGCAAAAAGGGCCTGATAAGGTAACAAAGGTACAGTACAGCATTAAGACAACCTTCATGCAGTTAGCGGGCAGTCTGGCAGTGCAGTGCCTTTCATAAATATGTGAAGTAGGAGTGTCTATGCTGGCCAAGTAGAGCTGAACCGGGGCCCTAAAATATTTTGGCCTACCGGTTGGGGAAAGTATGGGATAGTATGTCAAGTTGTTTGTTCTAGTAGACTAAATCAGACAACCATGTTTTAAGTATGGTGTTACATTCACTTTAGTCATGGCAGATATTTGCTACAGCTCCTTGCACCAAGATCTAATCATTGGACAACTCCATGCTTTAAGTGCATGACATAGTAGCAGCTGTTTGAGCACTGTCATGTTGCATGTAAAGCACCTCAAGTTTACGTACATCAAGCTCTAGCTTGTGCAGGTGAACTAGGAAAGCCTTCCATATGCCATGCTGCTTAGCTACACAGATACTGTGTACAAGGCTTTAAAGGCCTCCTCTAAAGTGTACCCACAGAGCTCAGTGATCTCTTGTTTAGGTGGAAATAATTTATGATCTGTTCATAGCACTTTAACTAGCGATTATCACCTTTTGCTCTCCTTAACACTGTATTTAGATGCGCAATGTTGTGAGGTAGGTACTTCGACCACCAACCTAACAGGTAAGTTGGATGAGAGACTGTGGAAAGTGATCAATGGACTTTACGTGAAAACATATGTCCCATGTATTCATCCAATAATCTAGACAAGACCAACAGCCGTGCATGGAGGACACATGTGTTGTCCTTAAGCGAGGGTGTTGGTATCTCCATATACCACCCAGGCCATATTCCTCCAGAATATGGAGTAATGATTCTGCGGTAGAGATGGGTGCGACTCACAGAGAGGGTGCAGTCCATGGTCTTATTAACCACTAAATTTATATTCCCACCCCACAGTATGGTCGGAGGTGTCACTGCTGCATATTTGTGCATACCTGCCACAGAAAGGCAGGGTCATCAGTGTTGGGTACATATACATTGACTGTGACATGTACTATAGCCTAGATCAAATGAGATCATCCCTTTGGGTTGGGGGGGAGGGGTGGGAATCTCTCAGAGGAGTCTGAAAGGGGTTCCAAGCTTAATGAGAATGGCAGTACCTCTTGCATAGGAGGAAACGTGGCTAAGGCTTTATAAAAATGTTATGTAGTAGTAGTTTTGGGACTTGAAGGTTTATTTTTGATTCACATGTTGTGCATTATTTCACCATCTAGTGGCTGTGTCCGGAATTGTCTTTTATAGTCTTTTTTTTATTTTATTTTTTTAGGTTGAGCGCACAAGCTCTATGACCTGTTGCAAGTATTGTAGGTTTTTAACCACACCCACCTCACACCCACTACTTTCATTTGTTCGTGGGCTTGCATTTCAAAAATCACTTGATGTAATTTGTAAATGCTTTACGTTTGTCCCTCATTGGGGCGGTTTGGTTACCGCCTTGGACACCAACCCTGTTACAGGGATAATTGCTAAATTGCCTATATAATTCAGCAAAGGCGAACTACTTGTTTCTTTTGTTTGCGCTCCATGGCAGTCATGGCGCTCACAGCGCAAACTCGTTTTTATTTCTTTTCATTTCCATGTGGCAGGTTTTCTTTTGTCTGCACTCCATCTCCGTAGCTGCCATGGTGCTCCAAGCATTCAGAGCGCAAATTAATTCTCAGTTTGTTTTGTTTTTATAGTTGGCATCACATGCAATACTCAATCGTCTAAACTGTCCGCCTTTCAAAGTGTAGCGATGGGTCATTGAAAAAACGGTCCATAATGAACTTTATCATGAAGTGCACGTTGCAGAGACGGCTCACAGTGAGACGTACCTGTGTGTTTTTTATTTTTACTAAAATTGTCTTCCCCTCAGGGTCAAGTGAAAGCTATGGCCTCTGAGGCGTTACATAGTGACTTTGATGTGAACTTCAGCGTCTTTGGTGTGGTATTTTTCTTGGACTATCCTTCCCATGACATCCAACAGTTTTCTCTCCCTCCTCAATCTCTCTGAATTCCCAATGCAAACACGCCGCTCATCGTGCTTCAGATATCGCGTGCTGCAAACAGCCCTCCTCCCCTGTGGAATGTCTTTGACCCAAATGATGTGTTCCACTGAATAGAAAAGCAATGGTCTTGAAGGGCACTGTGCCTCCTGCTGCCGCCACAAGCATCTACAACAACAACGGAGGCTGGAATAAAAAACAATATACTGTGAACAGCACTTGTAAAATGAGCCGCTCAGGGGGGCAGAGGCGCTTATTAGATCCCAGCAGGAAGTGATTCTTGATTTACACGCTGGACCACCAGACATTCTGACAAAACGTCTGGGCCAAGGACATCGTGAGGGTCAGATGTTTTAACGGGTGCCCTCCTTTCAGCCTGTACCATAACTAGCTTATTTTTATCCTATGCTGTTTGAGTATTTTCAACAACACTTCACTTCGCAGGGACAGATCTCAGCATGCACAAACACTGTCGAATACATACAAGGTGCTCACTGAAAATGTGATACATTAGCTGCCACTTTAAAGGAATTCACAGCAAATTTGGCCGTACATGCCACGCATTTTCTCCATTAGAATAGAGGTTTATGCTTCTTTTAGATCACCTGTACAGGAATATGGTAGGTGTAAGATCTACTGAGGTGATGTCCGTTTCCACAGGCCTGGACATTCACAGGTAGAATGATATAGAACCGAGACACCCCACGTTTCAAACAAGGCTAGACAGATATTTTTGGTTATCATTAAAGTGCCTAAAACGAGAACTGTTCACAAGCCAAACAACCTAAGTCCCTAGATACTTTCAAATACAAATCTAATGCTGACTGTCAGCCCAATTAGGAGGATATTGGTTTTTCCACTTGACGGTGTGCATCAGGTTGTTTGACCTTTGTTTTCGTTATGTTACGTAGACATCTTCGGGCTTAGAGCAGCTGTCGGAATTATAGAGCAAGGGTAGACAAATAATGCAGCATATTGAGGTAAATGGTTAACCTTAGAACAATGTGGCATGACACTTTTCTCGAATTATTTTAACACATGGGCCTTTATAAAATAGCAACCTCAATGCTGTATAGAATGTTTAAGAAAGCTAGTATTCTGAGCAATAACTGAGTAAGGTAAAGTCACTGACCATTCATGGCTTGATTAAGAGTTGGGTGGAAATCTAAGATCAACCGTTTTCTGGAGAAAGCGCTAAATACAGAGGACCATCATAACTACTGTATTTTCCTACATACAGGAATGCATAGGAGAGAAGTCCACCAATGGAATGTACCTCAGATTTATATGTTCAGAAATCATAAGCTTTTTTTGTTACTATACAACTTTGATTCAAGTCATTTGGACAGAATCGTAGGAAGCGCATTTTATTAATACTGTCTTTTATATCCAAGAGTAAATTCATTTTTGTTCAAGTACATGCTGCATCAGTAGAAAACAAACGCACATACTTTTAAAAATAGGTGCATCACTTTTACTCTGCACATTCCAGAAAGTTTTTAAAATCTGACTTTTCAAACTCCGGGTCATGTTTACTCAGCAATAACTTTATATTACGTCAATCATCTCAATGAACTTGTAATTGGATTTATAATGACAGTCCACACTCATTTTATTAGGGATATCCAACAAAACAACATAAAGACAATGTGGACATAAATTTATACAAAAATGTAAAACATAAAAAAGAAAAAATAATATAATAAATCATTCTAAGGCATTTACTGTAGGTCATCACAAATTGGAACTTTTTCATTTTTTGCTGCAGATAAAGGAAATAGGTAACTGGAAGTGCTTTAGTTACATGCTTTGGCCACTGGAATTATATGGCAGGAAAAGACGAAATTATGAGGCATGGTTGACCAATTTATGTGGCAATGGTATCCTTTGCGGCAGGGTAGTCCCTTGTTGCGTGGGTGATGGATGCGAAGAATTGTTCCTCCTTACTGACAGTCTTTCCTAGACAGTACATAGTTACCCTTCTTACAGCCAGCATACATAGTGTCCTTTCTGCTTGTATTTCAGGCTGTTAAAAAAGGCTGGTAACTGTATGCTCTGGTTCACAAGGAAACTTGATTCTACCCTTATTATGAATCTAGAGTTTTGTCCTACTTACCATATTATCCTCATATAAGCTATGTGGTGGCAATTTGGAAGGCCCGCTTTAGGATTAGGAATTTTAGTTCTGCACTGACCCAACCGGTGATATAATCAATTGTGTTAGTACTGCAGTCAAAGTCCAAAAAAGAATTGTTGTACTTCTTGATAGGGACATTTTCTTTGCTCACTCAAGGAATATTTTTATCACTGGAGTGGTGAAGAAACTGTTCCCAGTTACTAACCTTGCATATGCTACAGAGGCTGCTAGTTGTACCTTCAATGAGGCCCAGAGAAGATTCTTATCCATGGTTTTGTGACATGGGTGATCACTGTGATGTCACATGACTAGTCTGCAACATCTTTCTTTGTTGCACCAATGAATTAACCTGTTCCACTTCTTAGTGTAACATTTCCTTGTAGTAGGTTGTTTTGCTTCCTTAATTATTTGCATTGATCCTGTTAGTAGGTTCAGATATGCAATCTCTACATTTGCAGGAGCCATGCCTTCAGGCTCATGGTAGCTGGTTCCAGATGGCACATTTGTCCCCCTCGTATTGGCAAAAGGTATTGGTGTGTTGGAAGCTTCATGACTTGTCCCTGCGATACTTCCAGCAGATCTGAGAATGATGTTAGTCTATCCCATTGCGGGGCTACGCAAATTAGCATCACTTGTTCCGGTTTGAACCTCTACATTACAAATGGTAACAGAGGTAATTGGAAAAAAGCATAAGCAAATATCCCTGACCATTTTAATGATAGGGAATTCCCTAGGGATCTTGGGTGGTGAGATCTAAATGTGCAGCTTTGGTATTTGGCTTTTTTGTAGGTTGCGACCAAACCCAACTGTAGCGTGCCCCACTGGTCGAAGATTTCTTTTATTAGGTGGAGCAGCGTGCATGCGCTGTCAGCAAGACATGCTGTATTCAGTCTACGTGTTTTAACCATGCCCACTATTGCCATTCGTTCTTTGTTGTGCTGGTCTTAAATGCTTCCTTTTTGGCTCCAGCCCCAGTTTCTGCAAGCCCATCCCTTTCTGTCCAAAACAGTGTACTTGATTCACACTGCCACAACTAGAAGCACCATCACAGAGTGACTGTCTCAGCCAGGACCGGTTTACGTAGGGCCAGGGATCAGCACCCTCTTGTTGCTGTCACTTAACCTATTCGTCCATTTACTGCATGGTTAAACACTTGTAAGTTCCCAAAGGCGAGACCTATTGGCTATGTCAATGCTTGTTACTACGTCTTAACTCCCATTCATGTATGGTGTTAACACCGGTCTGCTTCTGTGTTGAGTTATCATGGCAGGTATATCACCTGCAGAGAGATCCTTTCCTCAATTACCCTTTTCCATATTTGTTGGGCTACTTTAGGCAACGTGTGTGATCTTGAGCCCCCTTATTTATTGAGGGAGAACACCGTTGTTGTGTTGTCTGTTTGAAATAATACTGCCCTTCCGTTGAGATACTTTTGGAAGGCTTTCAGGACTTGAAAACAGTCTAGAATTCCCATGTTTTCATGTACTGTACCACTTCTAAAGGGTGTCATAGGCCCCTGACGATTAGCTTTATCATGTAATCTCCCCATCATGTGTGGGATGCATCCATTGTAATCAATTGTAATCCATTGTAATCAACTTTGAAGGAGTTGTCTCCAAAAATTGTTCCTACTGTAAAACTGCTTTCACTCCACCACTTTATCTCTCTGTGTACTTGTACTATAACCACCACTAGAGCGTCCAACACTTAGCTGCTTGTGAGTTGTTGTAGACACTCCTAAATTGGTCTTGTGTAGTCTAAGCTGGGCTATTCAGGGGTTACATGAAATCATCATGACCAACATTTTTTCCATGGTCATCACTGTCAGACGTTTCCCCTTCTGGTAGAGGCTAGTTTGGTCTAGTATTGCCCATACTCTTTTGGCCACTGGGAAAGGATGTTCAACAACCACTTGCAGGTGTTCTATTCCTCGGTTGCATGCTCCCTTGAGATGTTCCTCTATATTACAAAGTCCCCATGGCGTTTTTTTGGGGTGGGAAAAGACTGTTTCATGAACAGGGCATCTTGATAATGGAAGATAGTACTTCCTGTTTGAACGCAGACACGCTTAGCAAGGCATACCATGGCAGGGTTGTGGGACAGTATAATTGCCCACTGGATGTATCAGCAGTGTCCAGTACAAACTAAGCAGATACTTGCCATTTTCTTGCTTTCCTGAACCAAGCTATTGCACTTCTTTAACTCTTAAAGTCTGCATGAGTTTCTCTACCTCATCAGATTCTTGGTAAGCTTAATGATTAAGCAGCACATTAGAGTTTGCAATGCGCCACACATGACCTCTCCATTTCTTTTTTTTTTTACTTACCATGCCCACCCTTTTTGTTCTCTTTATTGGTGGTGGACTGTTGAGGCTGGAGTATCAGCTATTTTGCAGGCTGGAGCCATAACAGAGTCCTCTGGGACAATTCCCTGGATGTAAAGATAGTCTACTAGATAGCTAAGATTTATTTTCCACCCTTGGAGTGATGGCTTTTGCTACTGCAGGAATGCTTCCCCACCCTGGTTGAGGACAGTGGGATGCATTAGAAGGAACTGGTTCCTCATTTGGTCAGGTAGTAACGTTTCAAGCAGGAAGCATTATTCCACTTGTTCTTCCTCCAACCGTAGCCCAAAAGTGGTAGCAGCTCTCTTTATAACCACACTGTATGTGGTTACGTCTTACTACTCTTGCTCCTCTGACTTTTCTCCTTGGGAAGGGTCATGTTTGACAAACTCTTCTTTCCCTTCTTTGTAGTGCAAAAGCTCTCCCAGTGAGAGTGGTAGTTCCAGCTCAGCAGGTGCATGCTCTGGTCTTGCTTCAAGACTTGAGGTCTGAGAGGTGTATTAAATGTTTTTGAGAGTCTTCAAATTCACTCTTTTAGCACATACTTGTTTCCATTTAGTTGATTGTTTCACTTTTCTTCATTGTAGAGCCGTTGTTAGCCAAAGACGTCTTGTCCCTCTCAGGCTCTTAATCTTATTTCAAGGTCGAAGGTGATTGTAGGGTCAGTCTCCAGCAGTATCTTTGTTTGGATCCATGTGCTCTTTCGTCTGCTGTCAGCCCCTGAGTATGAAACTTTTGGCATCAATGACCTTACATGTTTAGAGTCTGATATTCTCAGCTTGGCCGCTGTTCGCTAATGTGGTATATTCCTTTTCATTGTCCTTTGTCTGCAGCATCTGCTTCTTTAGCCTCTGCACTTAGACTACCTCCTCTTCTTCCTGGGGCCACTTCAGGCGTGTCTTCCTCCTCACTCGACAGACCCAGTTCTTTCAGGAACTACTTCACCCTCCCCCCAGCTTCTGTCTTACCTTCAAGATCTTAGGCAGAAATTCTGTGCACAACTTCAAACAGTGCTACCTTGCTGCAGACCTTCTGGCTGTCTATACGCACCTAAAGTGATACTTGGGTCAAAATCAACCCTGTGTCTGTAGTAGTGGGCCCTCTCACCTCTTTGGTGTTTCTTTGTTATTCTGTTCTCTCCCAGGACATCTGCCATGTGTTTTGCTGTTTTCAGTGGAGCTTTTATGAGTAAAACATTCTTCCTTGGTGAGTTTTCTTTCTCTAAGTGTTCTCTCATGCTTCAAAAAAGGAGAGACTACCAAAGAAGCCTGGATGGAGCAGAAAGGGGGTCAACAGACCCACACATTTCTTCCAATGTCTGGCATATACCGTCTAGGTGGAGGCAGAAGGTCAAAAGCTGTCAACTGTCACCGCACAATCTCTACGCAAGAAAGAGTGGACAGGTTCTGGTGCAGAACACTCCCCTGCTGCTGTAATAGAAGATCCTCCCAAAGGGGCAGTCTGATCGGAGGATCGACAGATATACTCAACAAGCTTGGGATACCCAACTCTCCTTGCCCAGTCCGGAACCACAAGGATCACTTGGGCCCTGTCGTTCTTGATCTTCTTCAGAACTCTGGGTAGAAGTGGTTTGGGTGGAACGGCATACAGAAGGCTTGAGTTCCACTCGAGATGTAGACCGTCTTCAAGCAATTTGTGCCTTGGAAATTCAAATGCGCAATATTGCGGACATTGCATGTTCTCGGAGGAGGCAAACAGATCTAACCAAGGTTCACCCCGCTGCTGAAAGAGACCTTGCGCAACCTTAGGATTAAGAAGCCATTTGTGATCCAGTAGGCATTTTTGACTGAGTTTGTCTGCTCTGGTGTTCAAAGAGCCCACCAAATGTTGAACAACCAGGGATATGCCCTGCAGTTACAGCCACGTCCAGAGGCCCAGAGACTCTTGTCAAATCATCCATGACCCCACCCGTTGCAGAACCACATGGCGGTGATGTTGTCCGTAAACGCCTGCACTATCTTTCCCTTGACCGAGGGAAGAAAAACATTCAATGTTAGCTAGATTGCATGGAACTCCAACAGGTTGATCTGGAGTCTGGATTCCCACCGCTCCCAGATGGCCACACCATCTCAGCAGTGTCACATCTGTTACTACTGTCAGATTTGGTATGGGGAAGGAGAGGGATCTGCTTCTGACCCAATAGCGGTTTGTGAGCAACCACTGCAGATCTTGCGCAGTTTCCTCAGAGAGCTGGACCTTGTCGGAGACAATCCCCTGATGCTGCTCCAACTGGGACTGTGACACCAGCAGTATGTGTGAGGCCATGAGGCCCAGCAGACTCAGTCATTCTCATCGAAATCCAGGATAGGGGCTGAAACATCGGCAACATAGAATGAATATCCTGGACTCGCTGCTCAGGAGGGTAAGCCCAAAAGTGCACTGTGTCCAGAACAGTTTTGGCTGAAAGGGAGTGTCAGAGTGTGTCAGGTGTGACTTTCGGCACATTTAAAGTGAACTCCAGCAAATGCAGGTCAAACTGTAGTCTAGAGGTGGGAGAAAGCCTGGGACAAGCCAGCCTTCACCTGCCAGTCATCGACTGAAACCCATGATCTGCGCAGATGAGCTGTAACCACCACGATCACCTTGGTGAAAACCCAAGGGGTGCTGGCAAGGCCAAAGGTGAGCACGGTGACCTGAAAGTGCTCATGGCCTACCGTGAACCACAAGTAACGTCTGTGGGCAGACGGGACAGGAATATGCAAGTAAACGCTTTGCAAGTCCAATGTTACCATCCATTCTCCTGGGCCCAGGGCAGAAAGGACCTGAGCCAGAGAGAGCATTTTGAACTTCTCCTTCAGGAAGAGATTGAGGGACTGAAGGTCTAGGATAGGGTGGAGGCCCTTGTCCTTTTTGGTACCAGAAAATACCAGGAATAGCAACCACAACCTACTTCGAAGTTGGTGGATCCCACGTCCCCGGCCACACAGAGGCTGGGCAGCATGTGCGGCACCGGTGACTGGACAGGAACGAACATGGTGGGACGCCCCTTCTGTAACCACGAAAGGTGTGGAAAAGCACACTGTGGTGGTTAGGAGCCATCGTGAATGCCAAGGACTTGGCCATTGCACAAGAGTCCTTGAAGCGCTGAAGTGCAGAGTCTGATTTTTCTCCAAAGAGATGGGTGCTATCAAACGGCATGTCCATAAGATTGGCTTGGAGATCCTCCAAAAAGCATGAGGTCCTCAACCAGACATGGCACCTGAGGGCTACTGTGTACATGAAACTGCTTGGCCAAATGTGTCTGTAGAGTCCAGTCCAAATCAGATTGTGAACTTTGCTGCACCTCTCCCATCAGCAACTGCTTTGAAAAGTACAGCCCGGGTCTCCTCTGGAACTTGTGGCAGCGCTTCCCAAGTGCAGCCAGCCTTTTGGACTCCCTATCCGGGGGTGCAGAAGGGAATGCACCATGGGAGGCGGAGGCTTGGATAACCAAGCTCTCAGGGGTGGGATGTTTCATCAAAAAACATTGGTCGTCCAGAGCCAGAGCGATGGGGGCAGGCGATAGTCCTGTTCATAGCTTTTGTTTCGTTTGGAGAAGGAGGCAAAACTGTTTTAGTCTTATGGAAGGGCTTAGTCCTATCAAAGTATACATAAGTGCTCTTTTGTAATCTAATGTGTCAAGAGCTTGTTCTGCTCCTGAATCCAGATGAAGGAAGATCAATGGGAGTTCTATAGTTGGATTAAGGTGGAAACTAGAGCCCACTTAAGGAAAGAATATTTGGTCTGTACTGAGGACTACCCTATTATGGTGTACTTCGATAAAAGGTTCTTCCAGAGTAACCACCTGATGCTCACTGGCACGCCTCAGGGAAGTGACAGTTCCCAAGAAAGAGACTTCTCTTTTTATACTGATCCAGCAGGTGTTGAAGGGACTCCATTTCACTGGGAAAGTAAGCTGAGAAAGTAGACTAATGGAACTGGCAATACACCAATTAGCAGCAGATTGGGCAGCGACGAGTCTTCCTGCTGCATCTATCTTCCTAAACTTCCGTTCGAGAGGGGGTGCATCCCCTGTGCCCTCAGTTACCATATTTTTGAACAGTGTGGACAATCAGGGAGTCAGGCAGCATTTGACCCCTGATGTAGGGAGGGTCAGAAGGAGATTCTTTATATTACTTGTCTCCTCTGGGCATGATGACTAGCACCTTTACTGGCTCCTTAAAGATGTCAGGAGCAGGCTTAAGCATCCATTTTAACATGGACCTCTGGGTGGAGGAGAGTGTCTCCATGAGGAAGTCGTCCTTCTCTGCTTGTTTGTGCGTCATCACCCTGAGGAATGCAGCTGCCCTTTGCAATACCCCATGGTAGGAGGTTGGGTTGTCAGCGGAGGTCAGGGTTGGTATCAACAGGGGGCTCAACAAAATTGTCCCACAGGTAGTTATGGCGGTGTGGGTCATATGGTGCATCATATGGGTCATAACGAGAGTTGTGACTATCACCTGCAAACCCAGAAGGATGGGAACCCCGAGGTAAATCTGGCAAAGGGTCCACTGGCAGTAGTGGGGAGGGTCGGTGTGGAGTAGGTAGAGAGGAAGGCAAAGGAAGAGGAACATGAGGAGGTTGGCAGACAAGGCAATGGTGGTGGAGCAGAGGTGCCTTTGTCATGGCACCGAGGCTGCTTAGGTACAACTCCTAATCTTGATTCAAGGCTTCCTTTTTTTTTTTTTTTTAAATAAATATATTTTGTATTATGTTATTTGCATTGGAGGTAAACAACAATAGCACATCAACATCAATCTGACAACTCCACAGTACCTTGTAGACAGCACAAAACCAATCTTGATCCCTATTCTCTAACCCCACTCCAAGTTCCCCATCACTTGCATTCAGTTCCTTCCTCATACCGAATACTGCCCGATGCACCTTGTGTTATGTCCCTCTTTGTATACGTGGTCTCACACCTTTGGTTCTTTCACCCTGTAGACTTTCCCAGGGGCCTGTGGTGTGTTTCTATATACTCAGTGGCAAACCGTCCTCACCATGACCCCAGGTCCGATTCAAAGCTTCCTTGAAAGTTAACTTCCTTCTGGGAGGAACAGGGTCCTTTGCCTTGAGAGGAGGGCGGGGTAAGATCCGCCCAGTGTCTGGATGGATAAATATGCACAGCTGTCTGGCATCGAGCTTCTCTTGAAGGCACAGGACGATAGGTTGGTCTTGATCCTCCGAAGCAGCAGAGGAAGCTGCCCAGGGGCACATCATTTTTTTTCCCGGAGCTGAGAATGTCTCTTGGCCTGCCCGCAATAATCCTGACTCCGGATCAGATGGCCTTGACTCTGAGGCTGGCTTCGCAGGTGTCTTCGAGGCTGGAGCCAAAGAAACAGCTGAAGCATAAGAGTGTGGCTTCGAGGAGGACTCCCGACGAGAAATGCGAGAGTGCTCCAGGTCCAACTCAGCAGTTTGGTGCCATCCATAGCTTTGCGACAGTGGGGGACCAGGGGCCTCATGACAGGCCTGCAAGCTCAAAGCCAGACTCCTTGGAGGGCGATGCTTTGTTTCCGAGTGATGTTGAGGGGTGAGAGGTAGTATGTCTGTACTCAGTGTAAGTTTTTAGGCACAATCTTCGCTGTTGAGGAAGCAACGGAGTCCGAGAAGGGCGAGGCCCTGTACAGGGCAAATGGGTTCGAACGTGAAGCCAAAGAAAAAGGGTGCCTCTTTCTTTACGTTTTCTAACTCCCTTTCCTTTAATTCGGTCACCACCTTCTAGAATTTGGAGGTCAGTTTTCTTTTTACAGGTGAAACTGAACACATGCTTTACATTGTATGATAAGATTACAGAGGTCTAATTCTGCCACTTATACTTGTAGTTCATTCAGAAAAAATGTTTAAACACATGAAATATCAACTTCAAATATACGCTATTTGATGCATTGTTCTGCTGCTTAAGCATCCCACTCTTACTGACATCAAAAACCGGTGTGAGTGGTTGTTTGTAGGGGGTGGTGTTACATTGCTGCAAGTATTTCAGGCTAAAAAGAAAATGGCATAAATGTAAGTGATTTGTTTGTTTTGGAACAATTTGAATATTCGCCAACAGTGAACAACCAAGCTCAGTAGAAATGCAAAGATATAACCCTGTACCCAAACTCCTCACTCTGTCCATTTACACTGTTGTTGCAACATGACAGTAAGGTGGAAATAATCCTAGAGGACCTGAAATTCTACAGGAATCATGAAACCAGGGTGAATAATGGGTACAGTGGGCAATGTACTAGTGCACTGGAATATTAGCTGTGAGGATTTGGCTGTTGTAGATGTATTGACATACACTTCCATGTTCAAGTCAAGTTTTGGCAGGGGATACTCTGAATGTCAGTGTGCTACCCACCCCAGATTGAGAAGAGTGGAGATGTCTCAATTGGGAGTGACCAAGAGACAAAAGCTTAGACAAGTCTGCTGCACATTCCACTGTTAAGAAATGAATGTACATCTCATGTGAGGAGGCGACAAATCTGATCAATATTTTCTCACAAATATGCTGAGTGGTTAGGGTAGTATTAACAATATGAAATGGCAATTAAATTCAACTACTCTGCTATGCAGGCCAAATATCAACATTTCACATCTACACACCAATCAATGTTTGGATTTGGAGACAATTCCACACAAAAATAAAAGCTTCGAGCCTTTATGTCACTGCTATGTAGATTCCCCATGCATGATGTACTCAATTTCTACCAACCACATACAATGGAAATAATGCAAGTGTTTGTGCCACTAGAACCATGGGCATGACACACCCCTATATAAAGCCACATGCAAAATTATTTCCTGCTAGCAGATAAAGGTATTGGTTTACTACTAACATCTCAAACGAAAATGAAATCATGACCTAAATTATCTTTCATACCTGGGAGAGAAAAGCTTCAATGTTAACCAAAAGTGAAATCCTTTAAAAAGAGAACAGCTCATCAGTGAGCCACATAGCAGCAATTTTTCTACTGAAGCCGATGGAAAAATTACCTGTATGATCTGTGAGTGGACGGACTGTTGGATGAGTAACCAAACTCCATAGTGTAATGGGAGCGCTCAGTGGCTGGCGATGGTGGTGGATTCAAAATCTTCACAAGAAAAAAGGTAAAATGCTTTTTAATTACTATAGCAGCAATATTAACAGAACTCTCAGTAACCATGCAAGCAAATTAAGTCCAAGAAGGTGTTTGGCAGAATGGCATCACACATTGAAAATGGATGTATGAACAGCATTATAATGGAAGTTTTGTTGGGGTGCTTCTCAATAGATTAGCAACTGTAATGTTTAGTTACAAGATAGTAGTGAGAGGTATTGTTCCCATAAGAAAAGAATTTCCTCAACCAACTAAAAAGCAACATTTTTCGATCTGTGCACCTCATTCATCATTAATTGCCCATGAAAGAACTTCACTAAGGTCAATCCCAATTCATATTCATTTGAACGCTGTAGAGGAGTCAAACTTGAAAACGAATTAAAATAAAATGTCTTTTTTTTTTTTTTTTTTAAATCTAATTAACCCTAAGATGTGACAGAAATTGCATAGAATGCAGGTAACCAAAAATACAGACACCTGTGACAGAATTGATGTGATACGTTTGCTACCCCCGGCAAGTGGAATATGAGGCGGAGCTATCTCCGCAATGGTCTGGTGGGACAGTAGCCTGCCAACCTCTCCATACCCCACTCGGGCATGCACAAGGTACGCGCCAGGCTAGGCTTGTAAGCAGTGGCCCAATGAGGCTCACTTGTCTAATGATGAGCGCCTCTAGAAGCCTTTGGTAGCGGGTCTTGGTGTGCCAACCCCTGTTCAAAAACTGCCCCCTTGGCCCTGGTGGAAAACCAGAAATATGCACCATTATGTCACCAACTCCTAACCCAGTTGTTATGGTGATCTGGAGTGAATGTACAGCATTGGGTGGATGGTTTCTATAGATTTTTCCTCATGGCAATATCTGGATTATAAGATTTGACCTATGGCTTTATTTGTGCAAAATTAGGAAATCAACAGCCAAACTAAAAACCCATGAAACTACAGATAAACACCAAGAAGAACCCTTTACAGCTAGAACATTACATATACATGCAACTCAGACCTGATATGCCCCTCTAATGGTGCTGTTGGTGGCTCCTCACAGCAAATGACATCAAGATGCACTATGTACAGAAAGTCCACCATTGCACATCAGACAACAGTTTTTAAAATATAGAGAGATGAAAGTTGTTACACAACCACCAATACCAGGCCTAGACACACTTTGTTCACCAAAGATATGGCAAATTATCTGCCAAAGTGAAGACTAAACATGCCCACTCGCAGACCTCTCTTATGCACATCATTCACCAACAGCTTACTGGACAGAACATGCCATCCAAAAACATACTTGTGTGCCAGATGCACATAACGAGAACATGTGTACTGGGGACAATGTCTGATATTCTTTGAGAGCAGTTGAGGAAAAACAGAAAGGAAAGCCACCAAAAAATCATACTAACATCACAAAACAGATTTTCTAATTTAAACACTGCCATTGAGTAAAAGGAAATAAATTACTTCAAATTAAATAGTCCTAAAATAGCCCAGTTTTATGACAATTATAAGTAGTCCTAAAACACACATCAGACTTTAAGTGCCTATATTCATAAGGAAAAAGTTGCAGACCTGGAACTTGTGTTGCGTGGAGCTGAGGTGCCCCTGCAGGAGGGGTTGGGGAGCTGGCAGTGGGGGAAAGGTGAATAGTGATGGACAGGAATCTGCCGGCGGATCTATCTTGCACTGCCCATCTCATAACAGACACCGACCTACAACCATACCCAACTGCCCAGAGGGGAGGTTGGAATAGCTCACCATCCTCTAGCATGTTATTCCCCCTGGACGGGGCCAGCGTGTATACAGCACTCAATAATTAAGCATCAAAGCTATGATTCAGAGTACACAGTTGCTGGATCACCACAAAGATCATGGGTGGTTGCATTTTGAGTACTGTTGCCTGTTTCTGACTGTCAGACGATCTAGCTGGTGCTATGATGCAGCAGACTAGCGTGCAGGGGCGTAGCATGGTGAGTAAGATTTATGGGCTTCAGATTCCCTAACAATTATGTTGACACAATGTTAAAATACATTATATGCCAACCAGGGTGCACAGGAGGGGCCTAAGGGACAGTGGAAAGTGATGAATGTGAAGTGGACGGGACACCAAGTGAGAGAAAGCACATTATTTTGTAAAATAACCAATATTTTGAAGTCTCTGCAAACGAAGGGAGAGTGTGAATGCTCGTTTTTGTCTGTGTGTGTAAAGTTTCCTAGTGATATCCAACAGACACTGCACCATACCCGACTGAGAACACTTGTACCCAACTATGCCCCACAAAGTACATTTATTGAGGGGTATAGCATCCCAAACAACACCCCCTGCAGTTGCATAGCAGAAGACCGCAGATACTGGCGAACAGTCTCCAAGAATTATGAATTTATATTATTTGTTACACCCTAGGATTTTTGCACTGAGGCAGGGTGTGCGTAGGACTGGTATCCTAGATAAACTGTCCACAGGAGACACTGCTTTTTAATCAACTCAAGGCTATGAGAAGATAACCGGTTAAAAATTATTTTTTTTGCTTATACCGATTTTCCAAAAGGTACAAAAACATTGCAGAATAATACAGAAATATCGCTGAATAAACATCAGACACATATTTGTATTTTATCCATATACATACCTAGTTGGACACAGGCCCACTTACTGACATGCAAAGTGGAATTCAGGTATGAAGTCATGAGCTATCTCAGGGTGGGCACTCGAAATACATACAAGGTGATACAGTGCAAGGCAGAACTACTATAGCACGCGTCCCATACTTTGTTAGAGGCTGGATCATCATTTACATTCAGTAAATAGTATTGAAGTGGCCAGATGTTTCTTAGGATGTTAAGTGGGGGCAGAGTGCCAGCATGAGTTTCAAGACATTCCAGGCAATAGGTCATACATTTGAGCAACGTCTTCCAGGTGGGAGTGCATTTGAGAACCATTGACATGTCACTCATTTTCACTAATAGGAGGAGCAGGGCTGTTAACCTCCATACTCCAGTAGAAACCCTATGAAAAAGGGCCAGAAGACACATTCAGAGGTCTGGGAAAATATATTAGAAAGTTAAGACAGCATCTCACATAAGTAGTTGTTTAGGCTAAGGCACATCCATGCTAAATGTGTGCAATAAGCCTCTGGCACATAGCAGCAAGATTCTGTCCCGTGTTTAGTTTTCATTAGGCTTCGAGAGAGGCAAGGAAAGCAAATCAATAGTAAGCAGTGATTGGGCTCCAAGTCCCCCTATGCTCTTGGTAAGCCATAATATGCCTTGCAACATATTGCGCATGCGCCATCAACCTAAAAAGATCTTTCTAGGAAGACACTTAAACTCAGTTGAAGCAGGCCTCTATGACAGGCATTTATTGGTGAGCTACAGTAAAGATAAAAAGTGAAGATGGTATATATTTAAAATAGACTAATCTGTTGAGATGTGACCAGAGCTCAAATGGATTAGCTTCACACACAATGTGCAATATATATTTAACAGATAGTCGCCTCTAGGGGTGGGGGCGGATCGAGGTGGGATGTGGAGGCAGCAAAGTCCTCACTATGCTCTCATTTCACCAATTTAAGGTTTTTTTCCCCAAAGTCTTTAAGCTACTTACATGTGCATGTTTATAGCCTCTTAGACTAACATTACATCTCAAGTTAAATGTTAAAATAGAACTTCCAGCCATGTGAATCCATGAAAGAGTCATTTAATATTGAGAATAAAAGATAGTTTGATGTAGGGAAACATGCTTGGGTTGTGTTTAATTTTACATAGTGTTTCTGAACGACCAAAAATGCATAATAATGGACAGAAATGTTCCTAATGTGGTCAGGGATCCTCCTTCTGAATGCAGAGGCGTTCCACCAAGCACATGACCTTAGACTTTAAAGCCATAAAGCAAACTGATGCATTTAAACTAATCACTAAAATGCAAACCACTCAAAATAAACAATACCTTAGTCATTCTATGGCACAAGATCACCTCTTAGTATCTTTTCTCCAAATGAAGATCAAAAATACAATACAGAAACATTCACATTACTTACTGGAGGGAAATAAGTGCCCTTGGTGCTTGAAGAGCTGCTAGAAGATGCTCCAGTTACATGTGCCCTGTCGTAGGGAGGTCCACTACTTCCACCCATAATGCTTAGTGAGCTGATCACAGATTTACCTCGAGACATTCCTACAAAATAGCAAACATATTGGAACTAAGTAAAACATCTGTTCTGTAAAGTGTAAACAGAATCTTCAACCAGAAACAGAAGGGGATAACAGTGTGAGAAAGTGTGGGAAAATTAGAGAGAGATTAGTAATGCAAGTTAACGAAATATGACTAAAAGGTGCAACCAATTTTCGCCTTTATAATGACATTATTGCAGTAACTCATTTACTTGGTTCTGACATTTGGAAGTCTCCCCACGTGTAAGTCCCTAGCATATGGTACCTAGGTACCCAGGGCATTGGGGTTCCAGGGGATCCCTATGGGCTGCAGCAGTTATTCTGCCACCCATAGGGAGCCCATGCAAAGGGTTCTGCAGGCCTGCCATTGCACTGTGCGTGAAACGGGTGCACGCCTCCGGTTTCACTGCACGTCACTGCACTAGGTCACTGTAAGTCACCTCTATAGTAGGTCCTCTCATCCCAGGGGCAGGGTGCAGGTACCGGTGTGTGAGGGCACACCCTGCACTAGCAGAGGTGCCACCACAAACTCCAGCTCCATTTCACTGGACTTTGTGAGTGCCGGGAAGCCATTTTACACATGTACTGGACATAGGTCACTACCTATGTCCAGATACATAATGGTAACTCCGAACCTGGGCATGTCTGGTATCAAACATGTCGGAATCATACCCCAATACTGTTGCAAGTATTGGAAGTATGATCCGATGCACTCTGGGGGATCCTTAGAGGACCCCCAGCAGTGCTACCACCAATCTTACACGGTTTTCCCGGGCAGCCCAGCTGCTGCCACCCCTTAGACGTGTTTCTGCCCTCCTGCTGTTTGACCTGATGAAGCCCAGGAAGGCAGAACAAAGGATTTCCTTTGGGAGAGGAGGTAACACCCTCAACCTTTGTAAATAGGTGGGACTGGCTTGGGAGGAGTAACCTCCCCAAGCCACTGGTTTTGCTTTGAAGGCCACATCTGGTGCCCTTTGTGCATAAACCAGTCCACACCGGTTAAGGGACCCCTCCCCCCCCAGTCCTTGCTTTCATGCCAAACTGGACAATGGAAAGGGGAGTAACTACGCCCCTGTCCATCACAAACCAGGGGTGGTGCCCAAAGCTCCTCCAGAGGGTTCCTGGGTTCTGCCACCTTGATTCCAAGGTTGGCAGGGAACTCTGCGAGCATCTGAGTGGCCAGGCTAGACAGGTGACATCGGAGGCACCCTCTGATAGGTAGTTACCTGGTTTGGTGACCGAGCTCTCATGGAAACTTCTATTCCTCACAATTATTCCACATCATTTCACCAGCACTTACATCTTATTATAATGCATTTCCAAATCCATTCTTTTTGCAAAACTTCCAGACCCCCACCAATTAGAGGGTCGCATCGACATGAGAGGTCCATATCCAGGAGATGTCGAGCACTGTGCTGATAATATGAACAATAATTAAGATGGTTTCCTCACGTCACTGGATATGATATAACTCCAGCACTGCTCTGGACTAAAAATACCAGAATTCCTTTCATGGCCACAAATTCACTGTGATCAAGACCGTAAAGGGAGAAATGAGTTAGTGGCAGTGGCTCTTTAAATACGACAGCTGATGTTAATTAAATTAAGCAAATTTAAACTCCCTGGAGTGCAGGGTCAGTTTTTGTTTGGAGATATATATGTCACTTACCCAGTGTACATCTGTTTGTGGCATGGTCCGCTGCAGATTCACATGCTATGCATACGTCTGCCATCTAGTGTTGGGCTCGGAGTGTTACAAGTTGTTTCTCTTCGAAGAAGTGTTTGAGTCACGGGATCGAGTGACTACTCTTCTTCGGCTCCATTGCGCATGGGCATTGACTCCATGATAGACTGTTTTCCCGCAGAGAGTAAGGTAGGAGTGAGAGTATAAAGAAAAGATGTCCATGTTAATGGAATATATATACATATGTACAAGTGTTTGTTTAACTTAAACGGCTCACATGCAGTTGGGAGGGTGCATGTGAATCTGCAGCGGAATATGCCACGAACAGATGTACACTGGGTAAGTGACATTTTCCGTTCAATGGCATGTGTAGTTGCAGATACACATGCTATGCATAGACAAGAAAGCAGTTATTCCTCCCATAAAAGCGGTGGTTAGTCTGTAGGAGTTGAAGTTGTTTGAAATAATGTTCTTAGTACAGCTTATCCTACTGTGGCTTGCTGTGCTGCTAAAACATCTACACAATAATGTTTAGTACATGTAAGTGGTGTTGACCAAGTAGCTGCTTTACATATTTCAGCCATTGGTATATTTCCTAAGAGGGCCAATGTAAAACCTTTCTTCCCTTTGGAATGTGCTTTAGGAGCAACTAAGAGTTGTCTTTTAGCTTTAAGGTAACATGTTTGGATGCATTTTACTATCCATCTTGCTAAACCTGGTTTTAAAATGAGGTTACCAGTATGAGGTTTTTAAAAAGCTACAAATAGCTGTTTAGTTTTACTGAATGGGTTTGTTCTATCTATGTAGTACATTAGAGCTCTTTTAATGCCTAATGTATGTAGAGCTCTTTCTGTCACGGAATCTGGCTGTGGTAAGAAGACTGGTAGTTTCACTGTTCGATTGATATGAAAAGGTGATACTGCTTTAGGAAGAAATTTAGGGTTAGTTCGTAGTACGACTATGTGTGTACTTGTATGAACGGTTCTTCAACAGTGAAAGCTTGAATTTCACTAACTCTGCGCAATGATGTAATTGCGACTAGGAAGGCAACCTTCCATGTTAAGAATTGCATTTGACATGAGTGCACTATGTTTAAATTCCACGAAGGAACTGGAGGTGTTCTGAGTGGAATGATGCATTTTAAGCCTTCCATGAAGGCTTTGATAACAGGTACTCTAAATAAAGAGCTGTGCTGTATATTTTGCAAATATGCGGAAATTGCATTGATATGTATTTTTATGGAAGAGAAGGCTAAATTTGATTTTTGGAAATGAAGTAAATAGCATACAATGTCTTGTATTGATGCTGAAAGAGGGGCAATTTGTTTAGATTGACAGAAATATCCCTATCTTTTCCATTTGTTAGCATAGCACTGTCTGGTAGTGGGTTTTCTTGCTTGCTTCATTACTTCCATACATTCAGTTGGTAGTTGTAAATACCCAAATTCTATGACCCCCAGGAGCAATATCGCTAGATTGAGTGTGTTGGGATTTGGGTGCCTGATCTGCCCTTTGTTTTGTGTCAACAGATCTGGTCTGTTTGGGAGTTTGGAGTGTGGTACTACTGACAGGTCTAGTAGTGTTGTGAACCACGGCTGATATGCCCACATTGGCGCTATGAGTATCAGATTGAGAGTGTTCTGGCGCAATTTGTTGACTAGAAATGGAATGAGTGGGAGAGGGGGGAAAAGCATAAGCAAATATCCATGACCAATTGATCCATAGAGCATTGCTCTTGGATAGGGGATGTGGGTATCTGGATGCAAATTTTCGGCATTTTGCATTTTCGCTGATGGCGAACAAATCCATGCCTGGTGTTCCCCATTGTTGAAAGTATTTTTGGAGTACTTGAGGGTGAATCTCCCACTTGTGTGTCTGTTGATGATTTCTGCTGAGAACATCCGCTAATTGGTTGTGTATCCCTGGAATGTATAGCGCTACGAGGTGAATTTGGTTGTGTATTGCCCATTTCCACATTTTTTGCGTTAGGAGGGAGAGTTGGGACGAATGTGTCCCTCCTTGTTTAAGTAATACATGGTGGTCATGTTGTTTGTTTTGATCAGGACGTTCTTGTGAATAAGGAGAGGCTGAAAAGCTTTGAGTGCTAAGAAGACAGCTAACAGTTCTAAGTGATTTATGTGTAGCTGTTTGTGTTGGGCATCCCATTGTCCTTGAATGTTGTGATTGTTGAGGGGAGCTCCCCAGCCAATCATTGATGCATCTGTTGTAATTATGGTCGGAGGCACAGGGTCTTGAAATGGCAACCCTTTGTTTAGATTTGTGGAATTCCACCACTGAAAGGACATGTATGTTTGGCGATCTATCAACACTAGATCTTGAAGTTGACCCTGTGCTTGTGACCATTGTTGTGCAAGGCACTGTTCCAAGGGCCGCATGTTTAGTCTTGCATGTGGAACAATTGCAATACATGATGCCATCATACCAAATACTTTCCTGACACATTTGACAGTGTACTGTTGACCTGTTTATTTGTGCCAAAATATTGTGGAATGCTTGTATTCTCTGCGTATTTGGACTTGCAAGCGCTTTTTGATTATTTAGTATTGCCCCTAAATACTTTTGTATTTCCGCAGGCTGTGGTTGTGACTTTTGGTAGTTTGAGAACCCTAGCATGTGCAGGGTTTGTATTACATAATGCGCATGGTTTTGACACTGCGTATGACTGTTTGATTTTATTAGCCAATCGTCTAGATATGGAAAGACATGTATGTGTTGTCTTCTTAGGTAGGCTGCAACTACCGCTAGGCACTTTGTGAATACCCTTGGAGCTGTTGTTATTCCAAAGGGTAACACTTTGAACTGATAGTTCTTTCCTTGAATGACAAATCTGAGATATTTTCTGTGCGCAGGACGGATGGGTATGTGAAAATACGCATCTTTGAGGTCTAATGTTGCCATGAAATCGTGTTGCTGAAGTAGTGGGATAAAATCCTGTAGGGTTACCATATGAAAATGTTCTAACAGGATGTAAAGATTGAGGGTTCTGAGATCTAATATTGGCCTTAAGGTGCCATCCTTTTTGGGAAGGAGGAAATACATTGAGTAAACTCCTGTCCCTACTTGATTTTGGGGCACAGCTTCTATTGCGTGTTTGAGTAATAGAGATTTGACTTCTTCCTGTAACAGAGTGATAGGGTCTGTGGACAGCCTGTGTGGTTTTGATGGAATGTTTGGTGGAGTTCGTATCAATTCTAGGCAATAGCCATTGCGGATAACTGATAATACCCAGTTGTCTGTGGTAATGTTTAGCCAATTGTTGTGGAACTTTGCAATCTTCCCCCCACAGAAAAGGTGCGGATTGGAAAGGAATGGTACAAGTCACTGTATACTTTGTTGTGAGGCTTGTTTTGGTGTTTGGTATTTTCCCCTGCCCCTTGGGTACTGGCCTCCATAAGTGCTTTTGAAACCACCTCGTTGGTATTGAGGTTGGTAGGCCGGCTTTGGTTGTGATGTGGATGCCTCTGCAGTTTGGGCTCTAAATCCACCTCTAAACTGGGGTTTACGAAAGGATCCCCTGTATTGTGTGGTGTATAGTGCACCCATGGCTTATGCGGTGTCTGAATCCTTACGCATTTTTTCTATAGCAGTGTCTACCTCTGGGCCGAAAAGCTGTTTTTGGTTGAATGACATATTCAACACTGCCTGTTGGATTTCAGGTTTGAATCCCGAGGACCTAAGCCCTGCATGTCTCCTTATGGTTACAGCAGTGTTGATGGTTCTGGCTGCTGTACCTGCAGAGTCTAGGGCCGACCTAATTTGATTGTTAGTGATGGCTTGCCCTTCCTCCACTATCTGTCGTGCCCTCTTTTGTTGTTCTTTGGGAAGATGCTGGATTATATCTTTCATCTCGTCCCAGTGGGCCCTGTCATATCTAGCCAACAACGCCTGTGAATTGGCTATTCTCTATTGATTGGCTGCCTGAGATGCCACCCTTTTCCCTGCAGCATCAAACTTCCTACTCTCTTTGGTGAGGGTGCATCACCTGACAACTGCAAGTTTGCCCTCTTCCTGGCAGCGCTTACCACTACTGAGTCTGGAGGTAGTTGTTGGGTAATATAGACAGGATCGGAAGGAGGTGGCTTATATTTCTTCTCTACCCTAGGAGTAGTTATTTTAGCCTTTATAGGCTCGCTAAATATTTGGTCACCATGTTTTAGCATGCCGGGGAGCATAGGAAGCGACTGATATGTTGCATGCGTGGAGGAGTGTGTATTAAATAAGAAATCATCCTGTAATGGCTCAGTATGCATGGTGACATTATGATATGTTGCCGCACTAGCTATTACTTGAGTGTAGCCTGTACTATGCTCTCGTGGTGAAAGTTTAGGATAGCAATATGGGTTATTGTCTGGAATGGGGTCTCAATCAAAGATCCCATGGGTCCACATTGTCCTGCTGTGAATCAAATGAGTGCAATGGTGACTACATAGGTGTAGGACTGATAGGAGGAGAGATATGTAGATGTGGAGAGTGAGGAGGTGACTGAGGAGGAGAAAACTGAGGAGGTGGATGTCTCTCCTTTGTTTTTGGCACTTTAGCTGGAGGCTGTGTAGTGTCCAACTCCTCCTGAAAGGCTAATATCCTCCTTGGTTTTGGAGGAGGTGCAGTTAAAATTCTGCCAGTTTTTTTATGGATGTGAATCCTGGCTTGCCTTTCCTCCTTTGCTTCCATGATTGGTTGCATTTGTGAGTCCTCCTCAGTAGATTATTGGCTTTCTCTAAGTGCTTTTGAAAGTTCATGCTCCTCAGTATAACTAGGTTTTTTCGGCTCCAAAGCTGGCTTCTTCGGTATCGAAAAAGATGGGGTTGAGGATGGTCTCGGCTCCGAAAATGATTTTCAAGATTTAGACTCCGAAGAGCGGTGTTTGCTAGCATTGGAGACGGAGTTTCGTCTCGAGTCCGATGTCTTCGGAGAGGTGGCCTTCTTCGGTGTCGAGCTGGTGGGTTGGTCAGCGAGCGTTTTCTTTCGGGTCGAGCCATGGCCTTCCGGCAGTGACATCCCCAAGGCCGTATGTTTGGGCTTCGATGACACAGGAGCAGCCGTACTCATGTGCTGTCCTGCCGTGACCAGTCTGTCCTTCTCAGAATCCTGGTCGGAGTCGGATCCTCGAACGAAGACTGCAAGCTGCATGATTTCATCCTCTTCAATGTCGAGATGTTCGATGCTCTTTGATGCCATCTCGAGTCTCCGTGCCTTTCTGTCCCGCAGTGTCTTTTTCTACCGGAAGGATATGCAGGCCTCGCAATTTTCTTCCCGATGGTCAGTGGAAAGGCAGAGATTACAGACGAGGTGTTGGTCAATATAAGGGAATTTAGCCTGGCACCGAGGACAGAATTGGAATGGAGTCCGATCCATGAGGCTTCCACGCGGTCAGCCCGACCAGGCCCGAGTTAGGTGCGCGTGCCCCCCGAAGGGTGAGTAAAGATGTTTGTTTCGACAGTACGGAAGTGTTGATCGAAGGTGTAACGCAATTGAAAACAATACAGACGAGAAATGAAGAGTTTAAGCTTTTCCGAATCGAACTATCAGAGCGAAAGGTAACACGGCAGAACCCGATGGCGGAAAGAAAACAATCTAACATGGAGTCGATGCCCACGCGCAATGGAGCCGAAGAGGAGGAGTCACTCAATCCCGTGACTCGAAAACACTTCTTCGAAGAAAAACACTCCGAGCCCAACACGAGATGGCAGACTTATGCATAGCATGTGTATCTGCAGCTACACATGCCATCGAACATATATACAGATGGAAAATGTCACTTACCTAGTGTACAGTTAGCACTGCTTGCCCAACACTGGCTTGTTGTCTAGATATGACATCCACACAGTAATGCTTTGTGAATGTATGTGGTGTGGACCATGTGCCAGCTTTGCATATATCTGCCATTGATATATTTCCTAAGAATACCACAGAGGCACCCTTTTTTCTAGTGGAATGTGCTTTTGGAGTTATTAATATTTGCATTTTTGCCTTAAGGTAGCATGTTTGAATACATCTTACAATCCATCTAGCTAATCTTTGTTTTGAAATGAGGTTGTTGGAAAGCAACAAAAAGCTGTTTAGGTTTCTTAAAATCCTTTGTTCTGTCTACATAATTCATCAAAGCTCTTTTAAGGTCAAGAATGTGTAGAGCTCTTTCAGCAGTAGAGTCTGGCTGTGTAAAGATGACTGGCAATTCCACGGACTGATTAATGTGAAAAGGTGAAACCACTGTAGGCAAGAATTTTGGGTTTGTCCTAAGTACTACTTTGTGTACTTGGAAGAAGGGTTCCTCTAGAATAAATGCTTGAATTTCACTTACTCTTTGTAAGAAGCTGGCTTTGTATATACTATCTAAAAATGAGAGTTAGTGTGCACAGAAACCAGGGGTTCCTCAAGAAGCTTGACAGAGGCAATAATAGATAATACTAATACTCTATTTGAGGTAGCGTGGTCGAGCAGTTAGGCTTATCAGAGGGTAGTGTTAAGCATTTGTTGCACACACACAAGCAATAAATGAGAACACACACTCAAAGACTTAACTCCAGGCCAATAGTTTTTGATATAGAAAAATATTATTTTCTTAATTTATTTTAGAACCACAAGATTCATATTGCACGAGTACATTAAAAGTAAGGTACTTAGCATACGTATAGATAAAACTTTGAATTAAAGCAGTAATGTAAGGAAATTCCTCCTTGGCATGGTTACCCCCTGACGTTTTGCCTTTGCTGATGCTAAGTTATGATTTGAAAGTGTGCAGGGACCCTGCTAATCAGGCCCCAGCATCAGTGTTCTTTCCCTAAACTGTACCTTTGTCTCCACAATTGGCACAACCCTGGCACCCAGGTAAGTCCCTTGTAACTGGTACCCTTGGAACCAAGGGCCCTGATGCCGGGGAAGGTCTCAAAGGGCTGCAGCATGGGGACCCCTCACTCAGCACATGCACACTGCTTCTCAGCTTGTGTGTGCTGGTGGGGAGAAAAAAAAATCACTAAGTCGACATGGCACTCCCCTCAGAGTGCCATGCCAACCTCACACTGCCTGTGGCATAGGTAAGTCACCCCTCTAGCAGGCCTTACAGCCCTAAGGCAGGGCGCACTATACCACAGGTAAGGGCATATGTGCATGAGCACTATATCCCTACAGTGTCTAAGCAAAACCTTAGACATTGTAAGTGCAGGGTAGCCATAAGAGTATATGGTCTGGGAGTCTGTCAAACACAAACTCCACAGCACCATAATGGCTACATTGAAATCTGGGAAGTTTGGTATCAAGCTTCTCAGCACAATAAATGCACACTGATGCCAGTGTGCAATTTATCGTAAAATACACCCAGAGGGCATCTTGGAGATAGTCCCCTGAAAACATACCCGACTTCCAGTGTAGGCTGACTAGTTTTTGCCAGCCTGCCACACACCAGACATGTTGCTGGCCACATGGGGAGAGTGCCAGTGTAGCTCATAATGGCTACACTGAAAACTGTGAAGTTTGGTATCAAACTTCTCAGCACAATGAATGCACACTGATGCCAGTGTACATTTTTATTGTAACATACACCACAGAGGGTACCTTAGAGGTGCCCCCTGAAACCTTACCCGACTATCCGTGTAGGCTGACTAGTTTTAGCAGCCTGACACACACCAGACATGTTGCTGGCCACATGGGGAGAGTGCCTTTGTCACTCCGTGGCTAGTAACAAAGCCTGTACTGGGTGGAGGTGCTTCTCACCTCCCCCTGCAGGAACTGTAACACCTGGCGGTGAGCCTCAAAGGCTCACCCCCTTTGTTACAGCGCCACAGGGCATCCCAGCTAGTGGAGATGCCCATCCCTCCGGCCACTGCCCCCACGTTTGGCGGCAAGGCTGGCGGAGATAATGAGAAAAACAAGAAGGAGTCACTGGCCAGTCAGGACAGCCCCTAAGGTGTCCTGAGCTGAGGTGACTAACTTTTAGAAATCCTCCATCTTGCAGATGGAGGATTCCCCCAATAGGATTAGGGAAGTGCCCCCCCTCTCCTCAGGGAGGAGGCACAAAGAGTGTGTAGCCACCCTCAGGGCTAGTAGCCATTGGCTACTAAACCCCCAGACCTAAACACACCCCTAAATTCAGTATTTAGGGGCTCCCCAGAGCCTAGGAACTCAGATTCCTGCAACCTAAGAAGAAGAGGACTGCTAAGCTGAAAAACCCTGCAGAGAAGACGGAGACACCAACTGCTTTGGCCCCAGCTCTACCGGCCTGTCTCCCCACTTCTAAAGACACTGCTCCAGCGACGCTTTCCACAGGGACCAGCGACCTCTGAAGCCTCAGAGGACTGCCCTGCATCTAGAAGGACCAAGAACTCCCGAGGATAGCGGCTCTGTTCACCAAAGACTGCAACTTTGCAACAAAGAAGCAACTTTGAAACAACTCGTGTTTCCCGCCGGAAGAGTGAGACGTGGCACTCTGCACCCGACGCCCCCGGCTCGACTTGTGGAGAATAATCACTTCAGGGAGGACTCCCCGGCGACTGCGAGACCGTGAGTAGCCAGAGTTGCCCCCCCCACTGAGCCCCCACAGCGATGCCTGCAGAGGGAATCCCGAGGCTCCCCCTGACCGCGACTGCCTGCTTCTAAGAACCCGAGGCCTGGTAGGGACACTGCACCCGCAGCCCCCAGCACCTGAAGGATCCGACCTCCAGTGCAGGAGCGACCCCCAGGTGGCCCTCTCCCTTGCCCAGGTGGTGGCTACCCCGAGGAGCCCCCCCCCTGCCTGCATCGCTGAAGAGACCCCTTGGTCTCCCATTGCTTTCTATTACAAACCAGACGCTTGTTTGCACACTGCACCCGGCCGCCCCCGTGCCGCTGAGGGTGTACTTGCTGTGTGGACTTGTGTCCCCCCCGGTGCCCTACAAAACCCCCCTGGTCTGCCCTCCGAAGACGCGGGTACTTACCTGCTGGCAGACTGGAACCGGGGCACCCCCTTCTCCATTGAAGCCTACACGTTTTGGGCACCACTTTGACCTCTGCACCTGACCGGCCCTGAGCTGCTGGTGTGGTAACTTTGGGGTTGCTCTGAACCCCCAACGGTGGGCTACCTTGGACCCAAACTTGAACCCCGTAGGTGGTTTACTTACCTGCAAAAACTAAAACTCTTACTCCCCCCCAGGAACTGTTGAAAATTGCACTAAGTGTCTAGTTTTAAAATAGCTTTATGTGATTTATGTGAAAACTGTATATGCTATTTTGCTAATTCAAAGTTCCTAAAGTACCTACCTGCAATACCTTTCATTTGAAGTATTACATGTAAATCTTGAACCTGTGGTTCTTAAAATAAACTAAGAAAATATATTTTTCTATACAAAAACCTATTGGCCTGGAATTGTCTCTGAGTGTGTGTTCCTCATTTATTGCTTGTGTATGTACAACAAATGCTTAACACTACTCCTTTGATAAGCCTACTGCTTGACCACACTACCACAAAATAGAGCATTAGAATTATCTCTTTTTGCCACTATCTTACCTCTAAGGGGCACCCTTGGACTCTGTGCATACTATTCCTTACTTTAAAATAGTGCATACAGAGCCAACTTCCTACACCTTTGCAAGTCTGAACATCCCTGCATTTACTTTGCTAGTGCTTCTGACTCATTTTGTGATCTTGGCCGGCCACATAGTGCCTATTTGCTTTATATCCTGGTGCTGTTTACTGCCTTATGCGACCTTGGCAAGCGACTTTACTTCCCTTATCCCCATTCATATCCATGCCCAATTACAGAGAAAGGGACTGACCTTGCTTAGTCACTTGCTTAGGAAGCGTGGCACATAGATGTTGCTAATTTTTGTATAATCCTAGCTTGGAATGTTCAATGTGTTCCTTTATTATCCTCCAAGTTAATTTTAGGAAAACACCCTCAATCTGTGCTCCTATGGATATGTTTAGGGTGCGCAGTCTACCTCTGGCTTCACAACACGCACTACTCATGTGAATACTTGTCCCTCACCATACCTCCAATTAACACATACTGCTTTAACTTGATTAAAATATTGTTTTAGTGGCCACTGTACAGCTCACAACTATAGCAAGTTCTGCCTCAGTTGAAACCACACAGATGCACTAAATTATAAAAACTGAAAAAAAAAAGATCTGAATTCCCCTTGCATGAAAGATGCTAATAGCACATATGAACGAAAGTGTTAAAAATGAGGATTTACAGCCCACACATCTAAATCCTCAAGCTTCAAAGACGAACAGTATACATCTGAATAGACCTGGTCTTATCAGAGTTGCCATAAAATTAGCCATTTGTGGGGGAGGAGGTACGTTCGGGGTGGTGGGTCAGGACCACAGGGAATGTACTACCACACTGTGACTCAGTATACCCCAACCCTTTACATTAAAAAGAAAAGGGTGTTATACATTATATCTTACTAACACTTATCAAACTACACCTAAAAAAGTAAGGTTCAATGAACGTTTTCCACTTACCTGGCAGTGACCCAGAGAGCGAGCTTGGATGAGGCACATAGCCAAGTGGTACAGAAGCTGGCCCATGCACTACATAGTCGTTGGTCATTGTCTCGCCATCACCTTTCATGCGGGGGCACAGAACCCTCTGACAGATAAAGTACATGCCACCAACTACAAACACTGTAAGGATAACCCCAATGATTGACCCAATTGTGTTGGTAGATGGCGGTGGTGGCTCCTCAGTTGGATCTAAATTAAAGGAGAGAAAATGTGGTCAACTTATGGCATGGCAACAGTACATATCATTTAAGCGTCTGGGTAACACCCTCCTTTCTTAATCACCAACCCACAACTTTCCAAACTGAATTTGTCCAGAAGTGATCTTTAATGGTTTAATTCATTTTACTGGTGCAGCAAAACAGGTTTAACTCTATTAAGGAACCAGAGTACAAGATAAGGGAACACTGACGTATCATGGAAGCACGTAGTCACAACTGCATTCACTGTAGGAAGCTGGCCTGGTGTGTGGTGGACACCTATGTTGTTTGCAACTTTTACCAGGTCTAGACAACCCCTATTAGTGAATGAAGACAGTGTCTAGGAAGCTAGGGCCCTCTAGTGGTAGCTGTGGTGAGCAGCCAAGGCTTATCTAGGAGTGTAAAGCACTTCTAATACCACAGCAGTCACACAGCAACCTATCACACCTGAAAGGAACCACCACAGAGTTGCATAAACAAAGGTACTTTATTATGGTAACAGTGACTTAGATTACTTATATACAGTCCCCCAACTGGAGGTACGTACACTATATATATATCTATATATATAGATATATATAATATATATATATAGAGAGAGAAAGACACACAAACACACAATCTAACTAATTATTAGGAGTTAGCATATAGGAACAAGCATTAGCAAAAATGAGTGAAAAATAGTTAGGTCCTTATAGGGGAGCTAGTGGAATGCGAAGTGAAGTCCTTCACCCAAGGATATGGAGTAGTTAGAGGGAAGCTGGAAGAACCCCAAGAGGTGAGCACCTAGATGACCCTCAGAGACCAGGAGAGCTGAGGTTCGTACCTAGTTTTCCCAAAGACTAACAAGGAGACTTGTAAGGTGGAGGATTGCAAGATCAGGAGCAGTCTGATGGAACCCAACAGTGGATTCTGGCAGAAAAGGACCTGAAAAAGAACTGGTCAGAGTCCAGTTCACATAGGAGTGTCCAGACGGGGCAGGAGCCACTATCCATTCTTCTATGGATGAGGATCTGGATCGACGAGGGAAGATGAAGATCAGCTGTGGAGCCCAGGAGCTGCAGAGAGGTCCTTGGAGTTGTGCAGATGATGTCCCATGTCGGTCACAGGGTTGCAGATGGTCAGGAGGTCCTCTAACAAGCCTTGGCAAATGCAAATTGGAGCAAAAGTAGATTTTCAGTGGAAAAGAGGACCAGCAAGGTCCAGGGGACTCGACCCTTGGAGGGGAGTCCAGGCTGACCTTGAGCAGTCGGAAGAGTCAGAAGAAGCAGTCACAGCCCCCAGAGGCAACCCACTGGCAGCAGGCACAGTAAGTTGCAATGAGGCCCAGTCAGCACACCTTGACAGTAGTCCCACATCGCTGGAGCAGCAGAGAAGCAAGGGCTCACGTCTCCCAAGTTGGACAGCAGGTAGAACGGACCACTCAGACCCACCACCTGTGTTGGAGATTGTTCCTGGAGCCGGACAGCAGAAGATCCTAGCAACTGGTCATCGTTGTCGAAGGTGCCAGCAGGGGAATTACTCCTTCACTCCAAGGGAGATTCCTTCTTGATTCTTTGGTGCAGCTGAAGTCTTGCCAACCCCAGAGGATGCACAGCCGTGGAAATGTTGCAATTGCTGGAATGAGGCAGTGAAACAATGTTACAAGGCAAGGTTGTCTCGGTAGTTACAGGCTAGTTTGGTCCAGCAGCTGTTCCAGTGGCTAGGAGCAGAAGGGGACATCGCAGAGGAGTCCTGGTGGAGTCTTGTGCACCAAATCTGGGGACCCACGAGCAAGGAATCACCTAAATAGCCCTACCAGGGGGACTGGTCACTCTGCGGAGTGACCATCTATCAGAGGGGGTCACTGATGTCCGACATCTGTCCTGACATACCAGATGCTCCCAAGGGCCTCTGACCATCTTGTTTTTATGATGTCAGAATCAAGTAGGCACCTCTCCTGGGGTGGTGATGAACACTCCCCTTTCCTTTGTGTGTTTTTGTGCCAGAGCAGGGACTGGGGCCCCCTGGATTGGTGCAAACCGGATTATGCAAGGAGGGCACCAAATGTGCCCTTCGAAGCAATCCGGTGGCGTTGGGAGCCTACCCCTCCCTAGGCAGGTAACACCTATTTCCAAAGGAGAGGGTACTGCCTCCCTCTCACACAGGTATCATTTGTTCTGCCTTCCCCTCCTTGAGCTGGTAAAGCAGCAGGAGGGCAGAAACCTGTCTCTGGCGCTGCAGCACTGCAAACCCTAAAAGACTGGTAGGAGCAATACTGGGGGATCCCCTAGGGAGTCCCCAGAGTGCATAGAATCATACTACCAATACTGGCATTAGTATTGTGGTATGATTCCAACATGTTTGATACCAAACATACCTAGGTTTGTAGTTACCATTATGTAGCTGGACCACAGGTGTGGCAGTACACGCTTTCCCGCACTTACGAAATCCAGTGCATTGGAACTGGAGTTCGTAGGTGCCCCTCTGCTCATGCAGGGGTGCCCTCACACACAGGGACCTGCACCCTGCCCTCTGGGGTAACCACGCCAAACAGAGTGACTTTCCTACATTCACTGCAACAATCTCCATCCTTATAAAGATAGACCATTTCTAATGTCACTACACCACATTATCTGTGTGTATATCTCCTTAGTACCTATGGCAGAGGATGAAACACCTGAGGGAGAACTCAGGTAGGGCTTAGACTACTAAAGTTGGTACTGCAAGTATCAAAAGATTTAGAACATTAAAAAAGATTTAATAGTTAAATCAAATGTAATTTCACTAGTGGGTAAAATGCAATTTTAGGCGTTGCCACTGTACAGGGAGTGCAGAATTATTAGGCAAGTTGTATTTTTGAGGATTAATTTTATTATTGAACAACAACCATGTTCTCAATGAACCCAAAAAACTCATTAATATCAAAGCTGAATATTTTTGGAAGTAGTTTTTAGTTTGTTTTTAGTTTTAGCTATGTTAGGGGGATATCTGTGTGTGCAGGTGACTATTACTGTGCATAATTATTAGGCAACTTAACAAAAAACAAATATATACCCATTTCAATTATTTATTATTACCAGTGAAACCAATATAACATCTCAACATTCACAAATATACATTTCTGACATTCAAAAACAAAACAAAAACAAATCAGTGACCAATATAGCCACCTTTCTTTGCAAGGACACTCAAAAGCCTGCCATCCATGGATTCTGTCAGTGTTTTGATCTGTTCACCATCAACATTGCGTGCAGCAGCAACCACAGCCTCCCAGACACTGTTCAGAGAGGTGTACTGTTTTCCCTCCTTGTAAATCTCACATTTGATGATGGACCACAGGTTCTCAATGGGGTTCAGATCAGGTGAACAAGGAGGACATGTCATTTGATTTCCTTCTTTTATACCCTTTCTTGCCAGCCACGCTGTGGAGTACTTGGACGCGTGTGATGGAGCATTGTCCTGCATGAAAATCATGTTTTTCTTGAAGGATACAGACTTCTTCCTGTACCACTGCTTGAAGAAGGTGTCTTCCAGGAACTGGCAGTAGGACTGGGAGTTGAGCTTGACTCCATCCTCAACCCGAAAAGGCCCCACAAGCTCATCTTTGATGATACCAGCCCAAACCAGTACTCCACCTCCACCTTGCTGGCGTCTGAGTCGGACTGGAGCTCTCTGCCCTTTACCAATCCAGCCCATCAAGACTCACTCTCATTTCATCAGTCCATAAAACCTTAGAAAAATCAGTCTTGAGATATTTCTTGGCCCAGTCTTGACGTTTCAGCTTGTGTGTCTTGTTCAGTGGTGGTCGTCTTTCAGCCTTTCTTACCTTGGCCATGTCTCTGAGTATTGCACACCTTGTGCTTTTGGGCACTCCAGTGATGTTGCAGCTCTGAAATATGGCCAAACTGGTGGCAAGTGGCATCGTGGCAGCTGCACGCTTGACTTTTCTCAGTTCATGGGCAGTTATTTTGCGCCTTGGTTTTTCCACACGCTTCTTGCGACCCTGTTGACTATTTTGAATGAAACGCTTGATTGTTCGATGATCACGCTTCAGAAGCTTTGCAATTTTAAGAGTGCTGCATCCCTCTGCAAGATATCTCACTATTTTTGACTTTTCTGAGCCTGTCAAGTCCTTCTTTTGACCCATTTTGCCAAAGGAAAGGAAGTTGCCTAATAATTATGCATACCTGATATAGGGTGTTGATGTCATTAGACCACACCCCTTCTCATTACAGAGATGCACATCACCTAATATGCTTAATTGGTAGTAGGCTTTCGAGCCTATACAGCTTGGAGTAAGACAACATGCATAAAGAGGATGATGTGGTCCAAATACTCATTTGCCTAATAATTCTGCACTCCCTGTAGTTGGCCAAGGTATCCATTTTCCTTTTAAGGTTGCACACAACGGTCCTCACACACAACCTTCTGTCCTCCTGGAGAGACGTGTGAACGACTTCCAGGAAAGAACTCGAAAACCCTATGAGGGGGGAAAGGTGTTACATCTCTGGTAGGAATTGACACAGATACTAGCCCAAAAGTAAAGCTTCAAAGGGGAAGCCGCCTTTGCATGGCAAATACGTACGACTATTAACATTTTTTAAAATAAATAAAAGGGAAGTTTACTAGGATGAGAGTTCCAGACTCAACCACTAGATGGCAGAATAATGCACATCATGTGAATCCACAAAAGAATCACAGCAAAACAAGTTGTTAAACAGGTTTTTCAGGGGTGTGCAAGCCACACCTCTGGGTTGGGCTGGGGAGCTCAGCACGCTGGAAGAGGATTTCTGCCATGTTGGCAGTGGGCAGACTATAGCCTTCTAGGATAGCTAGATGCCATACCTCACAGGTAGTCATCAGGTGGGAGAGCACCTGGTAGCCCACTGGCTAGTGACTGCAACCTCCCCTGATGGCATTTTGAGCATAAATAGAGCACCCCTGGTGCCCAGTACTCAGACCTCATTGGAATGGAGAGAGACAAAAGAAGGAATGCCCTTCTGCACCAAGAACCCAGCAACGAGAGGCTGCACCTGGTGCCTAGCAAAGGAAAGGACTGTGCCTGATATGTCCTGCTTATGGAGAAGTCAACTTCTGAGCTTACCCGAAGCAAGAGACTCCAAGGGTCAGCTGGCTGACCACCTGTTCCCAGCACAGAGCCACGACAGCTGAAGAAGCCTGCTGGGGCAAGTTGGTATCCTGGATTCTCGGATCACCCCCTCCTCACTACCATACATCCCAAGAGACCAGGACCTGATGCTCAAAAAGATGCCAGCGGGGGCATGGTGTGTCAAGGGTTCTAGTGTGGGCTCCACAGTGGATGGTGGTCGATGAAAACTGTAGTGGTGGTGATGATGAGGAAAGGGCGGCGGCGGTGAAGGAAAGAGACGAAACACTATTTTGGAGCCAACCATTAGATGACACATAGATGCATAGCATGTGAAACCAGAAAAGGATTGAAGCTGCAAAATTGGACGTTACACATTTTTAGAAACGGGGAGTTTAAGTAATTTCCCTGTTTAAAGTCATTTGCCCAGAAACACAGGATGTTTAACTGAGGCCAGGATTCAAACCTGCTACCGCAGTTCCAATGTCAATAGCTCTATTCACTCGGCAACATCTCATTGCAAAAGGCAACCAGACCAGGCATTAGTCTAAAACGTGTCATTTGTGTAGGCAAGCCATTCAGAGGTCTATTAGGAGTATACTTCGAAGGCGTAGGTTAGTGTACCGTTAACTGTCACTGACCGCACACAAGGGTCAACTCAAAATTTTACCTCCCTAAAACAAAATCATAAATGTAGGGAACTAAGCTTTTTTGTTGCATTAACCCTCTTGTCCAATGTTTTGCCTGATAATTGATGCAACTATGACTGAAGTGCACTGGGTACCTGCCAAACAGGTCCTCAGTGCCAGTGTTCTTTTCCCCCTGAACTGTCCAATTGGCAAATCCTTTAGCACCCTTTGTAAGTCCCTAGTAAATGGTACCACTGGTACCTAGGGTACTAAGGAAGGTCCCTAAGGGCTGCAGCACGAATTGTGCCACCTTAAGGGACCTCTCAACAAGCACACAATGGACTGCCACTGCAGGCTGCGTGCCTTGGTGCAGACAAAAGTGAAAACACAACATGTCACATATCCCTGTGTGACATGTCCCCTACCACTGCAAGTAATATTGGTAAGTCACCTCTACAGCAGGCCTGACGACCCTAAGGCAGGGTACTTAATATTACATGTGAGGGCATACCTGCATGAGCAGATATGCCCCTGTGCTGGTCAGTTCCATTACTGCCAGTGCAAGTAACCAGAGAAGCCATTTCAAACCATGTACTGGACACTGGTGAAAACGAGTTCCCCAGCTACATGATGGCTTCACTGAAGATAGTGATGTTTGGTATCAAACATCTTGTACTGGTGAACCCACATTTCATTAGTGTAGGATTTGCCAATACATGCACCCAGAGGGCACCTTAGAGATGCCCCCTGAAATCCTACCAGTCTATGGTATGCTCACTGACTGGTTTCTACCAGCCTGCTACCCGAGACAAGGTTCTGGCCCAATAGGGTGAGAGCCTTCTGCTCTTAGGAGGTCCAGCATAAAGAGGGTGTAACACCCCTTCCCACATGATGACCTGCTGATTAGCCTTCAGGAGCTGTTGGCTGGCCTCTAAGATTTTGGATGCCTTTCCCATGTACTCAGCTATTCGAGAGTGAAGGCCAAGCACATAGTCTACTATATCCTGTTTACGTTCTGAGAGATTTCTCCATCCCTCCTTCACAAGACTAACAGGTCCCCTCACAGGAAGCTCAAACAGAAGTTCAATGGGGGAAAAACCTACTACTCCCTTCTGTGGCACTTCCCTGTAAGTGAAAAGCAGGCATGGAAGTAAGACACCCCATCCCCTTCTGAGTTTTTCAGGGAGTCCCCCAATCATACCTTTTAATGTCTTGTTGACTCTTTCAACAAGGCGACTGGTTTGTGGGTGTTATGGGGTAGTGAAAGTGTAGGTCACACCACATTCAGCCCACATATGTTTCATGTAGCCAGATATGAAGTTTGTACCTCTCCCTGATATCACCTCCTTTGGAAAGCCCACTCCGGTAAAGATACCAATGATGGTCCTAGCTACTGCAGTGGCAGTAGTAGTCCCCAGGGGACTTGCCTCAGGATACTTGGATGCATGATCCCCTTCAGTGTAAATTGGTTTCCTGATGCTGTTTGAGAGTCAAGCGGACCAACAATGTCAATCCTTACCCACTCAAAGGGGACCCCAACCACTGATAGTGGAATTAAGGGTGCCTTTGGGTGGCCACCTGTTTTGTCACTGGAATGGCGCAAACAAACCTCCTTTACCTTCTGGGACATACCTAGCCAATAGAAGTGGTTCACCAACCTCCTTCAAGTTTTAGCCTGGCCAAGATACCCCGCTAAGGGGATTGTCATGGATCAATGTGAGGACAAATTCTTTAAACTGCTGAGGCACTACCACTCTCTTAATGGCAACAGGTTTGGGTTCTCTGGCCTCAGTGTAAAGGATTCCCTCCTCCCAATAGGTCCTGTGGGAGTCACTGACAGCTTCCTCTTCTTAATCATCAGCAGTTTGCTGTCTCAGGCCTTCACGCGCTGGACAGGTCCTCTGCCTTTGGCACATATCTTTCCTAGAGGGTCCCCCTGGGCTCAAGCGCTCTGCTGTATAAGGCCCAAGTTCCTGAGGCTCAGTTCCCTCTGGTGCTGACAGGTCTTCTCCGTAAGGAGAGGGGACCTGATCCAGTATCTGTTTCAAAGCTGGTTTCCCAGACTTCTTGCCGTTTCTCTTGGTAGGTTGGGCCATTATTCCATTCTCCAACTCCACCTTTTCACCCTGGGGTTGCACTGTGCTCTTGTTTTCACACCCACCCATTCAGGTATACCCAGCATAGCTGCAAGGGTCGTTCTTTTGACCTCAGCCCATGTTGAGTATTTCAGATCATTGCCTAGCAGACATTAATTATACAGGTATTGCACAAGATACCACCACTGTCTTTTGGCCAGTAACCCCTCCCCATTCTAAGGATACAATTGCCATGTCCTTAGCCTGATTATCAGCGCTGACGACTATATATGTCTCACCAGTGAAGTACTGAGCTGAAGGCACCAGCTGCTCAGTCACCATGGTGACAATGACACCAGTGTCTCCCAGGGTTTCAACACTAACCCCACTGATATGTGACTTTTTTTGTATCCCTCCAGAATACTGGGCCTGCCATCCAGGGCAACTACATCCATCACCCATCTGGAGATTTACCACTGCATTTACTGCAGGTGTACTAGAGGCATTATTTGTGTGGGGCCAGGTAGGGTCTCCAGTTCGGTGTCCAAGAACCTTGTAGTCATGACACAAAGCCATTTTGGAATCACAGTTTATACTTTAGTACCCAACCTTTGGATTTGGAAGAGTCTTGGGGCCAACACTCATGAGAAGATTTTTGGGGGCCTTTAGAAGACTCTTTTTATCCTTTGCTTGGTCACCATCAGGGATTTTTGGCCTCTTTCTTATGGTCTCTACCCCCTCCCCCTTGCCCTCATACACCCCTCCCCCCTCCCCCCACACACACTGTTGGCTCTTAGGGCTCTCTCAAATATTGTGAATCATTTGGTGATATCATCACCTTGTGAGTACTTTGGGACAATCCCTTTGGGGATTTTAAGGTCACAAATGTCTTCGCTAGTTATGATTTTGCTGCCACCAGACATGGGCAATAGGCCCATCTCAGCTCTTCTTTTTCTATAACTAAGAGTTTAGCCTCTAATGCTATCCTCTTGGCTAGCTTCTGAAGAGCTGCATCTTAAGTATTATTTCTTCCGAGACACTACTAAGGGGTATTAAGGGGTTCCTCAGTGGAGTTATTGTCTGCAGTCGGATTGAACCAACAGTGGGGCTCAGTGCGGACGTGCTCAGGCGGGCACCTTTGGTCCTCTTTTCCACAGCTCAGGGGTGACGTGTGCAGAGGTGCCTTTAGATGGCGAGTTTTTCTTACCGGAGCGGTCAAGGTAGAGGGGGGCTGCGTGCAGAGGCTGCAGGCATCGCCAAGGAGTCCAGGAGAGGTGAAACCACAATGGAATCAGACTCTGGAAGGCTGGGGAACCTTGTAGGCACTGGTGGGTCCACTTTTGAAGTCTTGAGTCTTTTTCAAAGGCAGGCAGTCCTCCCTGGTTTCTGGAGTCACAGCTGCAAGACAAGTCAACTTTGGTGCAGTTTTTCGACGACGGATGCAGGCAGGTGAGGTTGTTTCCAGGTCAGCTGTTTCCTTTCTCTCTTTTGCTTTCATGGCTCTCCAGGGTCCTTGGGCTTCTTAGGTCATCAGGATCTGCTTCTCTAGTGCCAAGTGCTCCCCTAAATACCAAATTTAGGGGCATTAGGGGTGTGTAGGGTAGTAGCTAATGGGCTGACCCTGGGGGTCACTGTGCCACCTATTTGACCACTTCCTGTGGGAAGTGGGCATAACCCTGTCCCATAATTCCTAGGTACGCCATCTCAAAGATTGCTTCCTCTGAAAAATCGTATTCACCTCTGCTTAGCCCACCTTAGGGGTAGTATCAGCCTGAGAGGGACACGTATACCTGACTAGCTAATTTTCCCACCTGCCAAGGTGACAAGTGGGCTCTAGACAGGGTGGTAGCTTCCTCTCCTGTGAGAGGAGCCAGATTTGTACTTCAATGGCAGCAGCCTTTGAGGCTTGCTGTCTTAGGAAGGCTAATCAGCAGGTCATCCTGTGGGAGAGTGTGTTATACCTTCTTCCCGGACAGGCTTTTGTTTCAGGCCTCCTGAGAGCAGCTGGTATGCTTTTTGGTGGTGCCACTCTCTTCGCTCCTTCCAAGAGCCTTTTAATTACTGGTGACGTTAAATTTCTCCCAATATGTCTTCTTGTATACACTACTATTTGTGGGAACACGAGGCTCGTCTGCTCAATCTGTCAGGTTCAACAACGTTCTTACCTGGGAGATATATGGCTGTAACACTATTTTCCTCTGTATAGCCCATTTCCATATTTGTTGAGCTAACCTTAGTAAGAGTGCTGACTGAGTCCCTCCCTGTTTATTTGTGTAAAACGTTATGGTATTGTCTGTTTGAATCAATATTGTTTTCATCACAAGTTGTCTTTGAAAAGCTTTAGAGCCAAGAAGACTGTCTTTAGCTCCAGTATACTGAAGTGTTACACTCCACCCTGTTCTTTCCAAATCCCTCATATCTTGAGTGTACCCATGTGAGCTCCCCATCCCACATGCAAGGCATCTAGGGTTATCACAGTTGGAGCTGGCTGTGCAAATATTATCCCCTGTGTAATGTGTGCTGTGTTCCACCACGCTATTTCCTGTGCTACCCTTTGCGTGACAACCACTAGATCATCCCAACTCCCTGTTGCCTCCGACAACTGATTTTGAAGCCATCCCTGGATTGGCCTCGTGAAGTCTTGCATATGGAATTAAAACGATGCCATGATGCATGATGCCATTTTTCCCAGTAGTATACCTACCGCCCACACTGTCAGAGCTCACTCCTCTGGCAGCAGTGAATTTCTGTCAGTAGGGATTGAATCCTATTTTCGCTGGGGTACACTGCTCCTTGTTTGGAGTTGATTTTTGCTTCCAAGAACAATTTCTCCTGTTCTGGTTCTGGAGAGGACTTTTCTTAATTCAAAGAGAAACGTGTGTAAAGGGTCTCCATTACTTCTTGGATGTCCTCTTTGCATTTTATGTAAATGTTTGCTCTTACCAACCAGTCGTTGAGGTATGGGTATACAGGTATACCCCTCCTCCTCAACTGACAGTTTGTAAACAATCTTGGTGCTGATTCGATCCATAACGCCAGAAATGTAAACTGGTATTTCTTGTTCTTTCCATTCGCTGGATTGTGCTCACAGGCATCTTTTAGGCCTATTGCTGCCATGTACTCTCCTTGCTGTAGCTGAGGTATAACCTCCTGTAAGGATCCCATTTTGAATTTGTCTGTTTATAAACTTGTTGATGAACCCGAGAGCCAGAATTGGACGACTTGTACTGTCCACCTTTGGGATTAAGAGATATGCTGAATAGTCTGACTTGTTGATTTCTTGTTTTGGGACCTGTTCGATTGCTTGCTTATTCAGTCAATCTTTGACTTCATTGAGGAGTAGAAGTGTTTCTTCTCTGGATTGGACTTTGGACCTTTGTCCTCTTGGTGGAAATTTTGTGAGTTTTATACAATACCTAAATTGAATTGTTTTAGTATCCATTAGTCTGAAGTTATCTTTCTCCACTCCTGGAGAAAGGGGTTTATTCTTTCGCCCACAGGTGTTTTGGGTTTGAATTTGTACTGACTGTGACTTTAACTGATGGCATTTGTAGGAAGCTGGCTCTGTATATACTATCTCAAAGTGAGAGATAGTATGCACAGAGTCCAAGGGTTCCCCTTAGAGGTTGATAGTTGCAAAAATTGATAATATTAATGCTCTATTTGTGGTAGTGCGGTCGAGCAGTAGGCTTTTCTGAGGGTAGTGTTAAGCATTTGTTGTACACACACAGGCAATAAATGTGGAACACATACTCAGACTTAACTCCATACCAATAGGATTCTATATAGAAAAATATTATTTTCTTAATTTATTTTACAAACACAAGATTCAGAATTCAAGTACATACATTGTAAGGTACTTGGCATAGATAAATATGGAACTTTGAATTAAAACAGTAATGTACACAGTTTTGGCAAACATGGCAATAAGCTCTTTTAAAAGTGGACACAGTGCAAAAATCAATAGTTCCTGGAGGAGGTAAGTATTGGTTAGTTTTTCAGGTAAGTAAAGCACTTACAAGTTCAGTCTCCGGGGCATAGGCAGCCCACCGTTGGGGATTCAAGTCAACTACAAACACCCAGCAACACAGGGCCCGTCAGGCGCAGAGGTCAAAGTAGGGCCCAAATAATATAGACACCTATGGAGAATAAGGGTGTTCGGGTTCCCGCCTCCTAGCAGGGAGCAGACTAGAGGGGTTTTGTACAGCACTGGAGGGGTCACAAACAGGCACACAAAATACACCCTCAGCGGCACAGGGGCGGCCAGGGTGCAGTGTGCAAAGTAGGTGTCGGTTGTAGATAGAAATCAATGGAGAGACCCGGGGTCACTCTGGCGATGCAGGCTGGGCACAGGGGGGGCTTCTCGGGCCAGCCACCGACTGGGCAAGGATGAGGGCACCTGCTGGTCACTCCTCCACCGGTAGTTGGTTTCTCTCAGGCCTGGGGGCTGCGGGTGCTGTGCTTCTTCCAGGCGTCGGCTTCCTTTGTTACCAGGCAGTCGCAGTCAGGGGGAGCCTTCGGATTCTCTCTGCAGGCGTCGCGGTGTGGGTGCAGGGAGGTCGTTTCAGGGTGTCCACTTCGTGGGAGTTGCCTTGGGGTCCTCTCTGCAGTGTTAGTTCTTCTGGACATGAGCCGGGGGCGTCGTGTGCAGAGTGTTGGGGACTCACGCTTCCGGAGTGAGGCTGGAGTCCCTTTAAAGATTGTTTCTTAGTTTCTTGGACAGAGCCTCTGTCCACTGGAGTTTCTTGGTCCTTTGGGTGCAGGGCAGTCCTCAGAGCTCACTGGTCCTGCTGGATGTGTCGCTGTGCAGGTTCTTTGAGCTTGGAGACAGGCCGGTAGTGCTGGGGCCAAGTCAGTTGTCGTCTCCGCAGGGCTTTCAGGTCAGCAGTACCTCTTGTTGTAGGTTGCAGGAATCTGGTTTCCTGGGTTCAGGGTCACCCCTAAATACTCAATTTAGGGGTGTGTTTAGGTCTGGGGGTTAGTAGCCAATGGCTACTAGCCCTGAGAGTGGCTACACCCTCTTTGTGCCTCCTCCCTGAGGGGAGGGGGGCACATCCCTAATCCTATTGGGGGAATCCTCCATCTGCAAGATGGAGGATTTCTAAAAGTCAGAGTCACCTCAGCTCAGGATACCTTAGGGCTTGTCCTGACTGGCCAGTGACGACTCCTTGTTTTTCTCATTTTCTCTCCTGGACTTGCGGCCAAAAGTGGGGGCTGGGTCCAGGGGGCAGGCATCTCCACTACCTGGAGTGCCCTGGGGCATTGTAACACGAAGCCTGAGCCTTTGAGGCTCACTGCTAGGTGTTACAGTTCCTGCAGGGGGAGGTGTGAAGCACCTCCACCCAGAGCAGGCTTTTGTTTCTGTCCTCAGAGAGCACAAAGGCCCTCACCACATGGGGTCAGAAACTCGTCTCTCAGCAGCAGGCTGGCACAGACCAGTCAGTCCTGCACTGAACAATTGGGTAAAATACAGGGGGCATCTCTAAGATGCCCTCTGTGTGCATTTTTTAATAAATCCAACACTGGCATCAGTGTGGGTTTATTATTCTGAGAAGTTTGATACTAAACTTCCCAGTATTCAGTGTAGCCATTATGGTGCTGTGGAGTTCATGCATGACAGACTCCCAGACCATATACTCTTATGGCTACCCTGCACTTACAATGTCTAAGGTTTTGCTTAGACACTGTAGGGGCATAGTGCTCATGCACATATGCCCTCACCTGTGGTATAGTGCACCCTGCCTTAGGGCTGTAAGGCCTGCTAGAGGGGTGACTTATCTATACTTCATAGGAAGTGTGAGGTTGGCATGGCACCCTGAGGGGAGTGCCATGTCGACTTAGTAGTTTTATCCCCACTAGCACACACAAGCTGGCAAGCAGTGCGTCTGTGCTGAGTGAGGGGTCCCCAGGGTGGCATAAGACATGTTGCAGCCCTTAGAGACCTTCCCTGGCATCAGGGCCCTTGGTACCAGGGGTACCAGTTACAAGGGACTTACCTGAATGCCAGGGTGTGCCAATTGTGGAAACAAAGGTACAGGTTAGGGAAAGAACACTGGTGCTGGGGCCTGGTTAGCAGGCCTCAGCACACTTTCAAATCATAACTTGGCATCAGCAAAGGCAAAAAGTCAGGGGGTAACCATGTCAAGGAGGCATTTCCTTACAGAATGTTTGCTATCTTCCTGGCAGTCAATGTTATTATGGAATCCACAGGGATAGTTCCCCTTCATGTACGCCAGATCTTTTGAAGAGTATTTACACTTCTTTTCAGCTCTTGGAGTAACAGCTCTGCATGTGGCTGTATGCTTCAAAAGCCTCTTTACCTTGATTGAGTATGTGAGGGAACATAGGTAAAAACGGATTCCTTGCCTGACTGTTTCCACCACAAAATTTCCTGCTGCGTGCTTGATGACTTGACTATACATTCCAATGTCTTGATGGATAACAGTCAACCTTTTCCTTGGGTGAATCTTTCTCGAGGTCTTGCCATTGAGACTCAAATGAACCGTGGCACATTTCTGGTAGTTCTTACTCTTTAAAGAAGAGCTCTTCCTCTTCTTTCTGAGGTTCACGAGTGAGGCGAGATGGGGGCGCGTTGTAAATCCTTGACTCCCTTTTCAGTACTCTTTCAGCATTGAAGCCTTTAGTGGGATTCTGAATGCCTTCTTAGGGTCATTAAACTCTTTCTTTTTTTGTATAAGAGGGGACATTTTGCCCTGCAGTCTCTTACACTGTCTTTCAATCTCACTGACCCTTTCTTCGGGGTTAAGACCCTTATGAGTCTTTCTCTCGTACGCCAAAGAATCTTTCGACAACGTATTGATCGAGCTTTGGTGTTCTGCTCTTAACCCTTTCTTTTTTTCCAATGTCAAAGCATCTTTCTCCTGTACGTTCTTTGACGCTTTAGGCTTTTCGCAAGTCTTTCTTCCACTAGAGTCTCCCTTGAGGGATCTGCGGGGCTTCTCTCGGGACGTGTCCGCAGTCGGCGACAGTTTCGATGCGGAGGCCCCCTTCGATGTCCACAAGTCAGATTTCCTTGACTCGGATGATTTTTTTCGAGACCAAAAGGTTTCCCTTACCTTGTCCCTTTTCTCTTTCATCGCCTGCTCCCTCACGTTGATGATCTGTACCTCCCTGTTCGACATCTTTCCTCCTGCTTCTTTGACAACATTGCCTTCCTCATCCCTAGAGGGGCATTTGTCCCTCAGGGATGGTGTCGTCTGCTGGCTATGCATACTGTGGTGTACCAGTCTCGGTCTCACCCTTACTTTCGACTTAATCGACGTAACCACAGAGCAGTCATTACAAACTTCACTCTGGTGTCTGACATTTCGGGAGACGCAGACCCGGGTAGGTTACCCACCGTCAGGAGCACCCTCAATAAAGTAGTTCGGCGCCTGACCATTGGTCCGTGGGGTCCCATGTGGCGCGCTTCCTAATGGGGACGGGCGACAGTAAGGATTAATAAATAGTTCCTTCCATACTAGTGTAAGTGATTGGATACGTTTGTCCTGACAATTTCAGGTTGTAGTTATCCGCGTTTTTTACGATTAGGAGATACATTTAGTCAACTGGTCCTGATGAAGCGTCATTGGACCCTTATGGGCCACGAGAGACGCGAAACATGTTGACCCTTATGAGGGATGGCTTGGAACTTCCCCACCCTCTTGTTATAGAGTGATTGACCATTATCTCTGTTTCACTCTTGTGATTATTTTTAACCTTGGCCTCTGACCCCCGTTTGGACTAATAAACAGATTATTCTCTTGAGGTTTAGAGAGTCAATTTTAAACTTCCTACTTTTGATCTTCCTTTACACTCACACTTAGGGTCGTGGCATCATCTCAGATAAGATCTCCAGCAAAGAGCCCCCCCCACTTGGGGAGGTGCCCGTCAGACATTGCAGCACCGGTCTGACGAGGAGCAACTCCGATGATGAAGCATGACACCCTTCTGGGTGTGTGAGGTTTTTTGCTCCTAAAAATTAGTACCCCTCTTGCATATCCTTTCTCTTTCTAGCTGGAACAGTGTATTATCTTTATTAGCATATCTCCTGGGAGGCTATACACTGGATCAATATTCCTCCCCATCCCCTCGTTTATTGCTCGTTTGACAGGGAGACAAAGGTTGCAGACTGAATGCTTATCTTTTTGGGCGAACTTGTGATGGCAGTACTGGCAGAACTGAACAGGTGTTTTCTCTATTGAGGACCCCCTGAACAGACATTCTCTGAAGTTCGCCCCAAATTCTACCTTCCTTCTCCTAATCTTCCTCTTTCAGTTCTCCTTCTGTGGTGAAAAACTAATCTGGTTTGGCGATTTCTGCAACTTTTTAGTTGTGAACTTCTTCCCTTTGTTGAGATCCTTCGGTGTGCTTCCAGATCTAACAGCAGAAAAAAAAATCTGAACTTGTCTATTAACAGTGTGAGCTTCCAGAGGAAGCAGGACTACGTCACAAGGGACATCAAATTGCACGGCTGTCGACACCCATCAAACGGAAAAAAACTTAAAAGTGAAGGACTACTAAATAGTGGAGAATTCCGGACCCAACCACTAGATGGCGGAATAATGTATACCATGTGAATCCAGATAAGATTCACGCTGCAAAAAAATAAGGGTCTTCAAAGGTTAATAAATACATTTCACTAACTTTTCTTACAAGCTTCAAGGAAAGCCACCGTCCAAGATAGGAACTGCAAAGGACATGAGAGAGTGGTTCAAAAGGTGTGGACACAAGTGGTGTAAGCACCACGTTAAAGTTGCATAATGGTATAGGAGGTGAATGTGGTGTATTTACTCTTTTTATACCTTTCATAAAAGCTTTAAATTACCCGTATTTGAAAAAGTGACTAATGTTTACGATTTTGCAAACAAGCTGGAATGGCTGCTTGATGCAGTTTTATGGAAGTGTATACCAATTGTGACTTTTGTAACTGTAGCACACTAGCTGATGCACTGTTGGCCGCCTTGCTTCTTTAAGAATGTCCATGCATTTTTGAGTCAATTTAAGTATCCAAATTGTATTTTCAGGAATTAAATTGCTAGGCTAAGTTGTTTGGGGCCTGGGTGCCGAACTCTGCCCTTTGTGTGAGTGAGAAGGTTTGGTATGTTGGGAAATTTCTCGTGATGTACTAGGGACACATCCAATAATTTCATTAACCAGGGTTTTCATGCTCAGTTTAGAGCTACAAGAATGATCTTGAGGCATGTTTGTCGTACCTGTGAAGGACTTGTGGTTGGAGTTCGTTCCTAGACATGGACTTGTTGCTGCATCCTGCTTAGTTTGTCTGCTACTGAATTGTCCACCCCTGGAAGATATTCGGATAGAAGTTGAATGTGGTGAGGAATAGCCCAATACCAAATGGCCTGTGCTATTTAGGACAACTGTACTGAATGCGTCTCTCGGTTTCTGAATGTAATACATTTCAGTCATGTTGTCTGTTCTTCCCTACTATTTGGGGAGGAAAGCCTTGAGAGCCATCTGTAGGGATGTGAGCTTTAGAACATTGATGGAGTGTTTGTCGGAGAACCATCCACTTCCCCTGTTACTGTGTTGTCCTCCACGTGTACTCCCATTCCCACGAGAGAAGCATCCATTGTTATAAGGCACTTGCGGAATTGGGTGTAGGAAAGATCTGTCCTTCAGGGTGCTGTGTGCTTTCCACCACTATTGATGGACCATGGGCAAAACCAACATTAAACCCTAAAAATTGCCTACCGCTTGTGACCACTGAAATGCTAGATTCTCCTGTAATGGGCACATGCATAGCCTGGCATGTGGGACTATTGCTATACAAGAGGCAAACATGTCAAGCAGATGCATCACTGCTCTGACTGTTAGGTGACAATGTGGCTAAAAAGAATAGCCCGTTGAATCTGAAGAATGATAAACCTTTAGGAAGTGGAGTAAGCTTTGGCTGAGATCAAACTGAGTGTTGTTCCCAAATATAGTTGTACTGGTAGAGGTTGTAAGTGGGATTTTGTGGCATTTATTGTGAATCCCAGCCTGTGTAGCAGATTGAGGGTGGCCTGTGTGTCTTGTAGGCATTGAGAGTACATCCTCTTGCTTTGGTGTCTGTGTGGGACAGGCTCTATGGCCCCTTTTGCAGCAAAGCGTTACCTCTTTGAGAAGGTGTACATGCTAAGGGTTGAGGATTTATGTGCAAGGAGGAATGTTTGATGGGTGATTTTTTTTTAACTCTAGGCAATATCCCTCTTTGATAATGTCCAGCACCTGCTGGTCTGATGGTACTTTTGACCACAACTGGTAGAACTGTTGTAGTCTCCGTTAACAGGAGTTGTGTGATCTTTGGGGGGGGGGGGGTAAGTCACTGCTTAGAGGTAGAGGCTCCCTTTGTGGTTGTTCCTCTACTTTTCCCTCGTGGGTTAAATCTCCCCCCATTATAGCATTTGCTAGCTTGCTGGTGGTATTGCTGATGCTGTTTTGGGGTGTCAGGAGTGATGTATTTGTAAACTCCCCTTCCCTGATAACTCCAAAAGAAATACTGTTTGGGTGTTGTAGTCTGCAGGGCTTAAATAGATTTAGCAGTCTTGTGTCTTTTTTTAATGTTTTCTAATTGGGAGTTTACCTCTGGCCCAAATAGATGTTCCCTATCAAACTGGAAATAAAGTAAATGTTGCTGCACCTCCGGCTTATATCCTGAAATGCATAACCACGCATGTCTATAAAGCTGACCAGGGGAATTATTTCCTCTTCCGGCCGGGTCTGCAATGTCTAGAGCACAACATATACTTGCATTAGACACTTGTCTACCCTCTGCAACAAGTTTGTCTCCCCTTTTTCTAAACTGTTCAGGGAGACTTGAATGAGATCTTTCATCTCATCCAACGTTGCCTTGTAGTATCCAGACGGAAGTCCCATGGAGTTAGCAATGCGCCAGTGATTGGCATGTCCAGTTGCTAACCTCTTTTCTGCTGCATCAATACGCTTACTCTCCTTATCAGGAGGTGGTGCATCTCCAGTGGCTTGAGAAGCTGCTCCCTTTTATAGCTGTCACTACCAGGGAATCAGCTTGTAGATGTCCTTTAATGTAAAGAGTGCCGTTGAGTGAGAGTTTATTTTTCCTCTATATGTAAAGTGAGGACTCTGGTCTTGACAGAGTCTTAACAAATTCTGTTGAGACTTTAAGCATGGACCCAATAATTGGGCGTTTTTGCACTGTACGCTCCGTTTTGAAAGTGTTTCCACTAAGAAGTCTGTTACCTCCTCTGTGGTATGCATTTCAACCATGTGGCATTCAGCTGCATTTTGAACGACACTGTGGTACGGTGTATCCTCTGGGAGATGCTTTAGTTCGTAATGGGGGATCTATGTCAGTGTCTGGTTGCACTATGTCATAGTCATCCCAATGGTCTGAGCAATGTGGGGGACCTCCTTGGGAGTCTTGAGTCATGATAAGTATAGTAAATTTGATTCTCTGCCTCGTCCCCTATTAAGTGTGTGGAAAAAGGTGATAACGGCTGTGGAGATGTATTCAAGTCCAGTGGCATAGGGTATCTGTCCTTATGCTCTGTGGGTGTCTTTATTGGATTTGGCTGAGGTATATCAGTGTCCCGCCTTTCTCTTTTTTGTTTTTTCTTGTCAAATGTTTTTCCTTCATTATCTCCTAAAGGTTGTCGAAAAAATTATCTTCAGTGCCAGAAGTCACAGTTCTTTTAGCTGGCATATCCTTTCCAGCATGTTTATGCTTTGCCTCTGTAGAGAAATGCTGTCTTGGCACCGAAGTGGTCAACGCCATAGTCATCTTTGGAGAAAAGTTGTGGCTGTGCTCCAACACCTCCTTTGAAGTCGATGCATACTTCGGCTCCAATAAGGTGCGTGTCGACACTGTTAGCTTGGCTCCGATGATTTTGTCTATGCCAGTGGATGGCAAGGTGTAGATACTGTCTTCTATGCAACAGTCGAGGTTTCAGCACTGGGTGCTGCTGCATGTTAACTCCATGCCTGCCCCTATGGCCTGTAGCCCCATCGAGATAGTAGGGGCTCGCCCTGTCTTGGCTCCAAGGCATGCTCTCCGCGTCGACCAGCATCCAAAGGTTATGGCGCACTAAGGCATTGCTGGAGTGCTGGATGCTTACTTTATCTATGTGTGGTTGGTCTTAAGTACTCGGTCTGCATTCCTGGTCTAATCTTGGGGACCAACTCAGATGGTCTCTGTTCTTGCGATGCCTCCCTGACCAGCAAGTCCAAGTCTTTATTTTCCGCTTGGTGGCTGAAGTCATCAGAACCTATGTAGTGTGGACTGGTGACAATGGCAACATCTGTTGTATCACCTCTCCTTCCTCCAAAGAATTGAAGTTGTTATTCATCTTCCTCTTGTGAGAATTCTGCTTCCGCCGCCATCTCAATATTATGGGCTAATTGTTTGGTCTCATCTGGTTTGAAGTGTCTTTTTGTTCTTGAACAGGCTGCATAGTCATGTTCTTTGTGATCAGGCAACAAGAAGAGATTGCAGACATTGTGTGTGTCTGAGTAAGTGTATTTAGCAACACATTGGGGGCATTTATGGAAGAGACTGTCTTTTTTTACATCCATCACTTGGAGCTGAAGATTCAACAGGTCTTGAAGGGAGTTTTCAGAAGTTGATGGTCTTCAGAACCTTACCCTCATCAGAAGACTGATGATGGTACAGAAATTGTGTGTTAGTTGGAGCTGGGCGATAATGATTAGCAACCTGGCATGGGATGGCCTTTGCGGAGGCCAGCTTACACCAGGTGGATATAATAAGGCCTATGAGGGCCTCCTTAAAAGGCAAGAGGGGCTCTGAGGTGGAGGAATGAGGGTGAAGGATTTCTTTCAATAGGTTTGACTTAACATCTGCAACTGCCAATAACTCCAGCAACTCCACACCACCCCTCCCCCAACCTAGGATCGTCTTAAAAGAAAGTTAAAAAAAAAAAAAAACAGACTGCAGAGTCAATAAGGGCTAATCTGAGAAAAATTATCCCCACTATCCTTGGAGCACTCTGAAAATAGATCCAGAACTGGCATCCTACATGAGGTTTGTATCTAGGCCAATGCTGAAGCAAACAGAAAGGTCTTCGGTCAGCTAAAAAGGTGTGTCAAGGTGGTGTTGGTAGCATTAGCAAAATCACCTCATACTCTGGGACAGGTCAAAATAAGAGAAACGGTCAAGATTCCTGCAGGTGCTCTTGAGACGAATGCACACCAGAGGATGACAAAACAGTTTGAAAAGCCAGTGTGAAAGTCCCCACTTGTGGAGGGTATGCACCAGGAGCCAGAAAAGGCTGTGTGTGGTTCAAGCAGCACCGTCTGAATAGAGACAGGGAACAGAAACAGGCTCTCCCTCCAGAACAAGAGATGGCTTCGAAGAAGACGTTGAAGTGTGAGATGGCGAACAGGTCCATAACACCGAAGGAAGTAAAGACCTTATCTACCTTTAATCACAAAGAGACCGGTGCAGTACTCTCTGTAAAAAGAAGCTATTTCTATGCAGGTCTTGCTCCTCAATTTCCTCACAAAAATGGGTCAGGCATTGAGCGAGAACACAAGAAGAAAAACAGCCATGTACAGAAAATGTGTGTGATTTTAACTATGGACAGATCCTTGTTATAATTGTTTTTACCTCGAGTTACACTTACCACATCGGGGTGTTGTGGCTCGACTGGGCGACATAGCAAACACAGCAAAAAGTGCTTCTGGCTCACAGCCCAAAAATCTATCAACATCCATTCACCCAAAAGGAGAAATTACTTGATACCCCGAATAACAATGCTACGGAGAGATGCGAGGGGTCTCCTGTCTGCTCTAACTGCATTCTGATCCTTTGAAGGCAAGAAGGGTAACAGTCCTGGCCTACAGATGCAGGGAACTGCCGTCTCTGATTTGAGATGGCAAAGCAGCCAATGGTGCTTATGCCAGCCAGGGGCCTGGTGGAGCAAGCCAGTACCCTAACAAGCTGCACATCTGCATCTGGTGAAGTAAAAAGCCCCAGCTTTCAAGGAGGAATTTTAGAAAGGGCAGCCGATGGGGCAGCATTGCAGTGCTGAAGCCTGGTTCGGCTGTTTAGGCAAAGGTTGACATGGGTACGTTTCAAATATACATTTTTTTGGTGGAACACCCATGAACCACTATTATGACTGCAGACATGCTGAGAAGGAGAGTTAGAACCACTGGAGGAGGAGGCAAAATGGATGGAGGCCAAGATGGTGCTGCAGGAAGGGCCAGCTCTGAGGCTTCCTTGCCTCAGCAATTTTCAGGCAACAATAAATATGTCAAGATAACGCTGGTGATTAATGCTCGCCTGAAGAGAGATCTGAGTTTCCTCTACTGGATATTTTACTGTATTGCAGGGGGTTAATATGCCTACTGCAAAGAACGTGTACCATGCAGTTCACTAAGTGCATGTAATGCACTCAGGTTATTGGGATACTAATTTTGTCAGAGAGGTTCTTTTGTTACTTGCAGTTTATAAGTTAAAATCCTAATATAGAACAGTAAGATATTAGCTGTCAAAGAACTGCATGCATACAGCAACGTATAGATTAGAATGTTTGGATTCCACCCCCCCCCCCCAAATCTTTCCTTAGGCTAATGTTGCAAAAAGGGCTCATTTGAGTAGAAATCTTATTAAAGAGAACCCCCAACTCTGGTGTTACATTTTAAATTCTGAATTTGTGCTTCTCCAGGCCTAGCACTCAAACTATATAGCCTACCAGTATGGATGATGTGACTCATACACCTTGTGATCCACTAGCTTATGTAACATTTCTTATACACCGATTTACACACACATGGTTTTCTCAGTGTAACATGTGTGCAATGTAAAGTGCTCTGACACCCTACACTTTTGCGAGTGGCGCTATAAAACTAATTACAAGCATCTGAAAATGCTTATGGAGTCTTGAGGGGCACTGTGGGCACTGTTAAAGGGTGGTAGTGAGGGAATACGTGGCAGAGGTGGTCAGTGAAAATTGTCGCACAGGGCACCACCAATGCTAAGTTCCAGCCCTAGCTGCAGGAAATGGTAATTGTGTCCCGGGGTCACCTGATCCAATTTAATGTATTGCACTGCATCTATTAAACTCCAGAGAAACTTTGAAGGATACAAAATAGACAGTTGCCAACAGAGGTGCTATTTAGAGGTGGGTGGGTTCTTGGACATGGTCTGGGCTTGTCCAACAATTCAGACTTAGTGCCAACAAATGAAGGACACACTTTCAAGGGTATGCCATTGTCTAGCATAACAAACAAAGTGGGCGACCTTGGTATCATGGAGGACTAAAGTGAAAGATGATCACTGGGCTACCCTCTTAGCTAAACGTGATAATTCACAACACTGGTGCTCAGCTACAGCACACCCAGCACCAGTCCCCACTCACCACCCAACTTGAATGAGGTTTATGGATTTCTTGGATCAAGCGGAGAAAGCTCTGTTAAGGATTGAGATGCCTGGAGGAAAGGATTTGAGGCCCGTGGAGAGAGTACTTCATTTAAGCCAACAATTTATTGGTTAAAATTACATTTTCACTGTATGATGTATTCTGTATGAATTTACAATTTGTCACTATCAATGACTCAAGTATAACTATTTACTTGATGTAATTGCGCATATCATTTTGACGTATATACAAGACCTAGCAAAGTTATTTAGAAAAAAATAACTTACAACATCCTTGCTCATCAGAGCCATCGCTGCAGTCTGAGTTGTGATCACACTTTTTGTGTTTCCCAATACACTGTCCACTGGTACATCGAAACTGATCTGATGAACAAATCACTGCAAAAAGGAGAGGCAAGTGGCAGGAGTCAGTCAAATTGTCAACTGCACCTCATACAGGTGTGTCTTGAACATCTATATAAAGAAGGTACCCACAAAGTTATTTGTTAGCAAATCCAACATCAAGTGGATCTAATATTTTGAGAAAATCAACAACGGAATACAGTTTTTATTTGAATGGCAACTAGCCATATCAATGGTACAGAAATTCAAAGTCTTAATGGGTGCTTTGTTAAGCTTTATTTATATGGTAGTCAGAACCCCAATTATGACTTTTTGCAGCACTGCTAATAGCAGTTTTAAATATCAAATGTAAAAGTACTCAATTTATTGCCTTCTAAAGGAAGTGGTTCTCCTGATCCTGGCTGCACAAGAGAGACCAACGAGAGGATTAATTAAAAAAGGAGAGTTTGGAAGTTTGAAAATTAGCACAACGATTTAGGGTTGAGATTTCTAATAGCAATTTTAATGCGCAGACAGTCCAAGTGGCTTTCACATCAACATGTAATTTTCCTAACCTAATCTTCAAAAACGTCATAATTCCAGTGTTTTCTTAGTTGAATTAAGGTCTTCGCTGTCATAGGTACTGGCATCACAACTTTCACCACAAAACTATACCTGAACAGCTACAAGGGAAATATTTATAGTTGTTTAATCAATGGCTACTCTCTCAAGCTTCCTGGATATCCATATATGGCCATGGAACGACCAATACAAAAATAATGACCTTTAAAAGTAGTTGGATCAATGCTCTATAAGATTCGTTAATTATACTTGGACTTTCCAGTAAGACGCTGTGGAATTTTGCTAAGTTATACAAAAACTCCACAAGATTCCGCCGAGTTCTGAGAGGTGGCGGAATTGGGCATGTCATGCTGTTCATACTGATTTTTTAGCACTGGAAGCTTCTTCCGTGCAGTAAAATCAGAGCAAACGTTGCACGCCAGCGGGCACTGCTTATTTCTGCCGCTCAAGTAGATTTTCTACTTGAGCTGCAGCTTTCTCAATGCAAACGGTTGCGATCTGCTGCGATTGCCTGCGTTGAGAAATCTTGCAGTGAAGTGTCGTTGCGCCCAAAGATCTTGCTAGAGAATGCAAATTCTTACTCACCAACTTAACGGTGAGCCGCGCGCAAGGAAATAACTCTGCCACACAGCATTTTGCTGCAACTCTGCTCTCTTGGAGCACGGAGTGAGAAAAACTCTGCGAACTCCGCTGGCAGAGCACAATTTTTAGCCCACACCTACTTTCCAGTTCACAATTTTGGGGTCAGAAGTCATCTTAATACAGGGTATGACAAAAGGAGCAAACCTTCAACACTGATCTGATCTTGTAACAAATTGCTGGAAACAGCTATTCATGATAGAAAGATATAGACAAGCAAATCAGTTTAGGTCTCTTGGTACCTCTCATGCAAATAGATCCTTGAAGATCTATTGATGTAATCGACAATGTTCCAGTATGCAGTTGATGTATTCAACAAAAACAGGATCATCAGGCTAGGTATGTGAGTTTTGTAAAGTACTGTCAGAGTATTGAAGAGACAGTACTGGTAATTGGATCAATTCTCCGGAAAGAATTTGACAATTGAGACCTTGAAAGAATCAAATCAATTGCCTGGTGTTCTTCAATGTACTAAGTAAACGCAAAAAAAAAAAAAACACAAAAACAGCAAGGGTAGAAATGACACTGTTCAAGATCCAATAATCTGGGTTTGCTTTGATATCATGGAATGAATGTAATTGGGGTACATTCATTAAGTCAAGGGCCAATGTAAGCATTTAGGGCACAAACATCCTGAGGGGTTATATGCGATATCCAGGGACACATTAAGGTCCAGACAACTAAGACCAGGACTTGACTTCCAGTCTAACCAGTTCAAAGCCAGTATTTGCCTCATCTGAAGTATCCTGCCTAATATTCTCGCCATGTCACTGGAACAATGCAGGTCATTCAAACTGTACCCTGTGCAAAACATAGGTCCTATAAGGAAATGTTAAAAAGCAAACCTGCTCACACAGTAATGACGATAGAGACCTGTTTAACACGTTCTAATGTTTGCAATGGAGACTACCAGGATCACCAGCATGCATTTTTATACAGACTACTATTCAGAAAATTAGGACATTATAGGACAGTAAAGAGGTAGAAATAAATAGGAGTAGTGGGTAACTGACGACAAAAGCAACAGTGCAGCTGGACCCCATAAAGAGTCTGAGGGCTAAATGCAGGTAGGTGGAGGGGCAGAAGACCTGGGACTAGCAATCCATTATGAATATACACAGGTATGTTACTGTGATTATTAAGACATAAAACACACATTTTCAACGTTTTATCACAATTTATGCTGAATATGCATACGATAGACTAGCTGCCACAAGTTACCTTCACAGTTTTTCTCATCAGACTTGTCCTGGCAGTTTGCATCACCATTGCATCTAAGTGCCCCATCAATACACTGTCCACTAGAACACTGGTACTGTGAGTCTGAACAGACAGGACAGTTGTGTTCATCGCTGTGGTCCTCGCACTCAGTGAAGCCATCACAGCGCCAGGCCACCGGGATGCAGTCAATTTCGCCAGTTAAACAACTGAACTGCTGAGGGGAACATGTTGGAGGTTCTTAAAGAAATAAATAAAAAATGACAGGTTACTGGAGTAGAACATTTCAACATTTTACTGTGCTCACAATAAATAGTCTCTTTGGGTGCTGTTTTAACCAACACTGTCAGTCAAAGAGCACTTTCATATAACCACATTTTGCAACTTGAGCCAAATGAAGATCTTACCCCTTGAAATAGGAGCCATGGACCACAAATGCACTCTTCGTGCACAGACCTGACCTCTAAAATATATGCCCTATGACTTCATTTGTACACATCTAAAAATAAGTATCATGCTTATAGGAATAAGATATAATGAAGACAACATGTTGAGGAAACAGATTCACTAAATTAACAATACTCTCCAACATATATAGAAATGCTTTCAAAGGGGATCTCAGAAACTCACACAGTCGTCCACCAGAACTAAAAAAAAAACATCCTGACTCTGTAACATAACAGGTTACATTACAAATTTGTGTAGACTATAAATAAGCAATGGTTGGAAATGCTTGAATTAATGTTAGCCATTGGTATTTACTTGGGCACATTCCTTGTCATAGTTTTTAAGTTGTACGGACCAAGATAGAAATTCACCAACAGAATGGTGTATTTTTTTTTCCACTCAAACAAAATGCAAGGCCAATAATAACTCCGGCATGAACAAGAGATATTAGTAAAAATAGCGGAGTTAGGTGGAGGCTATGGGAACCAGATTGCAGTTTGTGCTGTAATTTAACTTATGATTGATTCTGAAAGATTAAGTTAAAACAGACAAATGTGCTACCCTATCGAATTAGGTTTAGAGGAAAGTTACTCGGTATTCAAGATCTAATGAGAGCATGCTGACCTTTCTCTGATGATGTGGGAGTCCACTTCTCAGTCTGTCTACATGTTCTTCATTCTCACAAGAGGAAAGTGTAGGAAAGTGCCCACTTTGGCATGGTTAACCCCACCCCACACACACACACTTTTTGCCTGGTATTAATGCTAACGTGACTGAGTTCCAAAGGGAGTGGGCACAGGAAGGGAGCCACCCTCAGGGACAGTAGCCATTGGCTACTGCCCTCCGACCCCTATAACGCCACTACATCTAGTATTTAGGGGCACCCATGAACCTTACTCACCAGATTCCTGGTGACCTCAAGAAGAAAGAAGGGCTGCAAAGCCGATCCCCAAGAAGTGAAGACTCCAGATGACAACTGACTTGACCCCCAGCCGTACCGGCTTGTCTGCAGCTTCAAGACTCCTGCTTGAAAAAGGTGACTCATCCTTCAAGTCAGCAACCACTTCAAACCCCCAGGAGTGTGAATATAATATATTATATATATATATATATATATATAAATATATATATATGAAAAATGTCACTTACCCAGTGTACATCTGTTCGTGGCATGAGTCGCTGCAGATCCCGCCATCTGGTGTTGGGCTCGGAGTGTTACAAGTTGTTTTTCTTCGAAGAAGTCTTTTCGAGTCACGAGACTGAGGGACTCCTCCCATTTCGACTCCATTGCGCATGGGCGTCGACTCCATGTTAGATTGTTTTCCCCGCAGAGGGTGAGGTAGGAGTTGTGTATGCGAGTAATAGTGCCCATGCAATGGAGTGAATACGTATGTACATAATGAAGTTTAAAGTAATATATTTACAAATTTATAAATGTTTAAGATCAACTTCTAAACGGCTACAGGCTCCCGGGGAGGCGGGTGGGTGCATGTGAATCTGCAGCGACTCATGCCACGAACAGATGTACACTGGGTAAGTGACATTTTCCGTTCGATGGCATGTGTAGCTGCAGATACACATGCTGTGCATAGAATAGTAAGCAGTTATCTCCCCAAAAGCAGTGGTTTAGCCTGTAGGAGTTGAAGTTGTTTGAAACAATGTTCGTAGTACAGCTTGACCTACTGTGGCTTGTTGTGAAGTTAACATCTACACAGTAGTGTTTGGTAAATGTATGAGGCGTAGACCATGTTGCTGCCTTACATATTTCGTTCATTGGAATATTTCCTAGAAAGGCCATGGTAGCACCTTTCTTTCTGGTTGAGTGTGCCTTTGGTGTAATAGGCAACTCTCTCTTTGCTTTAAGATAGCAGGTTTGAATACACTTAACTATCCATCTAGCAATGCCTTGTTTTGAAATTGGATTTCCTGTATGTGGTTTTTGAAAGGCAATAAATAGTTGTTTTGTCTTTCGAATTAGTTTTGTTCTGTCAATTTAGTACATTAGTGCTCTTTTGATGTCTAATGTATGTAGTGCTCTTTCAGCTACAGAATCTGGCTGTGGGAAGTACACTGGCAATTCTACTGTTTGATTCAAGTGGAACGGTGAGATTACTTTTGGTAAAAATGTATGGTTTTGTCCGTAGAACGACTTTATTTTTGTGTATTTGAATAAATGGTTCTTGAATGGTAAATGCTTGAATTTCACTCACTCTTCTTAGAGATGTAGTGGCAATAAAAAATGCAACTTTCCACGTTAAGTATTGCATTTCACAAGAGTGCATGGGCTCAAAAGGTGGACCCATGAGTCGTGTTAAGACAATGTTGAGGTTCCATGAAGGAACTGGTGGTGTTCTTGGTGGTATAATTCTCTTTAGGCCTTCCATAAACGCTTTTATGACTGGTATCCTAAATAATGAAGTTGAGTGCGTAATTTGCAGGTAAGCTGAAATTGCAGTAAGATGTATTTTTATGGAAGAGAAAGCTAGTTTTGACTTTTGCAAATGTAGTAAGTATCCTACTATATCTTTTGCAGATGCGTGTAATGGTTGAATTTGATTATTATGGCAGTAATAAATGAATCTTTTCCACTTATTTGCATAGCAGTGTCTAGTGGTAGGCTTCCTAGTTTGTCTTATGACCTCCATACATTCCTGTGTGAGGTCTAAGTGCCCGAATTCTAGGATTTCAGGAGCCAAATTGCTAGATTCAGCGATGCTGGATTTGGATGTCTGATCTGTTTTGTGTTGTGTTAACAGATCTGGTCTGTTTGGTAGTTTGACATGAGGGACTACTGAAAGGTCTAGTAGTGTTGTGTACCAAGGTTGTCTTACCCATGTTGGTGCTATTAGTATGAGTTTGAGTTTGTTTTGACTCAACTTGTTTACTAGATATGGAAGGAGTGGGAGAGGGGGAAAAGCGTACTCAAATATCCCTGACCAGTTCATCCATAGCGCATTGCCCAGAGACTGATGTTGTGGGTACCTGGATGCGAAGTTTTGGCATTTTGAGTTTTCCTTTGTTGCAAATAGATCTATTTGTGGTGTTCCCCAAATTTGGAAGTAAGTGTTTAGTATTTGGGGGTGAATCTCCCATTCGTGGATTTGTTGGTGATCCCGAGAGAGATTGTCTGCTAACTGATTCTGAATTCCTGAAATAAATTGTGCTATTAGGCGAATGTGGTTGTGAATCGCCCAATGCCATATTTTCTGTGTTAGGAGACACAGCTGTGTTGAGTGTGTCCCTCCCTGTTTGTTTAGGTAATACATTGTTGTCATGTTGTCTGTTTTGACAAGAATGTATTTGTGTGTTATCATGGGTTGAAATGCTTTTAGCGCTAGAAATACCGCTAACAGTTCTAGGTGATTTATGTGAAATTGTCTTTGCTGTATGTCCCATTGTCCTTGGATGCTGTGTTGATTGAGGTGTGCTCCCCACCTCGTCATGGAAGCATCTGTTGTTATGACGTATTGTGGCACTGGGTCTTGGAAAGGCCGCCCTTGGTTTAAATTTATACTGTTCCACCACTGAAGCGAGATGTATGTTTGGCGGTCTATCAACACCAGATCTAGAAGCTGACCCTGTGCTTGTGACTATTGTGATGCTAGGCACTGTTGTAAGGGCCGCATGTGTAACCTTGTATTTGGGACAATGGCTATGCATGAGGACATCATGCCTAGTAGTTTCATTATCATCTTGACTTGTATCCTTTGTTTTGGATACATGGCCTGTATTACACTGTGAAATGTTTGAACTCTTGGAGTAGCAATCCCTTTTGCTGTGTTGATTGTTGCTCCTAAGTATTGCTGTGTTTGACACAGCAGAAGGTGTGACTTTGCGTAGTTGATTGGGAAGCCTAGTTTGTGTATGATTTCTATGACATATTTTGTGTGTTGTGAACACCGTTTTAGAGTGTTGGTTTTGATTAACCAATCGTCTAGGTATGGGAACACATGTATTTGCTGCCTTCTGATATGTGCAGCTACTACTGCTAGGCATTTTGTAAAAACTCTTGGCGCAGTTGTTATTCCGAAAGGCAATACTTTGAATTGGTAATGTATTCCTTCGAATACAAACCTTAGGTACTTTCTGTGTGAAGGATGTATTGGTATATGGAAATATGCATCCTTTAGGTCTAGTGTTGTCATGTAGTCTAGTTGTTTGAGCAGTGGGATTACGTCTTGTAGAGTAACCATGTGAAAGTGGTCTGATTTGATGTAGGTATTTCATGTTCTGAGATCTAGTATAGGTCTCAGACTCTTGTCTTTTTTGGGTATCAGAAAGTACAGTGAGTAAACTCCTTTGTTTAATTGTTCTGTTGGTACTAATTCTATTGCTTCTTTCTGTAGCAATGCCTGAACTTCTAGTCCTAGAAGATCTATATGTTGTTTTGACATACTGTGTGTTTTCGGTGGGACGTTTGGAGGGAATTTGTGAAATTCTATGCAATAACCATGCTGGATAATTGCTAAGACCCAAGTGTCTGTTGTTATTTCCTCCCATTGTGTGTAAAACTTGGTTAGTCTCCCCCCCCCACAGGTGTTATGTGTTGGGGATTTGTGACCTTGAAGTCACTGTTTGTTTGGAGGAGTTTTGGGACTTTGGAACTTTCCTCTGTTTCTTTGAAACTGTCCTCCTCTATATTGTCCCCGAAAACCTCCCCGCTGATACTGGCTCTGGTAAGTGGGCTTTGTTAGTGAGGTTGTGGCGTCTGTGGTCTGCCCTCAAAACCCCCCTCGAAATTGTGTCTTTCGAAATGTGCCTCTGCTCTGCGGGGAGTAGAGTGTGCCCATGGCTTTGGCCGTGTCAGTGTCTTTAAGTTTTTCTATTGCAGTGTCCACCTCCGGCCCAAACAACTGCTGTCCGTTGAATGGCATATTCAGCACAGCTTGCTGCATCTCTGGTTTAAATCCTGATGTACGCAGCTATGCATGTATCCTTATTGTCACTGCTGTGTTGACAGTTCTAGCAGCTGTGTCTGCAGCATCCATTGCTGATCGAATTTGATTATTGGAGATACTCTGTCCCTCCTCTACCACTGCCTGCGCTCTTTTTTGGAACTCTTTTGGTAAGTGTTCAATAAGGTGTTGCATCTCATCCCAATGGGCCCTATCATATCTGGCTAACAAAGCTTGCGAATTTGCAATACGCCACTGGTTTGCTGCCTGTGCTGCCACCCTTTTGCCTGCCGTGTCGAATTTTCTACTCTCTTTGTCTGGAGGTGGTGCATCTCCTGAAGTATGAGAGTTGGCTCTTTTGCGCGCTGCTCCAACTACAACAGAGTCTGGTGATAGCTGTTGTGTGATGTACACTGGGTCTGTTGGTGGCAGTTTATATTTTTTATCTACTCTTGGAGTAATGGCTCTCCCTTTGACAGGCTCCTCAAACACTTGTTTGGAGTGTTTCAGCATTCCGGGCAACATTGGAAGACTTTGATATTGACTGTGCGTAGACAACAGTGTATTAAAAAGAAAGTCGTCTTCAATGGGTTCTGAGTGAAGGCTGACATTGTGAAATGCTGCTGCTCTTGATACCACTTGAGCGTAGCCTGTACTATCCTCTGGTGGCGACGGTCTCGCTGGATAGCATTGAGGACTATTATCTGACACTGGTGCGTCGTAAAGGTCCCATGCGTCAGGGTCATCTTGACTCATTCCCGTATGAGTTAGGGATTGCATCATTGGTGGAGTGGCTACTGGTGATGGTTGTGGAGAGTGATGTGGGGATGGTGGTGGTGTTACTTGTTTAGCCACTTTTGCGTGTGGCTGTTTGTCCTTGTCTTGGAAGGCAAGTTGACGTTTCATTCTGATTGGAGGAAGAGTGCTGATCTTCCCTGTATCTTTTTGAATAAAGAGCCGCCTTTGCGTGTGATCTGGCTCTATTGTTTCTAATTCTTGCTCAAATCTGTGTGTCTTCATTTGTGAGGACAGTCCTTGTTCCTCTGAATAGGAACTTATTTTCGGTTCGGAGGCCGGATGTTTCGGTACCGAAACCTTTTCGGCTCCGACAAAATCTTTTTCACTTTTGGCGTTGTGCCCTCTCAGTGCCGACCCATTTCTGTGCCGCTGTCTCGATGCCGAATCTTCTCGGAGCCACTCTCTCGGGCCCGAGATTGCTGTGTGCCGGTATCTCGACCGGAGTCGGATGACTTCGACACCAGCTCGCCCTTTTTCGGTGCCGATGGACGGTCACTGAGTTTTCGGGTTAAGCCATGGCCTGTTGGCGGTGGCGTCCCCTGGGCTTTAGCGGTCTTTTCGTGAGTCCTTTGTTTCGACGTCTTACTCACGGTTTTCGGCGTTTCTTCGTGATCGATCTCCTCCGAGTCCGAATCCTGGATGGAGAATGTTTCTTCCTCCTCCTCGAAACACCCTTGTTCTGTCGGCGCCGACGCCATTTGCAGTCTTCTTGCCCTTCGGTCCCTGAGTGTCTTCCTGGACCGAAACGCTCGACAGGCCTCACAAGTATCCTCCTTGTGTTCTGGTGACAAACACAAGTTACAGACCAGGTGTTGATCTGTATATGGATACTTGTTATGGCATTTTGGACAGAAGCGGAAAGGGGTCCGTTCCATCAGCCTTGAAGAGACACGTGGCCGGGCCGACCAGGCCCCGACGGGGATCGAAAAAACCCTGAAGGGCCTCCGGAGCTCTTCTTAATTCGGTGTCGATCTGTTGTAACTAACCCGATACCGAACGCAAACAATACCGACGATTTTTCCGAGATTCTAACTAACTTTCCGACCCGAAACACGGAGCGAAAACGAACACGTCCGAACCCGATGGCGGAAAAAAAACAATCTAAGATGGAGTCGACGCCCATGCGCAATGGAGTCGAAATGGGAGGAGTCCCTCGGTCTCGTGACTCGAAAAGACTTCTTCGAAGAAAAACAACTTGTAACACTCCGAGCCCAACACCAGATGGCGGGATGTGCACAGCATGTGTATCTGCAGCTACACATGCCATCGAACATATATATATATATACATATATATATACATATATATATATATACATATATATATATATACATATATATATACATACATATATATATACATACATATATATATACATACATATATATATACATACATATATATATACATACATATATATATACATACATATATATATACATACATATATATATACATATACATATATATACATATACATATATATATACATATACATATATATATACATATACATATATATATACATATACATATATATATACATATACATATACATATACATATACATATACATATACATATACATATATATACATATATACATATATACATATACATATATACATATATATATACATATATATATACATATATACATATATATATATACATATATATATATACATATATATATACATATATATATACATATATATATACATATATATATACATATATATATACATATATATATACATATATATATATATATATATATATATAGATGTAGATGTAGATATATGGAAAATGTTACTTACCCAGTAGACGTTTGTGGCATGAAGTGCTGCATATTCACATGCTTTGCAGTCCTTTCCGATAGAGTGTGAAGTCCTCTGGCGGGAAACGTGCAGTCTTTGAAAGTTGCTTCTTTGTTGCCAAGAAGTAGCTGGTTTTTAACAGGGCCGCTGTTCACGGGAGTTTCTTGGTCCTTTAGTCCAGGGCAGTCCTCTGAGGCTTCAGAGGTTGCTGGTCCCTGTCGGATGCGTCGCTGGAGTACCAGATTGGAGACAGGTAGGGCTGGGACCAAAGCAGTTGTCGTCTTCCTCCTTCCCTTCAGGCTTGTAGGTCAGCAGTCCTTGTTTCTTCAGGTGGCAGGAATCTGATTTCCTGGGATCTGGGGAGTCCCTAAATACTGACTGTAAAGAAATGGCTCCCTGTTGCAGTTACCCCCCACTTTTTGCCTGATACTGATGCTGACTTGACTGAGAAGAGTGCTGGGACCCTGCTAACCAGGCCCCAGCACCAGTGTTCCTTCACCTAAAATGTACCATTGTATCCACAATTGGCACACCCTGGCATTCAGATAAGTCCCTTGTAACTGGTACTTCTAGTACCAAGGGCCCTGATGCCAAGGAAGGTCTCTAAGGGCTGCAGCATGTCTTATGCCACCCTAGAGACCCCTCACTCAGCACAGACACACTGCTTACAAGCCTGTGTGTGCTAGTGAGAACAAAATGAGTAAGTCGACATGGCACTCCCCTCAGGGTGCCATGCCAGCCTCTCACTGCCTATGCAGTATAGGTAAGACACCCCTCTAGCAGGCCTTACAGCCCTAAGGCAGGGTGCACTATACCATAGGTGAGGGTACCAGTGCATGAGCACTGTGCCCCTACAGTGTCTAAACAAAACCTTAGACATTGTAAGTGCAGGGTAGCCATCAGAGTATATGGTCTGGGAGTCTGTTTTACACGAACTCCACAGCACCATAATGGCTACACTGAAAACTGGGAAGTTTGGTATCAAACTTCTCAGCACAATAAATGCACACTGATGCCAGTGTACATTTTATTGCAAAACACACCCCAGAGGGCACCTTAGAGGTGCCCCCTGAAACTTAACCGACTGTCTGTGTAGGCTGACTAGTTCCAGCAGCCTGCCACACCAGAGACATGTTGCTGGCCCCATGGGGAGAGTGCCTTTGTCACTCTGAGGCCAGTAACAAAGCCTGCACTGGGTGGAGATGCTAACACCTCCCCCAGGCAGGAGCTGTGACACCTGGCGGTGAGCCTCAAAGGCTCACCCCTTTGTCACAGCCCAGCAGGGCACTCCAGCTTAGTGGAGTTGCCCGCCCCCTCCGGCCACGGCCCCCACTTTTGGCGGCAAGGCTGGAGGGAACAAAGAAAGCAACAAGGAGGAGTCACTGGCCAGTCAGGACAGCCCCTAAGGTGTCCTGAGCTGAAGTGACTCTAACTTTTAGAAATCCTCCATCTTGCAGATGGAGGATTCCCCCAATAGGGTTAGGATTGTGACCCCCTCCCCTTGGGAGGAGGCACAAAGAGGGTGTACCCACCCTCAGGGCTAGTAGCCATTGGCTACTAACCCCCCAGACCTAAACACGCCCTTAAATTTAGTATTTAAGGGCTACCCTGAACCCTAGAAAATTAGATTCCTGCAACTACAAGAAGAAGGACTGCCCAGCTGAAAACCCCTGCAGCGGAAGACCAGAAGACGACAACTGCCTTGGCTCCAGAAACTCACCGGCCTGTCTCCTGCCTTCCAAAGACCCTGCTCCAGCGACGCCTTCCAAAGGGACCAGCGACCTCGACCTCCTCTGAGGACTGCCCCTGCTTCGAAAAGACAAGAAACTCCCGAGGACAGCGGACCTGCTCCAAGAAAAGCTGCAACTTTGTTTCCAGCAGCTTTAAAGAACCCTGCAAGCTCCCCGCAAGAAGCGTGAGACTTGCAACACTGCACCCGGCGACCCCGACTCGGCTGGTGGCGATCCAACACCTCAGGAGGGACCCCAGGACTACTCTGATACTGTGAGTACCAAAACCTGTCCCCCCTGAGCCCCCACAGCGCCGCCTGCAGAGGGAATCCCGAGGCTTCCCCTGACCGCGACTCTTTGAACCTAAAGTCCCGACGCCTGGGAGAGACCCTGCACCCGCAGCCCCCAGGACCTGAAGGACCGGACTTTCACTGGAGAAGTGACCCCCAGGAGTCCCTCTCCCTTGCCCAAGTGGAGGTTTCCCCGAGGAACCCCCCCCTTGCCTGCCTGCAGCGCTGAAGAGATCCCGAGATCTCTCATAGACTAACATTGCGAACCCGACGCTTGTTTCTACACTGCACCCGGCCGCCCCCGCGCCGCTGAGGGTGAAAATTCTGTGTGGGCTTGTGTCCCCCCCGGTGCCCTACAAAACCCCCCTGGTCTGCCCTCCGAAGACGCGGGTACTTACCTGCAAGCAGACCGGAACCGGGGCACCCCCTTCTCTCCATTCTAGCCTATGTGTTTTGGGCACCACTTTGAACTCTGCACCTGACCGGCCCTGAGCTGCTGGTGTGGTGACTTTGGGGTTGCTCTGAATCCCCAACGGTGGGCTACCTTGGACCAAGAACTAAGCCCTGTAAGTGTCTTACTTACCTGGTTAACCTAACAAATACTTACCTCCCCTAGGAACTGTGAAAATTGCACTAAGTGTCCACTTTTAAAACAGCTATTTGTGAATAACTTGAAAAGTATACATGCAATTTTGATGATTTGAAGTTCCTAAAGTACTTACCTGCAATACCTTTCGAATGAGATATTACATGTAGAATTTGAACCTGTGGTTCTTAAAATAAACTAAGAAAATATATTTTTCTATATAAAAACCTATTGGCTGGATTTGTCTCTGAGTGTGTGTACCTCATTTATTGTCTATGTGTATGTACAACAAATGCTTAACACTACTCCTTGGATAAGCCTACTGCTCGACCACACTACCACAAAATAGAGCATTAGTATTATCTATTTTTACCACTATTTTACCTCTAAGGGGAACCCTTGGACTCTGTGCATGCTATTCCTTACTTTGAAATAGCACATACAGAGCCAACTTCCTACATTGGTGGATCAGCGGTGGGGTACAAGACTTTGCATTTGCTGGACTACTCAGCCAATACCTGATCACACGACAAATTCCAAAATTGTCATTAGAAATTGATTTTTGCAATTTGAAAAGTTTTCTAAATTCTTAAAAGACCTGCTAGGGCCTTGTGTTAGATCCTGTTTAGCATTTCTTTTAGAGTTTAAAAGTTTGTAAAAGTTTGAATTAGAACCTAGAACTAGTTGTAGATTCTTAAAAAGTATTCCAACTTTTAGAAGCAAAATGTCTAGCACAGATGTGACTGTGGTGGAACTCGACACCACACCTTACCTCCATCTTAAGATGAGGGAGCTAAGGTCACTCTGTAAAATAAAGAAAATAACAATGGGCCCCAAACCTACCAAAATACAGCTCCAGGAGCTTTTGGCAGAGTTTGAAAAGGCCAACCCCTCTGAGGGTGGCAACTCAGAGGAAGAGGATAGTGACTTGGAGGAAAATTCCCCCCTACCAGTCCTATCTAGGGAGAACAGGGTCCCTCAAACCCTGACTCCAAAAATAATAGTCAGAGATGCTGGTTCCCTCACAGGAGAGACCAACACCTCTGAAATCACTGAGGATAACTCCAGTGAAGATGACCCCCTGTTAGCCAGGATGGTCAAAAGATTGGCTTTGGAAAAGCAGCTCCTAGCCATAGAAAGGGAAAGAAAAGAGATGGGCCTAGGTCCCATCGATGGTGGCAGCAACTTAAATAGGGTCAGAGATTCTCCTGACATCCTAAAAATCCCCAAAGGGATTGTAACAAAATATGAAGATGGTGATGACATCACCAAATGGTTCACAGCTTTTGAGAGGGCTTGTGTAACCAGAAAAGTAAACAGATCTCACTGGGGTGCTCTCCTTTGGGAAATGTTCACTGGAAAGTGTAGGGATAGACTCCTCACACTCTCTGGAAAAGATGCAGAATCTTATGACCTCATGAAGGGTACCCTGATTGAGGGCTTTGGATTCTCCACTGAGGAGTATAGAATTAGATTCAGGGGGGCTCAAAAATCCTCGAGCCAGACCTGGGTTGATTTTGTAGACTACTCAGTAAAAACACTAGATGGTTGGTTAACTGGAAATGAAGTGTGTGACTATGTTGGGCTTTATAATTTGTTTATGAAAGAACACATTTTAAGTAACTGCTTCAATGAAAAGTTGCATCAGTATCTGGTAGACCTAGGTCCAATTTCTACCCAAGAATTGGGAAAGAAGCCAGACCACTGGGTCAAGACTAGGGTAACCAAAACTTCCACTGGGGGTGACCAAAAGAAAGGGGTTACAAAAACTCCCCAGGAGAAAGTGGGTGACACTAGAAACAAAGAAAAAGAGTCCTCTGTAGGCCCCCAAAAACCAGAACAGGTGGGTGGGCCCCAAGACACAACCCAAAACAAAGGTGGGTACCAGGGTAAGAACTGGGATGCCACTAAGGCATGGTGCCACAACTGTAAACAGTCTGGGCACCCCACCAAGGACACTTCTTGTCCCAAAAACAAACCCCAGAACAAAATTCCAGGGGTAACCAGTGTAGCCATGGGAGATGACTCCTCAGATGAGGAGGTCTTCATAGCCTTCAACTGGAAACAGGGCCCAACAGGTGAGTTGGAGATTCCAGAGGGAAGTAGACACTTCCACCACCTACTGGTGAATGGAATCCCAACCACTGCCCTGAGAGACACTTGTGCCAGTCACACTATTGTGCATGACAGGCTGGTGCTCTCAAACCAGTACATCCCAGGTGAGACTGCCAGGGTAAGAGTTAGCCTAGACAGGGTCACTAATAGGCCTGTGGCTTTAGTGCCCATAGAAGTGGGTGGCACTCTTAGCTGGAGAAGGGTAGTAGTCAGTACAGACCTCCCCCTTGATTGTCTCCTTGGAAATGACTACCCAGAGGTTAGTCAGAGCCCAAGAGAGGAACTGGTCCAGTGCCAGTCCTCTCCCAAGGATTCTGGAAGTCCTGCCTCTGCAGTAAATGCAAGCAGGCCCCAGAAGAAGAAGAAAAGAAAACAGAGTAGGAAGGGTGGACAACCTTTAGCCAAGGTTACAGCAAGCCAAGGAGATTCTGCTCCAGTAGGGGAGAACTCCAAAAATGGCCCTGATAAAGTCCAACCTGACCCACAAGAAGTCCTGGCTAGTCAGGCAACTGTTAAACCTGAGTGGGTGGCTCCTCAGCTAACAGAAGAAAGAGTGGAAGAAGGGTGTTTACTACAAGATGTGGTAACCCCCCACTCTAATACAGCAGACAGGCAACCTGAACCCAAAGAGGCCTGTAACTTAGCCCCTTCCCTTTTAGGTGAAGAGCTAAAGGTGTGGTTCTGGGCACTGACAGCTGTCAGTGGCCTCTGCTGGGTGTTAGCCTTTATGGCTGCACTATCCTTAGCATGGTGGTCTGACCCCATGCCAAATAGCAAGTTAGGCCCCCTGACCCTATTAGTCATGGTGGGGTTACTCCAGCTCTGGGTAACCTCTCTGGGTAAGCTAGGGGTAACCCTGGCCAAGATAAGGTTAGCAGAGGTGGATACCTCTAAGACCAAAATAGAAAGAATGGGTGGAGACATTGAAGAGGCAGACAAGAGGCAATTCAGACTAGGTCCTATCACTGTGGAAGTAGGTCAGTTCCCCAAAGGGAATGACCTGAACAGAAGGATGTAAGGCAGAGTAGGCCCTGCAACTAACCAGCCTATTTCTCCTACTCTTCCTCGCCTGACAGACTAGGAAGACTCTCCCAGCTTGGGCTGAGTCTCCTGGCCTGTGGGCTGGGGGGGGCTTGTGTAAAGAAATGGCTCCCTGTTGCAGTTACCCCCCACTTTTTGCCTGATACTGATGCTGACTTGACTGAGAAGAGTGCTGGGACCCTGCTAACCAGGCCCCAGCACCAGTGTTCCTTCACCTAAAATGTACCATTGTATCCACAATTGGCACACCCTGGCATTCAGATAAGTCCCTTGTAACTGGTACTTCTAGTACCAAGGGCCCTGATGCCAAGGAAGGTCTCTAAGGGCTGCAGCATGTCTTATGCCACCCTAGAGACCCCTCACTCAGCACAGACACACTGCTTACAAGCCTGTGTGTGCTAGTGAGAACAAAATGAGTAAGTCGACATGGCACTCCCCTCAGGGTGCCATGCCAGCCTCTCACTGCCTATGCAGTATAGGTAAGACACCCCTCTAGCAGGCCTTACAGCCCTAAGGCAGGGTGCACTATACCATAGGTGAGGGTACCAGTGCATGAGCACTGTGCCCCTACAGTGTCTAAACAAAACCTTAGACATTGTAAGTGCAGGGTAGCCATCAGAGTATATGGTCTGGGAGTCTGTTTTACACGAACTCCACAGCACCATAATGGCTACACTGAAAACTGGGAAGTTTGGTATCAAACTTCTCAGCACAATAAATGCACACTGATGCCAGTGTACATTTTATTGCAAAACACACCCCAGAGGGCACCTTAGAGGTGCCCCCTGAAACTTAACCGACTGTCTGTGTAGGCTGACTAGTTCCAGCAGCCTGCCACACCAGAGACATGTTGCTGGCCCCATGGGGAGAGTGCCTTTGTCACTCTGAGGCCAGTAACAAAGCCTGCACTGGGTGGAGATGCTAACACCTCCCCCAGGCAGGAGCTGTGACACCTGGCGGTGAGCCTCAAAGGCTCACCCCTTTGTCACAGCCCAGCAGGGCACTCCAGCTTAGTGGAGTTGCCCGCCCCCTCCGGCCACGGCCCCCACTTTTGGCGGCAAGGCTGGAGGGAACAAAGAAAGCAACAAGGAGGAGTCACTGGCCAGTCAGGACAGCCCCTAAGGTGTCCTGAGCTGAAGTGACTCTAACTTTTAGAAATCCTCCATCTTGCAGATGGAGGATTCCCCCAATAGGGTTAGGATTGTGACCCCCTCCCCTTGGGAGGAGGCACAAAGAGGGTGTACCCACCCTCAGGGCTAGTAGCCATTGGCTACTAACCCCCCAGACCTAAACACGCCCTTAAATTTAGTATTTAAGGGCTACCCTGAACCCTAGAAAATTAGATTCCTGCAACTACAAGAAGAAGGACTGCCCAGCTGAAAACCCCTGCAGCGGAAGACCAGAAGACGACAACTGCCTTGGCTCCAGAAACTCACCGGCCTGTCTCCTGCCTTCCAAAGACCCTGCTCCAGCGACGCCTTCCAAAGGGACCAGCGACCTCGACATCCTCTGAGGACTGCCCCTGCTTCGAAAAGACAAGAAACTCCCGAGGACAGCGGACCTGCTCCAAGAAAAGCTGCAACTTTGTTTCCAGCAGCTTTAAAGAACCCTGCAAGCTCCCCGCAAGAAGCGTGAGACTTGCAACACTGCACCCGGCGACCCCGACTCGGCTGGTGGCGATCCAACACCTCAGGAGGGACCCCAGGACTACTCTGATACTGTGAGTACCAAAACCTGTCCCCCCTGAGCCCCCACAGCGCCGCCTGCAGAGGGAATCCCGAGGCTTCCCCTGACCGCGACTCTTTGAACCTAAAGTCCCGACGCCTGGGAGAGACCCTGCACCCGCAGCCCCCAGGACCTGAAGGACCGGACTTTCACTGGAGAAGTGACCCCCAGGAGTCCCTCTCCCTTGCCCAAGTGGAGGTTTCCCCGAGGAACCCCCCCCTTGCCTGCCTGCAGCGCTGAAGAGATCCCGAGATCTCTCATAGACTAACATTGCGAACCCGACGCTTGTTTCTACACTGCACCCGGCTGCCCCCGCGCCGCTGAGGGTGAAAATTCTGTGTGGGCTTGTGTCCCCCCCGGTGCCCTACAAAACCCCCCTGGTCTGCCCTCCGAAGACGCGGGTACTTACCTGCAAGCAGACCGGAACCGGGGCACCCCCTTCTCTCCATTCTAGCCTATGTGTTTTGGGCACCACTTTGAACTCTGCACCTGACCGGCCCTGAGCTGCTGGTGTGGTGACTTTGGGGTTGCTCTGAATCCCCAACGGTGGGCTACCTTGGACCAAGAACTAAGCCCTGTAAGTGTCTTACTTACCTGGTTAACCTAACAAATACTTACCTCCCCTAGGAACTGTGAAAATTGCACTAAGTGTCCACTTTTAAAACAGCTATTTGTGAATAACTTGAAAAGTATACATGCAATTTTGATGATTTGAAGTTCCTAAAGTACTTACCTGCAATACCTTTCGAATGAGATATTACATGTAGAATTTGAACCTGTGGTTCTTAAAATAAACTAAGAAAAGATATTTTTCTATATAAAAACCTATTGGCTGGATTTGTCTCTGAGTGTGTGTACCTCATTTATTGTCTATGTGTATGTACAACAAATGCTTAACACTACTCCTTGGATAAGCCTACTGCTCGACCACACTACCACAAAATAGAGCATTAGTATTATCTATTTTTACCACTATTTTACCTCTAAGGGGAACCCTTGGACTCTGTGCATGCTATTCCTTACTTTGAAATAGCACATACAGAGCCAACTTCCTACACTGACTTTAGGGGGTGTGTTTAGGTCTGGGAGGGCAGTAGCCAATGGCTACTGTCCTTGAGTGTGGCTACACCCTCTTTGTGCCTCCTCCCTGTGGGGAGGGGGGGGGCACATCCCTAATCCTATTGGGGGAATCCTCCAAACTCAAGATGGAGGATTTCTCAAGGCAGGGGTCACCTTAGCTCAGGACACCTTAGGGGCTGTCCCGACTGGTGGGTGACTCCTCCTTGTTTTTCTCATTATCTCCTCCAGCCTTGCCGCCAAAAGTGGGAGCAGTGGCCGGAGGGGCGGGCAACTCCACTAGCTGGGATGCACTGGGGCGCTGTAACAAAAGGGGTGAGCCTTTGAGGCTCACCGCCAGGTGTTACAGTTCCTGCAGGGGAAGGTGAGATGCACCTCCACCTATTACAGGCTTTGTTCCTGGCCACAGAATGATAAAGGCACTCTTCCCCATGTGGCCAGCAACATGTCTGGTGTGTGGCAGGCTGGCAGAAACTGGTCAGCCTACACTAGAAGTCTGGTAGGTATTCAGGGGGCATCTCTAAGATGCCCTCTGGGTGTATGTTACAATAAATTGCACACTGGCATCAGTGTGCATTTATTGTGCTGAGAAGTTTGATACCAAACTTCCCAGTTTTCAGTGTAGCCATTATGGAACTGTGGAGTTCGTGTTTGACAAACTCCCAGACCATATACTCTTATGGCTACCCTGCACTTACAACGTCTAAGGTTTTGCTTAGACACTGTAGGGGCATAGTGCTCATGCACATATGCCCTCACATGTGGTATAGTGCACCCTGCCTTAGGGCTGTAAGGCCTGCTAGAGGGGTGACTTACCTATGCCACAGGCAGTGCGAGGTTGGCATGGCACTCTGAGGGGAGTGCCATGTCGACTTAATCTTTTTCTCCTCACCAGCACACACAAGCTGTGAAGCAGTGTGCATGTGCTGAGTGAGGGGTCCCTAGGGTGGCATAAGACATGCTGCAGCCCTTAGAGACCTTCCCTGGCATCAGGGCCCTTGGTACCAGGGGTACCAGTTACAAGGGACTTACCAGAGTGCCAGCATTGTGCCAATTGTGGAGACAAAGGTAGAGTTTAGGGAAAGAACACTGGTGCTGGGGCCTGGTTAGCAGGGTCCCAGCACACTTTCAAATCATAACTTAGCATCAGCAAAGGCAAAAGTTAGGGGGTAACCATGCCAAGGAGGCATTTCCTTATAGAGGAGGAAAGGCAATCTTTCCAGTCTCTTTCTGGATTTGAATGCTCCTTTGTTTTGGCCCATGACCTCAAGAATGGGTCCTATGTGTGTTTCATCTGCTTCCTGTTCTGAAGATGAAACCTGTTTGCTGCCCACTAATGAATGGTCTGCAAACTTGGTGGCAAGCATGTTTTGTACGGGCCAAAAAAGTGGTCTGATCGGTAGGGGATACTTTTTTTTTCGGCTCCGAAGAGGGTCTTTGATGTTTTGACTCTGAAGAGCAGCTTGAATGTTTCAGCTCCGAATTGAAGCCTCCATCTTTCGACTCGATGCAGAAACAGGCGTGACAGTATGTTTGTGGGAGTGAATTTTGGCCTTTTTTGGCACCGAACCCAAGGGTCGGTCGACGATTTGTTGCTTTCGGGTCGAACTATGGCCAGCAAGCATGGAGACTGCTGTCTGTGCTTGTTCCTCACTAAAGATGCAGGGCTTTTGTTCTGTGGATTGACACCACCTCTAACCGCCTTGCTCTTTGATCCCGTACTTTGATCCGTTCTTTGATTGAAAGGACCGACACGTCTTGCTGGTCTCTTCTTTGTGGTTGGGAGAAAGGCAGGGGTTGCAGACCGAATGCTGGTTGGTGTAGGGGAACTTGGCGTGGTACCGAGGACAGAATCAAAATGGAGTCTGATCCATGTGCCTGTGACGTAGTAGGCCCAAGAAGGGAGCCGGCACCCAAAAGGGTGTTTACTCGATCCCAACGCTACAATCAGATCAAGTGTAGTCCGAAATGCATTTGAAAACAATACTGACGTTGAAGAAAATTTAAGAGAAGTTCAGATAGTACCGAACCCAAAACTAACCGAAGCGAGGGGGAATACATCTGAACCTAACAGCGGAAAGAAAACAATCAAACAAAGGACTCGATTCCCATGTGCACTATCACCGAACTTGAAAAAAGCTTCTTTGAAGAAAAACAACTTGTAACACTCCAAGACCAACACTAGATGGCGGACTTATGCAAAGCAAGTGTATCTGCAGCTACACATGCCATTGAACATGCCATTGAGTAATCCAGTTCAGTGCTACTGTAAAAATAAGTACTTTCATTTTTTCTAACACTGTGAGATTACTTTCATTTGTGATAAGTAACTGTGCGGCTGTTGTGGTATTGCAAGTGCTTTACACTCCGCCTACATAAGTCTTGGCTGCTCACCACAGCTACCACTAGAGAGCCCTACTTCCTAGACAATGTCTCACTCACTAATATGGGTTGCCTGGACCTGGTATAAGGTGCAAACATCACAGGTGTCCACCATACACCAGGCCAGCTTTATACAGATGACATGGAAAATTCAGAGTGTGCCAGGACCAATTGTTAGGCTGTGTCGGATAAGGGTGACACCCCAGGTGTGGAATATCTATTTTGATGCCATTGTTACTTCTCCCTATACTTGCGAGGGCAGCATGGTTTTGGGTCCGCTTTTCCTTCTTGCGCTTATACCTAGACTGGAATATTTGGGACTGAAAAGTGGATTTTGTCAGGAACAGACCTAAGCCCAAGACAAGGCCAGTGACTGAGTAGGTTCTGTGCTTCAACATTTTATGTTTGGTGACCTAGTGCTTCGCTTCCTGCAACACCTTTGGGTTCGTAACAGCACACTTGCCGTATGACATAAGAGTTGAGTTGGGTGTCCAAGCACCACAAACACACCATGTGCTGGTGCATGACAGACATCTGCTTCCTGAACCCTCAGTATGGCTTAAATTCTGTTTTCATCACCCAACCCAATGCTGCAGAAATCTGTAAGTAGTTAAGACCTACAAAGTCGGGAGCAGAGCTCTGCATCCAAGGTTGGGGGGGTGGGGGGAGGGGGGAGACATCAGTGCGTCGGGTGGGGTTTATGTGCAGCTTGGCTACGTCACTTTTGGGGTTGTATAGAGTCAATGTGGAGCCTTCACAATTCCATCTACTGGTGCATGGGCGCACTGCTAAATAAATACCCAGATCCACTTTGGTGTCTTGTAATATTTTAAACATCGAAAATCTGCAGTCAAATCATAACCTTACTTTTAAAACATGTTCCACAACCTCAATGACATTGGGGGTGATAGTGCTATAGATAACAAGCATGGCATTACAAGCATTTCAAATTACAGAAATTGCACCCCAGTAATTTTTTAAAATGTGACCAGACTGGAATCATAAAATTAAACTGAAGAACACTGATTTAATTACTATTTATAAGAAACAGAATAACCATCAAATGATTCAACTGTGTAGGAAACTAGCCTCTTTCTAGCTTGGTTACCCCCACTTTTTACCTGTTTGTCAGTGTGTTTGACTGTGTTCACTGGGATCCTGCTGGTAACTTTTCCTTCCCACAATTGGCATACTGGTCTCTCCCATAAAAGTCCCTAGTACAGGACACCTAGGTACCCAGGGGCATTGGGGTTCCACGGGATCCCTACGGGCTACAGCAGTTATTCGGCCACCCACAGGGAGCCCATGCAAATGGTTCTGCAGGCCTGCCATTGCAGCTTGCGTTAAACGGGTGCATGCACCCGTTTTCACTACAGGTCACTACACCAGGTCACTATAAGTCACCCCTCTGGTAGGCCCTCTCAGCCCAGAGGCCTGTATGTGAGGGCACCCCTGCACTAGCAGAGGTGCCCCCACAAACTCCAGATCCATTTTACAGGACTTTGAGTGTGGGGACACCATTTTACACATGTACTGGCCATGGGTCACAACCTATGTCCAGCTACATAATGATAACTCCGAACCTGGGCATGTTTGGTATCAAACATGTCGGAATCATACCCCAATATTGTTGCAAGTATTGTTAGTATGAGTACATGCACGCTGGGGGCTCCTTAGAGGACCCCCAGCGTTGCTACCACTAGTCTTACAGGGTTTTCCGAGCAGCCTAGCTGCTTCCACCCCTCAGACAGGTTTCTTCTCTCCTGCAGCTTGATCTGATCAAGCTGAGGAAGGTAGAACAAAGGATTTCCTTTGGGAGAGGGAGGTAACACCCTCTCCCTTTGGGAATAGGTGTGACTGGCTTGAGAGGGCCAGCCTCCCCAAGGCACTGGTTTGCTTTGAAGGGCACATTTGGTGCACTCTGTGCATAAACCAGTCCACACCGGTTCAGGGACCCGCCCGCACCCCAGTCCCTACTCTGGCGAGAAACTGGACAATGGAAGGGGTGGTGCTCAGAGCTCCTCCAGAGGTTCCCTGAGTTCTGCCATCTTGATTCCAAGGTTGGCAGGGAACTCGGGGAGCATCTGACTGGCCAGGCAGGTGACGTCAGAGCCCCCTTCTGATAGGAGCTTACCTGGTTAGGTGACCAATCCCCCTTTCAGGGCTATTTACGGTCTCTCTCTTGGGTGGGTTCTCAGATTTGGCTTGCAAGATTCCAGCAGGACTTCTCTGCAACCTCTGCTTTGACTTCTGGCCCCCGGAGCCCCAACTGGACCCTCCAGGAAACCTACAAGCTGCAGATCCACGAGGAAGACTCTTTTGCAACATTGTATTCAGAATTCCTGCCAGCTTTCCAAAATTTCCCCGCCCGTGCATCCTCAGAAGACTGCAACTCTTCAGCCTGTACAAGAAGGAATCTCCCTTGGGGTGACGGCATCACTCCCCTGCTTCCACAGGTACCTGGGTGCATCGACGACCGGCTGTGTGGATCTTCCTTCATCCTGAGTGGCATGGATCCTGCATCACTGGTGGTGGTCTGGAGGGGTCCCCTTGGTCCTCTCTACCAGTTGTAGCACTTTGGTGTGGGTAAGTCCTTTCCACTCTTTTGCAAAGTCATCTTTTTGCCCTGTTCATCCCCATTTTTTTGTTGCTGACTGGTGCTGATGATAACTGACTCGGACTGTGCCTTGGACTCTGTAACCCAGGCCAGTGCTATGTTAAAACACACACTTGTTGTAGAGTACACTAGGTATTAGGGTACCCTTTCGATTGTCCTGACAGACCCTGTGAGTCCCTAGTATATAATGGGACAAGGGTGTACAATCTGCCTATAAGGCCCTAAATAATAGGGCATGGAGATTAGAGGCCCAGCAGAATTTCTGCACTTGCATGTGTCCACTGCTGTGTGCTTCCTGTCCTTTTAAATGCGGACCTGCCTTGCAGCCGGTCTTTAAAAGCTACATTCCTACCATTTGCATGACAGCCCCTGTAGGCCCCTAGTAAACAATGTGGCAAGGGGGGGTGCCAACTACCTATAAGACCCTCGTACATAATAGGGCATGGAAGTAGAGACCCAGCTGAATTGCTGCCCTTTGCATGTGGGCACTGCTGAAGGTTTTCTGTCATTTTAGAATGCAGCCTGACTCTGCAGACTGAATTTACATGCAAATGGTGTCCCAATTCGACTTTGGTGCTGTGGGCACTTTAAATGTGATGATCTACCTTATTTTCACATATTAGGTACCCCCCAGGATCTCCCCTAGGTACCCCAGGGGCGGGGGTCATGTAACCATAAGCAGAGGTCTTATAAAAGATGTTTTATAAACCCAGGTAAGGGAAAAACTGATAATTTCATTTTCCCCCACTATAGATACTTGCCTTCATAGGCTATCATTGCTATATGGTATTGTCATGGTAATAATAGTAAGGAAAAGCGCAGAAAAGTAATTCAAGGACTTAAAAGATTTGTTTTGATAAATCCAGCAATTTGACATTGGTGAATTTATCACAACTTGTACAGAAAATAAGTTAAGGCTTTTCTTTCTGTAAGCCAAAATTCAGCCTTCTGACTGTCCCCTCTGATTGGTCAGTGCTAACAGGATTAGCAGAGCTGCTTGATTAAGTGATAAGTGGCTGTCCAGGGGGGGAGCATATCTGGTGAAGGGCAGCTCGGGGACTACACAGGAACTCATGAGCAGGGGGGGTGGGATAATAAAACATACAGCCTCAAAGGAGAGCAAGTCAGGAGAGAATGCCAGATCACCTAACCCCCACCTTCTGGACCCCTCAGCCAGATACTAGGCTTAAGGAATGAATTTGCAGATGTTAGAAGGAGGAGAGCTATGGAAATGATCCACACTGGAGGATGGTTTAGTCAGCTCTTAGTTTCAGACATCATGGATGTAGGAAGTTGGCTCTGTATGTGCTATTTCAAAGTAAGGAATAGCATGCACAGAGTCCAAGGGTTCCCCTTAGAGGTAAGATAGTGGCAAAAAGAGATAATACTAATGCTCTATTTTGTGGTAGTGTGGTCGAGCAGTAGGCTTATCCAAGGAGTAGTGTTAAGCATTTGTTGTACATACACCTAGACAATAAATGAGGTACACACACTCAGAGACAAATCCAGCCAATAGGTTTTTGTATAGAAAAATATCTTTTCTTAGTTTATTTTAAGAACCACAGGTTCAAATTCTACATGTAATATCTCATTCGAAAGGTATTGCAGGTAAGTACTTTAGGAACTTCAAATCATCAAAATTGCATGTATACTTTTCAAGTTATTCACAAATAGCTGTTTTAAAAGTGGACACTTAGTGCAATTTTCACAGTTCCTAGGGGAGGTAAGTTTTTGTTAGGTTAACCAGGTAAGTAAGACACTTACAGGGCTTAGTTCTTGGTCCAAGGTAGCCCACCGTTGGGGGTTCAGAGCAACCCCAAAGTCACCACACCAGCAGCTCAGGGCCGGTCAGGTGCAGAGTTCAAAGTGGTGCCCAGAACACATAGGCTAGAATGGAGAGAAGGGGGTGCCCCGGTTCCGGTCTGCTTGCAGGTAAGTACCCGCGTCTTCGGAGGGCAGACCAGGGGGGTTTTGTAGGGCACCGGGGGGGACACAAGTCCACACAGAAATTTCACCCTCAGCAGCGCGGGGGCGGCCGGGTGCAGTGTAGAAACAGGCGTCGGGTTTGCAATGTTAGTCTATGAGAGATCTCGGGATCTCTTCAGCGCTGCAGGCAGGCAAGGGGGGGATTCCTCGGGGAAACCTCCACTTGGGCAAGGGAGAGGGACTCCTGGGGGTCACTTCTCCAGTGAAAGTCCGGTCCTTCAGGTCCTGGGGGCTGCGGGTGCAGGGTCTCTCCCAGGCGTCGGGACTTAGGATTCAAAGAGTCGCGGTCAGGGGAAGCCTCGGGATTCCCTCTGCAGGCGGCGCTGTGGGGGCTCAGGGGGGACAGGTTTTGGTACTCACAGTATCAGAGTAGTCCTGGGGTCCCTCCTGAGGTGTTGGATCGCCACCAGCCGAGTCGGGGTCGCCGGGTGCAGTGTTGCAAGTCTCACGCTTCTTGCGGGGAGCTTGCAGGGTTCTTTAACGCTGCTGGAAACAAAGTTGCAGCTTTTCTTGGAGCAGGTCCGCTGTCCTCGGGAGTTTCTTGTCTTTTCGAAGCAGGGGCAGTCCTCAGAGGATGTCGAGGTCGCTGGTCCCTTTGGAAGGCGTCGCTGGAGCAGGATCTTTGGAAGGCAGGAGACAGGCCGGTGAGTTTCTGGAGCCAAGGCAGTTGTCGTCTTCTGGTCTTCCGCTGCAGGGGTTTTCAGCTGGGCAGTCCTTCTTGTAGTTGCAGGAATCTAATTTTCTAGGGTTCAGGGTAGCTCTTAAATACTAAATTTAAGGGCGTGTTTAGGTCTGGGGGGTTAGTAGCCAATGGCTACTAGCCCTGAGGGTGGGTACACCCTCTTTGTGCCTCCTCCCAAGGGGAGGGGGACACAATCCTAACCCTATTGGGGGAATCCTCCATCTGCAAGATGGAGGATTTCTAAAAGTTAGAGTCACCTCAGCTCAGGACACCTTAGGGGCTGTCCTGACTGGCCAGTGACTCCTCCTTGTTTTTCTCATTATTTTCTCCGGCCTTGCCGCCAAAAGTGGGGCCTGGCCGGAGGGGGCGGGCAACTCCACTAGCTGGAGTGTCCTGCTGGGTTGGCACAAAGGAGGTGAGCCTTTGAGGCTCACCGCCAGGTGTGACAATTCCTGCCTGGGGGAGGTGTTAGCATCTCCACCCAGTGCAGGCTTTGTTACTGGCCTCAGAGTGACAAAGGCACTCTCCCCATGGGGCCAGCAACATGTCTCGGTTTGTGGCAGGCTGCTAAAACTAGTCAGCCTACACAGATAGTCGGTTAAGTTTCAGGGGGCACCTCTAAGGTGCCCTCTGTGGTGTATTTTACAATAAAATGTACACTGGCATCAGTGTGCATTTATTGTGCTGAGAAGTTTGATACCAAACTTCCCAGTTTTCAGTGTAGCCATTATGGTGCTGTGGAGTTCGTGTTTGACAGACTCCCAGACCATATACTCTTATGGCTACCCTGCACTTACAATGTCTAAGGTTTTGTTTAGACACTGTAGGGGTACCATGCTCATGCACTGGTACCCTCACCTATGGTATAGTGCACCCTGCCTTAGGGCTGTAAGGCCTGCTAGAGGGGTGGCTTACCTATACTGCATAGGCAGTGAGAGGCTGGCATGGCACCCTGAGGGGAGTGCCATGTCGACTTACTCGTTTTGTCCTCACTAGCACACACAAGCTGGCAAGCAGTGTGTCTGTGCTGAGTGAGAGGTCTCCAGGGTGGCATAAGACATGCTGCAGCCCTTAGAGACCTTCCTTGGCATCAGGGCCCTTGGTACTAGAAGTACCAGTTACAAGGGACTTATCTGGATGCCAGGGTCTGCCAATTGTGGATACAAAAGTACAGGTTAGGGAAAGAACACTGGTGCTGGGGCCTGGTTAGCAGGCCTCAGCACACTTTCAATTGTAAACATAGCATCAGCAAAGGCAAAAAGTCAGGGGGCAACCATGCCAAGGAGGCATTTCCTTACACAACCCCCCCCCCAAACGAAAGAGGATGAGACTAACCTTTCCCAAGAGAGTCTTCATTTTCTAAGTGGAAGAACCTGGAAAGGCCATCTGCATTGGCATGGGCAGTCCCAGGTCTGTGTTCCACTATAAAGTCCATTCCCTGTAGGGAGATGGACCACCTCAACAGTTTAGGATTTTCACCTTTCATTTGCATCAGCCATTTGAGAGGTCTGTGGTCAGTTTGAACTAGGAAGTGAGTCCCAAAGAGGTATGGTCTCAGCTTCTTCAGGGACCAAACCACAGCAAAGGCCTCCCTCTCAATGGCACTCCAACGCTGCTCCCTGGGGAGTAACCTCCTGCTAATGAAAGCAACAGGCTGGTCAAGGCCATCATCATTTGTTTGGGACAAAACTGCCCCTATCCCATGTTCAGAGGCATCAGTCTGCACAATGAACTGCTTAGAATAATCTGGAGCTTTTAGAACTGGTGCTGAGCACATTGCTTGTTTCAGGGTGTCAAAGGCCTGTTGGCATTCCACAGTCCAGTTCACTTTCTTGGGCATTTTCTTGGAGGTGAGTTCAGTGAGGGCTGTCACAATGGATCCATATCCCTTCACAAACCTCCTGTAATACCCAGTCAAGCCAAGGAATGCCCTGACTTGAGTCTGGGTTTTTGGAGCTACCCAGTCCAGAATAGTCTGGATCTGGGGTTGGAGTGGCTGAACTTGGCCTCCACCTACAAGGTGTCCCAAGTAAACCACAGTTCCCTGCCCTATCTGGCATTTGGATGCCTTGATAGAGAGGCCTGCAGATTGCAGGGCCTTCAAAACCTTCTTCAGGTGGACCAGGTGATCCTGCCAGGTGGAGCTAAAGACAGCAATATCATCAAGATAAGCTGTGCTAAAGGACTCCAAGCCAGCAAGGACTTGATTCACCAACCTTTGGAAGGTGGCAGGGGCATTCTTTAAACCAAAGGGCATAACAGTAAACTGGTAATGCCCATCAGGTGTGGAGAATGCTGTTTTCTCTTTTGCTCCAGGTGCCATTTTTATTTGCCAGTACCCTGCTGTCAAGTCAAAGGTACTTAAGAATTTGGCAGCACTTAATTTGTCTATGAGCTCATCAGCTCTTGGAATTGGATGAGCATCTGTCTTGGTGACAGAATTGAGCCCTCTGTAGTCCACACAAAACCTCATCTCTTTCTTTCCATCTTTGGTGTGAGGTTTGGGGACTAAGACCACTGGGCTAGCCCAGGGGCTGTCAGAGCGCTCAATTACTCCCAATTCCAGCATCTTGTGGACTTCCACCTTGATGCTTTCCTTAACATGGTCAGACTGTCTAAAGATTTTGTTTTTGACAGGCATGCTGTCTCCTGTGTCCACATCATGGGTACACAGGTGTGTCTGACCAGGGGTTAAGGAGAAGAGTTCAGGAAACTGTTGTAGGACTCTCCTACAATCGGCTTGCTGTTGGCCAGAGAGGGTGTCTGAGTAGATCACTCCATCTACTGTGCCATCTTTTGGGTCTGATGACAGAAGATCAGGGAGAGGTTCACTCTCTGCCTCCTGATCCTCATCTGTTACCATCAACAGATTCACATCAGCCCTGTCATGGAAGAGCTTAAGGCGGTTCACATGGATCACCCTCTTGGGGCTCCTGCTTGTGCCCAGGTCCACCAAGTAGGTGACCTGACTCTTCCTTTCTAGTACTGGGTAAGGGCCACTCCATTTGTCCTGGAGTGCCCTGGGAGCCACAGGCTCCAGAACCCAGACTTTCTGCCCTGGTTGGAACTCAACCAGTGCAGCCTTTTGGTCATACCAAAACTTCTGGAGCTGTTGGCTGGCCTCAAGGTTTTTGGTTGCCTTTTCCATGTACTCTGCCATTCTAGAGCGAAGGCCAAGTACATAGTCCACTATGTCTTGTTTTGGCTCATGGAGAGGTCTCTCCCAGCCTTCTTTAACAAGAGCAAGTGGTCCCCTTACAGGATGACCAAACAGAAGTTCAAAGGGTGAGAATCCTACTCCCTTCTGTGGCACCTCTCTGTAAGCGAAAAGCAGACATGGCAAGAGGACATCCCATCGCCTTTTGAGCTTTTCTGGGAGCCCCATGATCATGCCTTTTAATGTCTTGTTGAATCTCTCCACCAAGCCATTAGTTTGTGGATGGTATGGTGTAGTGAATTTATAAGTCACTCCACACTCATTCCACATGTGCTTTAGGTATGCTGACATGAAGTTGGTACCTCTGTCAGACACCACCTCCTTAGGGAAACCCACTCTGGTAAAGATACCAATGAGGGCCTTGGCTACTGCAGGGGCAGTAGTCGACCTAAGGGGAATAGCTTCAGGATACCTGGTAGCATGATCCACTACTACCAGGATATACATATTTCCTGAGGCTGTGGGAGGTTCTAGTGGACCAACTATGTCCACACCCACTCTTTCAAAGGGAACCCCCACCACTGGAAGTGGAATGAGGGGGGCCTTTGGATGCCCACCTGTCTTACCACTGGCTTGACAGGTGGGGCAGGAGAGGCAAAACTCCTTAACCATGTTGGACATATTGGGCCAGTAGAAGTGGTTGACTAACCTCTCCCACGTCTTGGTTTGTCCCAAATGTCCAGCAAGGGGAATGTCATGGGCCAATGTTAGGATGAACTCTCTGAACAGCTGAGGCACTACCACTCTCCTAGTGGCACCAGGTTTGGGGTCTCTGGCCTCAGTGTACAGGAGTCCATCTTCCCAATAGACCCTATGCGTTCCATTTTTCTTGCCTTTGGACTCTTCAGCAGCTTGCTGCCTAAGGCCTTCAAGAGAGGGACAGGTTTCTTGTCCCTTACACAGCTCCTCCCTTGAGGGTCCCCCTGGGCCTAAGAGCTCAACCTGGTAAGGTTCAAGCTCCAAAGGCTCAGTTCCCTCAGAGGGCAGAACTTCTTCCTGAGAAGAGAGGTTCCCTTTCTTTTGCTGTGTTGCAGTTGGTTTCCCAACTGACTTTCCTTTCCTCTTGGTAGGCTGGGCCATTCTTCCAGACTCCAGCTCTACTTGTTCACCCTGTGCCTTGCACTGTGCTCTTGTTTTCACACACACCAGTTCAGGGATACCCAGCATTGCTGCATGGGTTTTTAGTTCTACCTCAGCCCATGCTGAGGACTCCAGGTCATTTCCAAGCAGACAGTCCACTGGGATATTTGAGGAGACCACCACCTGTTTCAGGCCATTGACCCCTCCCCATTCTAAAGTAACCATTGCCATGGGATGTACTTTTTTCTGATTGTCAGCGTTGGTGACTGTGTAAGTTTTTCCAGTCAGGTATTGGCCAGGGGAAACCAGTTTCTCTGTCACCATGGTGACACTGGCACCTGTATCCCTCAGGCCCTCTATTCTAGTCCCATTAATTAAGAGTTGCTGTCTGTATTTTTGCATGTTAGGCGGCCAGACAGCTAGTGTGGCTAAATCCACCCCACCCTCAGAAACTAGAGTAGCTTCAGTGTGGACCCTGATTTGCTCTGGGCACACTGTTGATCCCACTTGGAGACTAGCCATACCAGTGTTACCTGGATGGGAGTTTGGAGTGGAACCTTTCTTGGGACAGGCCTTGTCTCCAGTTTGGTGTCCATGCTGTTTACAGCTATGACACCAGGCCTTTTTGGGATCAAAGTTTTTACCCTTGTACCCATTGTTTTGTGAAGAGGCTCTGGGCCCACCCTCCTGTGCAGGTTTTTGGGGGCCTGTAGAAGATTCTTTACTATTTTTAGTTTTGGTTGTCTCATCACCCTTCCCCTGGGGAGTCTTTGTGACCCCTTTCTTTTGGTCACCCCCTGTTGAAGTCTTGGACACCCTTGTCTTGACCCAATGGTCCGCCTTCTTTCCCAATTCTTGGGGAGAAATTGGTCCTAGGTCTACCAGATGCTGATGCAGTTTATCATTGAAACAATTACTTAACAGGTGTTCTTTCACAAATAAATTGTACAGCCCATCATAATTACTTACACCACTGCCTTGAATCCAACCATCTAGTGTTTTCACTGAGTAGTCAACAAAGTCAACCCAGGTCTGGCTCGAGGATTTTTGAGCCCCCCTGAACCTAATCCTGTACTCCTCAGTGGAGAATCCAAAGCCCTCAATCAGGGTACCCTTCATGAGGTCATAAGATTCTGCATCTTTTCCAGAGAGTGTGAGGAGTCTATCCCTACACTTTCCAGTGAACATTTCCCAAAGGAGAGCACCCCAGTGAGATCTGTTCACTTTTCTGGTTACACAAGCCCTCTCAAAAGCTGTGAACCACTTGGTGATGTCATCACCATCTTCAAATTTTGTCACAATCCCTTTGGGGATTTTTAACATGTCAGGAGAATCTCTGACCCTATTTATATTGCTGCCACCATTGATGGGTCCTAGGCCCATCTCTTGTCTTTCCCTTTCTATGGCTAGGAGCTGTCTCTCTAAAGCCAATCTTTTGGCCATCCTGGCTAACAGGAGGTCATCTTCACTGAGAGCATCCTCAGTGATTTCAGAAATGTGGGACCCTCCTGTGAGGGACTCACTATTTCTGACTAACACAGTTGGAGACAGGACTTGAGGGGTCCTGTTCTCCCTATTTAGGACTGGAGGAGGGACATTGGCCTCCAAGTCACTAATTTCTTCCTCTGTGATGTCATCATCAGAGGGGTTGGCTTTTTCAAACTCTGCCAACAGCTCCTGGAGCTGAATTTTGGTAGGTCTGGAGCCAATGGTTATTTTCTTTATATTACAGAGAGACCTTAGCTCCCTCATCTTAAGATGGAGGTAAGGTGTGGTGTCGAGTTCCACCACATTCATCTCTGTATCAGACATTATTTTGCTAAAAGTTGGAAGACTTTTTAAAGAATCTAACACTGTTTCTAGAATCTAATTTCAAACTTTTAACAAACTTTTTAAACTCTAAAAGACAATGCTAAAACAGGGACTTAACACACAAGGCCCTAGCAGGACTTTTAAGAATTTAGAAAAATTTCAAATTGCAAAAATGAATTTCTAATGACAATTTTGGAATTTGTCGTGTGATCAGGTATTGGCCGAGTAGTCCAGCAAATGCAAAGTCTTGTACCCCACCGCTGATCCACCAATGTAGGAAGTTGGCTCTGTATGTGCTATTTCAAAGTAAGGAATAGCATGCACAGAGTCCAAGGGTTCCCCTTAGAGGTAAGATAGTGGCAAAAAGAGATAATACTAATGCTCTATTTTGTGGTAGTGTGGTCGAGCAGTAGGCTTATCCAAGGAGTAGTGTTAAGCATTTGTTGTACATACACCTAGACAATAAATGAGGTACACACACTCAGAGACAAATCCAGCCAATAGGTTTTTGTATAGAAAAATATCTTTTCTTAGTTTATTTTAAGAACCACAGGTTCAAATTCTACATGTAATATCTCATTCGAAAGGTATTGCAGGTAAGTACTTTAGGAACTTCAAATCATCAAAATTGCATGTATACTTTTCAAGTTATTCACAAATAGCTGTTTTAAAAGTGGACACTTAGTGCAATTTTCACAGTTCCTAGGGGAGGTAAGTTTTTGTTAGGTTAACCAGGTAAGTAAGACACTTACAGGGCTTAGTTCTTGGTCCAAGGTAGCCCACCGTTGGGGGTTCAGAGCAACCCCAAAGTCACCACACCAGCAGCTCAGGGCCGGTCAGGTGCAGAGTTCAAAGTGGTGCCCAGAACACATAGGCTAGAATGGAGAGAAGGGGGTGCCCCGGTTCCGGTCTGCTTGCAGGTAAGTACCCGCGTCTTCGGAGGGCAGACCAGGGGGGTTTTGTAGGGCACCGGGGGGGACACAAGTCCACACAGAAATTTCACCCTCAGCAGCGCGGGGGCGGCCGGGTGCAGTGTAGAAACAGGCGTCGGGTTTGCAATGTTAGTCTATGAGAGATCTCGGGATCTCTTCAGCGCTGCAGGCAGGCAAGGGGGGGATTCCTCGGGGAAACCTCCACTTGGGCAAGGGAGAGGGACTCCTGGGGGTCACTTCTCCAGTGAAAGTCCGGTCCTTCAGGTCCTGGGGGCTGCGGGTGCAGGGTCTCTCCCAGGCGTCGGGACTTAGGATTCAAAGAGTCGCGGTCAGGGGAAGCCTCGGGATTCCCTCTGCAGGCGGCGCTGTGGGGGCTCAGGGGGGACAGGTTTTGGTACTCACAGTATCAGAGTAGTCCTGGGGTCCCTCCTGAGGTGTTGGATCGCCACCAGCCGAGTCGGGGTCGCCGGGTGCAGTGTTGCAAGTCTCACGCTTCTTGCGGGGAGCTTGCAGGGTTCTTTAACGCTGCTGGAAACAAAGTTGCAGCTTTTCTTGGAGCAGGTCCGCTGTCCTCGGGAGTTTCTTGTCTTTTCGAAGCAGGGGCAGTCCTCAGAGGATGTCGAGGTCGCTGGTCCCTTTGGAAGGCGTCGCTGGAGCAGGATCTTTGGAAGGCAGGAGACAGGCCGGTGAGTTTCTGGAGCCAAGGCAGTTGTCGTCTTCTGGTCTTCCGCTGCAGGGGTTTTCAGCTGGGCAGTCCTTCTTCTTGTAGTTGCAGGAATCTAATTTTCTAGGGTTCAGGGTAGCTCTTAAATACTAAATTTAAGGGCGTGTTTAGGTCTGGGGGGTTAGTAGCCAATGGCTACTAGCCCTGAGGGTGGGTACACCCTCTTTGTGCCTCCTCCCAAGGGGAGGGGGACACAATCCTAACCCTATTGGGGGAATCCTCCATCTGCAAGATGGAGGATTTCTAAAAGTTAGAGTCACCTCAGCTCAGGACACCTTAGGGGCTGTCCTGACTGGCCAGTGACTCCTCCTTGTTTTTCTCATTATTTTCTCCGGCCTTGCCGCCAAAAGTGGGGCCTGGCCGGAGGGGGCGGGCAACTCCACTAGCTGGAGTGTCCTGCTGGGTTGGCACAAAGGAGGTGAGCCTTTGAGGCTCACCGCCAGGTGTGACAATTCCTGCCTGGGGGAGGTGTTAGCATCTCCACCCAGTGCAGGCTTTGTTACTGGCCTCAGAGTGACAAAGGCACTCTCCCCATGGGGCCAGCAACATGTCTCGGTTTGTGGCAGGCTGCTAAAACTAGTCAGCCTACACAGATAGTCGGTTAAGTTTCAGGAGGCACCTCTAAGGTGCCCTCTGTGGTGTATTTTACAATAAAATGTACACTGGCATCAGTGTGCATTTATTGTGCTGAGAAGTTTGATACCAAACTTCCCAGTTTTCAGTGTAGCCATTATGGTGCTGTGGAGTTCGTGTTTGACAGACTCCCAGACCATATACTCTTATGGCTACCCTGCACTTACAATGTCTAAGGTTTTGTTTAGACACTGTAGGGGTACCATGCTCATGCACTGGTACCCTCACCTATGGTATAGTGCACCCTGCCTTAGGGCTGTAAGGCCTGCTAGAGGGGTGGCTTACCTATACTGCATAGGCAGTGAGAGGCTGGCATGGCACCCTGAGGGGAGTGCCATGTCGACTTACTCGTTTTGTCCTCACTAGCACACACAAGCTGGCAAGCAGTGTGTCTGTGCTGAGTGAGAGGTCTCCAGGGTGGCATAAGACATGCTGCAGCCCTTAGAGACCTTCCTTGGCATCAGGGCCCTTGGTACTAGAAGTACCAGTTACAAGGGACTTATCTGGATGCCAGGGTCTGCCAATTGTGGATACAAAAGTACAGGTTAGGGAAAGAACACTGGTGCTGGGGCCTGGTTAGCAGGCCTCAGCACACTTTCAATTGTAAACATAGCATCAGCAAAGGCAAAAAGTCAGGGGGCAACCATGCCAAGGAGGCATTTCCTTACACAACCCCCCCCCCAAACGAAAGAGGATGAGACTAACCTTTCCCAAGAGAGTCTTCATTTTCTAAGTGGAAGAACCTGGAAAGGCCATCTGCATTGGCATGGGCAGTCCCAGGTCTGTGTTCCACTATAAAGTCCATTCCCTGTAGGGAGATGGACCACCTCAACAGTTTAGGATTTTCACCTTTCATTTGCATCAGCCATTTGAGAGGTCTGTGGTCAGTTTGAACTAGGAAGTGAGTCCCAAAGAGGTATGGTCTCAGCTTCTTCAGGGACCAAACCACAGCAAAGGCCTCCCTCTCAATGGCACTCCAACGCTGCTCCCTGGGGAGTAACCTCCTGCTAATGAAAGCAACAGGCTGGTCAAGGCCATCATCATTTGTTTGGGACAAAACTGCCCCTATCCCATGTTCAGAGGCATCAGTCTGCACAATGAACTGCTTAGAATAATCTGGAGCTTTTAGAACTGGTGCTGAGCACATTGCTTGTTTCAGGGTGTCAAAGGCCTGTTGGCATTCCACAGTCCAGTTCACTTTCTTGGGCATTTTCTTGGAGGTGAGTTCAGTGAGGGCTGTCACAATGGATCCATATCCCTTCACAAACCTCCTGTAATACCCAGTCAAGCCAAGGAATGCCCTGACTTGAGTCTGGGTTTTTGGAGCTACCCAGTCCAGAATAGTCTGGATCTGGGGTTGGAGTGGCTGAACTTGGCCTCCACCTACAAGGTGTCCCAAGTAAACCACAGTTCCCTGCCCTATCTGGCATTTGGATGCCTTGATAGAGAGGCCTGCAGATTGCAGGGCCTTCAAAACCTTCTTCAGGTGGACCAGGTGATCCTGCCAGGTGGAGCTAAAGACAGCAATATCATCAAGATAAGCTGTGCTAAAGGACTCCAAGCCAGCAAGGACTTGATTCACCAACCTTTGGAAGGTGGCAGGGGCATTCTTTAAACCAAAGGGCATAACAGTAAACTGGTAATGCCCATCAGGTGTGGAGAATGCTGTTTTCTCTTTTGCTCCAGGTGCCATTTTTATTTGCCAGTACCCTGCTGTCAAGTCAAAGGTACTTAAGAATTTGGCAGCACCTAATTTGTCTATGAGCTCATCAGCTCTTGGAATTGGATGAGCATCTGTCTTGGTGACAGAATTGAGCCCTCTGTAGTCCACACAAAACCTCATCTCTTTCTTTCCATCTTTGGTGTGAGGTTTGGGGACTAAGACCACTGGGCTAGCCCAGGGGCTGTCAGAGCGCTCAATTACTCCCAATTCCAGCATCTTGTGGACTTCCACCTTGATGCTTTCCTTAACATGGTCAGACTGTCTAAAGATTTTGTTTTTGACAGGCATGCTGTCTCCTGTGTCCACATCATGGGTACACAGGTGTGTCTGACCAGGGGTTAAGGAGAAGAGTTCAGGAAACTGTTGTAGGACTCTCCTACAATCGGCTTGCTGTTGGCCAGAGAGGGTGTCTGAGTAGATCACTCCATCTACTGTGCCATCTTTTGGGTCTGATGACAGAAGATCAGGGAGAGGTTCACTCTCTGCCTCCTGATCCTCATCTGTTACCATCAACAGATTCACATCAGCCCTGTCATGGAAGAGCTTAAGGCGGTTCACATGGATCACCCTCTTGGGGCTCCTGCTTGTGCCCAGGTCCACCAAGTAGGTGACCTGACTCTTCCTTTCTAGTACTGGGTAAGGGCCACTCCATTTGTCCTGGAGTGCCCTGGGAGCCACAGGCTCCAGAACCCAGACTTTCTGCCCTGGTTGGAACTCAACCAGTGCAGCCTTTTGGTCATACCAAAACTTCTGGAGCTGTTGGCTGGCCTCAAGGTTTTTGGTTGCCTTTTCCATGTACTCTGCCATTCTAGAGCGAAGGCCAAGTACATAGTCCACTATGTCTTGTTTTGGCTCATGGAGAGGTCTCTCCCAGCCTTCTTTAACAAGAGCAAGTGGTCCCCTTACAGGATGACCAAACAGAAGTTCAAAGGGTGAGAATCCTACTCCCTTCTGTGGCACCTCTCTGTAAGCGAAAAGCAGACATGGCAAGAGGACATCCCATCTCCTTTTGAGCTTTTCTGGGAGCCCCATGATCATGCCTTTTAATGTCTTGTTGAATCTCTCCACCAAGCCATTAGTTTGTGGATGGTATGGTGTAGTGAATTTATAAGTCACTCCACACTCATTCCACATGTGCTTTAGGTATGCTGACATGAAGTTGGTACCTCTGTCAGACACCACCTCCTTAGGGAAACCCACTCTGGTAAAGATACCAATGAGGGCCTTGGCTACTGCAGGGGCAGTAGTCGACCTAAGGGGAATAGCTTCAGGATACCTGGTAGCATGATCCACTACTACCAGGATATACATATTTCCTGAGGCTGTGGGAGGTTCTAGTGGACCAACTATGTCCACACCCACTCTTTCAAAGGGAACCCCCACCACTGGAAGTGGAATGAGGGGGGCCTTTGGATGCCCACCTGTCTTACCACTGGCTTGACAGGTGGGGCAGGAGAGGCAAAACTCCTTAACCATGTTGGACATATTGGGCCAGTAGAAGTGGTTGACTAACCTCTCCCACGTCTTGGTTTGTCCCAAATGTCCAGCAAGGGGAATGTCATGGGCCAATGTTAGGATGAACTCTCTGAACAGCTGAGGCACTACCACTCTCCTAGTGGCACCAGGTTTGGGGTCTCTGGCCTCAGTGTACAGGAGTCCATCTTCCCAATAGACCCTATGCGTTCCATTTTTCTTGCCTTTGGACTCTTCAGCAGCTTGCTGCCTAAGGCCTTCAAGAGAGGGACAGGTTTCTTGTCCCTTACACAGCTCCTCCCTTGAGGGTCCCCCTGGGCCTAAGAGCTCAACCTGGTAAGGTTCAAGCTCCAAAGGCTCAGTTCCCTCAGAGGGCAGAACTTCTTCCTGAGAAGAGAGGTTCCCTTTCTTTTGCTGTGTTGCAGTTGGTTTCCCAACTGACTTTCCTTTCCTCTTGGTAGGCTGGGCCATTCTTCCAGACTCCAGCTCTACTTGTTCACCCTGTGCCTTGCACTGTGCTCTTGTTTTCACACACACCAGTTCAGGGATACCCAGCATTGCTGCATGGGTTTTTAGTTCTACCTCAGCCCATGCTGAGGACTCCAGGTCATTTCCAAGCAGACAGTCCACTGGGATATTTGAGGAGACCACCACCTGTTTCAGGCCATTGACCCCTCCCCATTCTAAAGTAACCATTGCCATGGGATGTACTTTTTTCTGATTGTCAGCGTTGGTGACTGTGTAAGTTTTTCCAGTCAGGTATTGGCCAGGGGAAACCAGTTTCTCTGTCACCATGGTGACACTGGCACCTGTATCCCTCAGGCCCTCTATTCTAGTCCCATTAATTAAGAGTTGCTGTCTGTATTTTTGCATGTTAGGCGGCCAGACAGCTAGTGTGGCTAAATCCACCCCACCCTCAGAAACTAGAGTAGCTTCAGTGTGGACCCTGATTTGCTCTGGGCACACTGTTGATCCCACTTGGAGACTAGCCATACCAGTGTTACCTGGATGGGAGTTTGGAGTGGAACCTTTCTTGGGACAGGCCTTGTCTCCAGTTTGGTGTCCATGCTGTTTACAGCTATGACACCAGGCCTTTTTGGGATCAAAGTTTTTACCCTTGTACCCATTGTTTTGTGAAGAGGCTCTGGGCCCACCCTCCTGTGCAGGTTTTTGGGGGCCTGTAGAAGATTCTTTACTATTTTTAGTTTTGGTTGTCTCATCACCCTTCCCCTGGGGAGTCTTTGTGACCCCTTTCTTTTGGTCACCCCCTGTTGAAGTCTTGGACACCCTTGTCTTGACCCAATGGTCCGCCTTCTTTCCCAATTCTTGGGGAGAAATTGGTCCTAGGTCTACCAGATGCTGATGCAGTTTATCATTGAAACAATTACTTAACAGGTGTTCTTTCACAAATAAATTGTACAGCCCATCATAATTACTTACACCACTGCCTTGAATCCAACCATCTAGTGTTTTCACTGAGTAGTCAACAAAGTCAACCCAGGTCTGGCTCGAGGATTTTTGAGCCCCCCTGAACCTAATCCTGTACTCCTCAGTGGAGAATCCAAAGCCCTCAATCAGGGTACCCTTCATGAGGTCATAAGATTCTGCATCTTTTCCAGAGAGTGTGAGGAGTCTATCCCTACACTTTCCAGTGAACATTTCCCAAAGGAGAGCACCCCAGTGAGATCTGTTCACTTTTCTGGTTACACAAGCCCTCTCAAAAGCTGTGAACCACTTGGTGATGTCATCACCATCTTCAAATTTTGTCACAATCCCTTTGGGGATTTTTAACATGTCAGGAGAATCTCTGACCCTATTTATATTGCTGCCACCATTGATGGGTCCTAGGCCCATCTCTTGTCTTTCCCTTTCTATGGCTAGGAGCTGTCTCTCTAAAGCCAATCTTTTGGCCATCCTGGCTAACAGGAGGTCATCTTCACTGAGAGCATCCTCAGTGATTTCAGAAATGTGGGACCCTCCTGTGAGGGACTCACTATTTCTGACTAACACAGTTGGAGACAGGACTTGAGGGGTCCTGTTCTCCCTATTTAGGACTGGAGGAGGGACATTGGCCTCCAAGTCACTAATTTCTTCCTCTGTGATGTCATCATCAGAGGGGTTGGCTTTTTCAAACTCTGCCAACAGCTCCTGGAGCTGAATTTTGGTAGGTCTGGAGCCAATGGTTATTTTCTTTATATTACAGAGAGACCTTAGCTCCCTCATCTTAAGATGGAGGTAAGGTGTGGTGTCGAGTTCCACCACATTCATCTCTGTATCAGACATTATTTTGCTAAAAGTTGGAAGACTTTTTAAAGAATCTAACACTGTTTCTAGAATCTAATTTCAAACTTTTAACAAACTTTTTAAACTCTAAAAGACAATGCTAAAACAGGGACTTAACACACAAGGCCCTAGCAGGACTTTTAAGAATTTAGAAAAATTTCAAATTGCAAAAATGAATTTCTAATGACAATTTTGGAATTTGTCGTGTGATCAGGTATTGGCCGAGTAGTCCAGCAAATGCAAAGTCTTGTACCCCACCGCTGATCCACCAATGTAGGAAGTTGGCTCTGTATGTGCTATTTCAAAGTAAGGAATAGCATGCACAGAGTCCAAGGGTTCCCCTTAGAGGTAAGATAGTGGCAAAAAGAGATAATACTAATGCTCTATTTTGTGGTAGTGTGGTCGAGCAGTAGGCTTATCCAAGGAGTAGTGTTAAGCATTTGTTGTACATACACCTAGACAATAAATGAGGTACACACACTCAGAGACAAATCCAGCCAATAGGTTTTTGTATAGAAAAATATCTTTTCTTAGTTTATTTTAAGAACCACAGGTTCAAATTCTACATGTAATATCTCATTCGAAAGGTATTGCAGGTAAGTACTTTAGGAACTTCAAATCATCAAAATTGCATGTATACTTTTCAAGTTATTCACAAATAGCTGTTTTAAAAGTGGACACTTAGTGCAATTTTCACAGTTCCTAGGGGAGGTAAGTTTTTGTTAGGTTAACCAGGTAAGTAAGACACTTACAGGGCTTAGTTCTTGGTCCAAGGTAGCCCACCGTTGGGGGTTCAGAGCAACCCCAAAGTCACCACACCAGCAGCTCAGGGCCGGTCAGGTGCAGAGTTCAAAGTGGTGCCCAGAACACATAGGCTAGAATGGAGAGAAGGGGGTGCCCCGGTTCCGGTCTGCTTGCAGGTAAGTACCCGCGTCTTCGGAGGGCAGACCAGGGGGGTTTTGTAGGGCACCGGGGGGGACACAAGTCCACACAGAAATTTCACCCTCAGCAGCGCGGGGGCGGCCGGGTGCAGTGTAGAAACAGGCGTCGGGTTTGCAATGTTAGTCTATGAGAGATCTCGGGATCTCTTCAGCGCTGCAGGCAGGCAAGGGGGGGATTCCTCGGGGAAACCTCCACTTGGGCAAGGGAGAGGGACTCCTGGGGGTCACTTCTCCAGTGAAAGTCCGGTCCTTCAGGTCCTGGGGGCTGCGGGTGCAGGGTCTCTCCCAGGCGTCGGGACTTAGGATTCAAAGAGTCGCGGTCAGGGGAAGCCTCGGGATTCCCTCTGCAGGCGGCGCTGTGGGGGCTCAGGGGGGACAGGTTTTGGTACTCACAGTATCAGAGTAGTCCTGGGGTCCCTCCTGAGGTGTTGGATCGCCACCAGCCGAGTCGGGGTCGCCGGGTGCAGTGTTGCAAGTCTCACGCTTCTTGCGGGGAGCTTGCAGGGTTCTTTAACGCTGCTGGAAACAAAGTTGCAGCTTTTCTTGGAGCAGGTCCGCTGTCCTCGGGAGTTTCTTGTCTTTTCGAAGCAGGGGCAGTCCTCAGAGGATGTCGAGGTCGCTGGTCCCTTTGGAAGGCGTCGCTGGAGCAGGATCTTTGGAAGGCAGGAGACAGGCCGGTGAGTTTCTGGAGCCAAGGCAGTTGTCGTCTTCTGGTCTTCCGCTGCAGGGGTTTTCAGCTGGGCAGTCCTTCTTCTTGTAGTTGCAGGAATCTAATTTTCTAGGGTTCAGGGTAGCTCTTAAATACTAAATTTAAGGGCGTGTTTAGGTCTGGGGGGTTAGTAGCCAATGGCTACTAGCCCTGAGGGTGGGTACACCCTCTTTGTGCCTCCTCCCAAGGGGAGGGGGACACAATCCTAACCCTATTGGGGGAATCCTCCATCTGCAAGATGGAGGATTTCTAAAAGTTAGAGTCACCTCAGCTCAGGACACCTTAGGGGCTGTCCTGACTGGCCAGTGACTCCTCCTTGTTTTTCTCATTATTTTCTCCGGCCTTGCCGCCAAAAGTGGGGCCTGGCCGGAGGGGGCGGGCAACTCCACTAGCTGGAGTGTCCTGCTGGGTTGGCACAAAGGAGGTGAGCCTTTGAGGCTCACCGCCAGGTGTGACAATTCCTGCCTGGGGGAGGTGTTAGCATCTCCACCCAGTGCAGGCTTTGTTACTGGCCTCAGAGTGACAAAGGCACTCTCCCCATGGGGCCAGCAACATGTCTCGGTTTGTGGCAGGCTGCTAAAACTAGTCAGCCTACACAGATAGTCGGTTAAGTTTCAGGGGGCACCTCTAAGGTGCCCTCTGTGGTGTATTTTACAATAAAATGTACACTGGCATCAGTGTGCATTTATTGTGCTGAGAAGTTTGATACCAAACTTCCCAGTTTTCAGTGTAGCCATTATGGTGCTGTGGAGTTCGTGTTTGACAGACTCCCAGACCATATACTCTTATGGCTACCCTGCACTTACAATGTCTAAGGTTTTGTTTAGACACTGTAGGGGTACCATGCTCATGCACTGGTACCCTCACCTATGGTATAGTGCACCCTGCCTTAGGGCTGTAAGGCCTGCTAGAGGGGTGGCTTACCTATACTGCATAGGCAGTGAGAGGCTGGCATGGCACCCTGAGGGGAGTGCCATGTCGACTTACTCGTTTTGTCCTCACTAGCACACACAAGCTGGCAAGCAGTGTGTCTGTGCTGAGTGAGAGGTCTCCAGGGTGGCATAAGACATGCTGCAGCCCTTAGAGACCTTCCTTGGCATCAGGGCCCTTGGTACTAGAAGTACCAGTTACAAGGGACTTATCTGGATGCCAGGGTCTGCCAATTGTGGATACAAAAGTACAGGTTAGGGAAAGAACACTGGTGCTGGGGCCTGGTTAGCAGGCCTCAGCACACTTTCAATTGTAAACATAGCATCAGCAAAGGCAAAAAGTCAGGGGGCAACCATGCCAAGGAGGCATTTCCTTACACAACCCCCCCCCCAAACGAAAGAGGATGAGACTAACCTTTCCCAAGAGAGTCTTCATTTTCTAAGTGGAAGAACCTGGAAAGGCCATCTGCATTGGCATGGGCAGTCCCAGGTCTGTGTTCCACTATAAAGTCCATTCCCTGTAGGGAGATGGACCACCTCAACAGTTTAGGATTTTCACCTTTCATTTGCATCAGCCATTTGAGAGGTCTGTGGTCAGTTTGAACTAGGAAGTGAGTCCCAAAGAGGTATGGTCTCAGCTTCTTCAGGGACCAAACCACAGCAAAGGCCTCCCTCTCAATGGCACTCCAACGCTGCTCCCTGGGGAGTAACCTCCTGCTAATGAAAGCAACAGGCTGGTCAAGGCCATCATCATTTGTTTGGGACAAAACTGCCCCTATCCCATGTTCAGAGGCATCAGTCTGCACAATGAACTGCTTAGAATAATCTGGAGCTTTTAGAACTGGTGCTGAGCACATTGCTTGTTTCAGGGTGTCAAAGGCCTGTTGGCATTCCACAGTCCAGTTCACTTTCTTGGGCATTTTCTTGGAGGTGAGTTCAGTGAGGGCTGTCACAATGGATCCATATCCCTTCACAAACCTCCTGTAATACCCAGTCAAGCCAAGGAATGCCCTGACTTGAGTCTGGGTTTTTGGAGCTACCCAGTCCAGAATAGTCTGGATCTGGGGTTGGAGTGGCTGAACTTGGCCTCCACCTACAAGGTGTCCCAAGTAAACCACAGTTCCCTGCCCTATCTGGCATTTGGATGCCTTGATAGAGAGGCCTGCAGATTGCAGGGCCTTCAAAACCTTCTTCAGGTGGACCAGGTGATCCTGCCAGGTGGAGCTAAAGACAGCAATATCATCAAGATAAGCTGTGCTAAAGGACTCCAAGCCAGCAAGGACTTGATTCACCAACCTTTGGAAGGTGGCAGGGGCATTCTTTAAACCAAAGGGCATAACAGTAAACTGGTAATGCCCATCAGGTGTGGAGAATGCTGTTTTCTCTTTTGCTCCAGGTGCCATTTTTATTTGCCAGTACCCTGCTGTCAAGTCAAAGGTACTTAAGAATTTGGCAGCACCTAATTTGTCTATGAGCTCATCAGCTCTTGGAATTGGATGAGCATCTGTCTTGGTGACAGAATTGAGCCCTCTGTAGTCCACACAAAACCTCATCTCTTTCTTTCCATCTTTGGTGTGAGGTTTGGGGACTAAGACCACTGGGCTAGCCCAGGGGCTGTCAGAGCGCTCAATTACTCCCAATTCCAGCATCTTGTGGACTTCCACCTTGATGCTTTCCTTAACATGGTCAGACTGTCTAAAGATTTTGTTTTTGACAGGCATGCTGTCTCCTGTGTCCACATCATGGGTACACAGGTGTGTCTGACCAGGGGTTAAGGAGAAGAGTTCAGGAAACTGTTGTAGGACTCTCCTACAATCGGCTTGCTGTTGGCCAGAGAGGGTGTCTGAGTAGATCACTCCATCTACTGTGCCATCTTTTGGGTCTGATGACAGAAGATCAGGGAGAGGTTCACTCTCTGCCTCCTGATCCTCATCTGTTACCATCAACAGATTCACATCAGCCCTGTCATGGAAGAGCTTAAGGCGGTTCACATGGATCACCCTCTTGGGGCTCCTGCTTGTGCCCAGGTCCACCAAGTAGGTGACCTGACTCTTCCTTTCTAGTACTGGGTAAGGGCCACTCCATTTGTCCTGGAGTGCCCTGGGAGCCACAGGCTCCAGAACCCAGACTTTCTGCCCTGGTTGGAACTCAACCAGTGCAGCCTTTTGGTCATACCAAAACTTCTGGAGCTGTTGGCTGGCCTCAAGGTTTTTGGTTGCCTTTTCCATGTACTCTGCCATTCTAGAGCGAAGGCCAAGTACATAGTCCACTATGTCTTGTTTTGGCTCATGGAGAGGTCTCTCCCAGCCTTCTTTAACAAGAGCAAGTGGTCCCCTTACAGGATGACCAAACAGAAGTTCAAAGGGTGAGAATCCTACTCCCTTCTGTGGCACCTCTCTGTAAGCGAAAAGCAGACATGGCAAGAGGACATCCCATCTCCTTTTGAGCTTTTCTGGGAGCCCCATGATCATGCCTTTTAATGTCTTGTTGAATCTCTCCACCAAGCCATTAGTTTGTGGATGGTATGGTGTAGTGAATTTATAAGTCACTCCACACTCATTCCACATGTGCTTTAGGTATGCTGACATGAAGTTGGTACCTCTGTCAGACACCACCTCCTTAGGGAAACCCACTCTGGTAAAGATACCAATGAGGGCCTTGGCTACTGCAGGGGCAGTAGTCGACCTAAGGGGAATAGCTTCAGGATACCTGGTAGCATGATCCACTACTACCAGGATATACATATTTCCTGAGGCTGTGGGAGGTTCTAGTGGACCAACTATGTCCACACCCACTCTTTCAAAGGGAACCCCCACCACTGGAAGTGGAATGAGGGGGGCCTTTGGATGCCCACCTGTCTTACCACTGGCTTGACAGGTGGGGCAGGAGAGGCAAAACTCCTTAACCATGTTGGACATATTGGGCCAGTAGAAGTGGTTGACTAACCTCTCCCACGTCTTGGTTTGTCCCAAATGTCCAGCAAGGGGAATGTCATGGGCCAATGTTAGGATGAACTCTCTGAACAGCTGAGGCACTACCACTCTCCTAGTGGCACCAGGTTTGGGGTCTCTGGCCTCAGTGTACAGGAGTCCATCTTCCCAATAGACCCTATGCGTTCCATTTTTCTTGCCTTTGGACTCTTCAGCAGCTTGCTGCCTAAGGCCTTCAAGAGAGGGACAGGTTTCTTGTCCCTTACACAGCTCCTCCCTTGAGGGTCCCCCTGGGCCTAAGAGCTCAACCTGGTAAGGTTCAAGCTCCAAAGGCTCAGTTCCCTCAGAGGGCAGAACTTCTTCCTGAGAAGAGAGGTTCCCTTTCTTTTGCTGTGTTGCAGTTGGTTTCCCAACTGACTTTCCTTTCCTCTTGGTAGGCTGGGCCATTCTTCCAGACTCCAGCTCTACTTGTTCACCCTGTGCCTTGCACTGTGCTCTTGTTTTCACACACACCAGTTCAGGGATACCCAGCATTGCTGCATGGGTTTTTAGTTCTACCTCAGCCCATGCTGAGGACTCCAGGTCATTTCCAAGCAGACAGTCCACTGGGATATTTGAGGAGACCACCACCTGTTTCAGGCCATTGACCCCTCCCCATTCTAAAGTAACCATTGCCATGGGATGTACTTTTTTCTGATTGTCAGCGTTGGTGACTGTGTAAGTTTTTCCAGTCAGGTATTGGCCAGGGGAAACCAGTTTCTCTGTCACCATGGTGACACTGGCACCTGTATCCCTCAGGCCCTCTATTCTAGTCCCATTAATTAAGAGTTGCTGTCTGTATTTTTGCATGTTAGGCGGCCAGACAGCTAGTGTGGCTAAATCCACCCCACCCTCAGAAACTAGAGTAGCTTCAGTGTGGACCCTGATTTGCTCTGGGCACACTGTTGATCCCACTTGGAGACTAGCCATACCAGTGTTACCTGGATGGGAGTTTGGAGTGGAACCTTTCTTGGGACAGGCCTTGTCTCCAGTTTGGTGTCCATGCTGTTTACAGCTATGACACCAGGCCTTTTTGGGATCAAAGTTTTTACCCTTGTACCCATTGTTTTGTGAAGAGGCTCTGGGCCCACCCTCCTGTGCAGGTTTTTGGGGGCCTGTAGAAGATTCTTTACTATTTTTAGTTTTGGTTGTCTCATCACCCTTCCCCTGGGGAGTCTTTGTGACCCCTTTCTTTTGGTCACCCCCTGTTGAAGTCTTGGACACCCTTGTCTTGACCCAATGGTCCGCCTTCTTTCCCAATTCTTGGGGAGAAATTGGTCCTAGGTCTACCAGATGCTGATGCAGTTTATCATTGAAACAATTACTTAACAGGTGTTCTTTCACAAATAAATTGTACAGCCCATCATAATTACTTACACCACTGCCTTGAATCCAACCATCTAGTGTTTTCACTGAGTAGTCAACAAAGTCAACCCAGGTCTGGCTCGAGGATTTTTGAGCCCCCCTGAACCTAATCCTGTACTCCTCAGTGGAGAATCCAAAGCCCTCAATCAGGGTACCCTTCATGAGGTCATAAGATTCTGCATCTTTTCCAGAGAGTGTGAGGAGTCTATCCCTACACTTTCCAGTGAACATTTCCCAAAGGAGAGCACCCCAGTGAGATCTGTTCACTTTTCTGGTTACACAAGCCCTCTCAAAAGCTGTGAACCACTTGGTGATGTCATCACCATCTTCAAATTTTGTCACAATCCCTTTGGGGATTTTTAACATGTCAGGAGAATCTCTGACCCTATTTATATTGCTGCCACCATTGATGGGTCCTAGGCCCATCTCTTGTCTTTCCCTTTCTATGGCTAGGAGCTGTCTCTCTAAAGCCAATCTTTTGGCCATCCTGGCTAACAGGAGGTCATCTTCACTGAGAGCATCCTCAGTGATTTCAGAAATGTGGGACCCTCCTGTGAGGGACTCACTATTTCTGACTAACACAGTTGGAGACAGGACTTGAGGGGTCCTGTTCTCCCTATTTAGGACTGGAGGAGGGACATTGGCCTCCAAGTCACTAATTTCTTCCTCTGTGATGTCATCATCAGAGGGGTTGGCTTTTTCAAACTCTGCCAACAGCTCCTGGAGCTGAATTTTGGTAGGTCTGGAGCCAATGGTTATTTTCTTTATATTACAGAGAGACCTTAGCTCCCTCATCTTAAGATGGAGGTAAGGTGTGGTGTCGAGTTCCACCACATTCATCTCTGTATCAGACATTATTTTGCTAAAAGTTGGAAGACTTTTTAAAGAATCTAACACTGTTTCTAGAATCTAATTTCAAACTTTTAACAAACTTTTTAAACTCTAAAAGACAATGCTAAAACAGGGACTTAACACACAAGGCCCTAGCAGGACTTTTAAGAATTTAGAAAAATTTCAAATTGCAAAAATGAATTTCTAATGACAATTTTGGAATTTGTCGTGTGATCAGGTATTGGCCGAGTAGTCCAGCAAATGCAAAGTCTTGTACCCCACCGCTGATCCACCAATGTAGGAAGTTGGCTCTGTATGTGCTATTTCAAAGTAAGGAATAGCATGCACAGAGTCCAAGGGTTCCCCTTAGAGGTAAGATAGTGGCAAAAAGAGATAATACTAATGCTCTATTTTGTGGTAGTGTGGTCGAGCAGTAGGCTTATCCAAGGAGTAGTGTTAAGCATTTGTTGTACATACACCTAGACAATAAATGAGGTACACACACTCAGAGACAAATCCAGCCAATAGGTTTTTGTATAGAAAAATATCTTTTCTTAGTTTATTTTAAGAACCACAGGTTCAAATTCTACATGTAATATCTCATTCGAAAGGTATTGCAGGTAAGTACTTTAGGAACTTCAAATCATCAAAATTGCATGTATACTTTTCAAGTTATTCACAAATAGCTGTTTTAAAAGTGGACACTTAGTGCAATTTTCACAGTTCCTAGGGGAGGTAAGTTTTTGTTAGGTTAACCAGGTAAGTAAGACACTTACAGGGCTTAGTTCTTGGTCCAAGGTAGCCCACCGTTGGGGGTTCAGAGCAACCCCAAAGTCACCACACCAGCAGCTCAGGGCCGGTCAGGTGCAGAGTTCAAAGTGGTGCCCAGAACACATAGGCTAGAATGGAGAGAAGGGGGTGCCCCGGTTCCGGTCTGCTTGCAGGTAAGTACCCGCGTCTTCGGAGGGCAGACCAGGGGGGTTTTGTAGGGCACCGGGGGGGACACAAGTCCACACAGAAATTTCACCCTCAGCAGCGCGGGGGCGGCCGGGTGCAGTGTAGAAACAGGCGTCGGGTTTGCAATGTTAGTCTATGAGAGATCTCGGGATCTCTTCAGCGCTGCAGGCAGGCAAGGGGGGGATTCCTCGGGGAAACCTCCACTTGGGCAAGGGAGAGGGACTCCTGGGGGTCACTTCTCCAGTGAAAGTCCGGTCCTTCAGGTCCTGGGGGCTGCGGGTGCAGGGTCTCTCCCAGGCGTCGGGACTTAGGATTCAAAGAGTCGCGGTCAGGGGAAGCCTCGGGATTCCCTCTGCAGGCGGCGCTGTGGGGGCTCAGGGGGGACAGGTTTTGGTACTCACAGTATCAGAGTAGTCCTGGGGTCCCTCCTGAGGTGTTGGATCGCCACCAGCCGAGTCGGGGTCGCCGGGTGCAGTGTTGCAAGTCTCACGCTTCTTGCGGGGAGCTTGCAGGGTTCTTTAACGCTGCTGGAAACAAAGTTGCAGCTTTTCTTGGAGCAGGTCCGCTGTCCTCGGGAGTTTCTTGTCTTTTCGAAGCAGGGGCAGTCCTCAGAGGATGTCGAGGTCGCTGGTCCCTTTGGAAGGCGTCGCTGGAGCAGGATCTTTGGAAGGCAGGAGACAGGCCGGTGAGTTTCTGGAGCCAAGGCAGTTGTCGTCTTCTGGTCTTCCGCTGCAGGGGTTTTCAGCTGGGCAGTCCTTCTTCTTGTAGTTGCAGGAATCTAATTTTCTAGGGTTCAGGGTAGCTCTTAAATACTAAATTTAAGGGCGTGTTTAGGTCTGGGGGGTTAGTAGCCAATGGCTACTAGCCCTGAGGGTGGGTACACCCTCTTTGTGCCTCCTCCCAAGGGGAGGGGGACACAATCCTAACCCTATTGGGGGAATCCTCCATCTGCAAGATGGAGGATTTCTAAAAGTTAGAGTCACCTCAGCTCAGGACACCTTAGGGGCTGTCCTGACTGGCCAGTGACTCCTCCTTGTTTTTCTCATTATTTTCTCCGGCCTTGCCGCCAAAAGTGGGGCCTGGCCGGAGGGGGCGGGCAACTCCACTAGCTGGAGTGTCCTGCTGGGTTGGCACAAAGGAGGTGAGCCTTTGAGGCTCACCGCCAGGTGTGACAATTCCTGCCTGGGGGAGGTGTTAGCATCTCCACCCAGTGCAGGCTTTGTTACTGGCCTCAGAGTGACAAAGGCACTCTCCCCATGGGGCCAGCAACATGTCTCGGTTTGTGGCAGGCTGCTAAAACTAGTCAGCCTACACAGATAGTCGGTTAAGTTTCAGGGGGCACCTCTAAGGTGCCCTCTGTGGTGTATTTTACAATAAAATGTACACTGGCATCAGTGTGCATTTATTGTGCTGAGAAGTTTGATACCAAACTTCCCAGTTTTCAGTGTAGCCATTATGGTGCTGTGGAGTTCGTGTTTGACAGACTCCCAGACCATATACTCTTATGGCTACCCTGCACTTACAATGTCTAAGGTTTTGTTTAGACACTGTAGGGGTACCATGCTCATGCACTGGTACCCTCACCTATGGTATAGTGCACCCTGCCTTAGGGCTGTAAGGCCTGCTAGAGGGGTGGCTTACCTATACTGCATAGGCAGTGAGAGGCTGGCATGGCACCCTGAGGGGAGTGCCATGTCGACTTACTCGTTTTGTCCTCACTAGCACACACAAGCTGGCAAGCAGTGTGTCTGTGCTGAGTGAGAGGTCTCCAGGGTGGCATAAGACATGCTGCAGCCCTTAGAGACCTTCCTTGGCATCAGGGCCCTTGGTACTAGAAGTACCAGTTACAAGGGACTTATCTGGATGCCAGGGTCTGCCAATTGTGGATACAAAAGTACAGGTTAGGGAAAGAACACTGGTGCTGGGGCCTGGTTAGCAGGCCTCAGCACACTTTCAATTGTAAACATAGCATCAGCAAAGGCAAAAAGTCAGGGGGCAACCATGCCAAGGAGGCATTTCCTTACACAACCCCCCCCCCAAACGAAAGAGGATGAGACTAACCTTTCCCAAGAGAGTCTTCATTTTCTAAGTGGAAGAACCTGGAAAGGCCATCTGCATTGGCATGGGCAGTCCCAGGTCTGTGTTCCACTATAAAGTCCATTCCCTGTAGGGAGATGGACCACCTCAACAGTTTAGGATTTTCACCTTTCATTTGCATCAGCCATTTGAGAGGTCTGTGGTCAGTTTGAACTAGGAAGTGAGTCCCAAAGAGGTATGGTCTCAGCTTCTTCAGGGACCAAACCACAGCAAAGGCCTCCCTCTCAATGGCACTCCAACGCTGCTCCCTGGGGAGTAACCTCCTGCTAATGAAAGCAACAGGCTGGTCAAGGCCATCATCATTTGTTTGGGACAAAACTGCCCCTATCCCATGTTCAGAGGCATCAGTCTGCACAATGAACTGCTTAGAATAATCTGGAGCTTTTAGAACTGGTGCTGAGCACATTGCTTGTTTCAGGGTGTCAAAGGCCTGTTGGCATTCCACAGTCCAGTTCACTTTCTTGGGCATTTTCTTGGAGGTGAGTTCAGTGAGGGCTGTCACAATGGATCCATATCCCTTCACAAACCTCCTGTAATACCCAGTCAAGCCAAGGAATGCCCTGACTTGAGTCTGGGTTTTTGGAGCTACCCAGTCCAGAATAGTCTGGATCTGGGGTTGGAGTGGCTGAACTTGGCCTCCACCTACAAGGTGTCCCAAGTAAACCACAGTTCCCTGCCCTATCTGGCATTTGGATGCCTTGATAGAGAGGCCTGCAGATTGCAGGGCCTTCAAAACCTTCTTCAGGTGGACCAGGTGATCCTGCCAGGTGGAGCTAAAGACAGCAATATCATCAAGATAAGCTGTGCTAAAGGACTCCAAGCCAGCAAGGACTTGATTCACCAACCTTTGGAAGGTGGCAGGGGCATTCTTTAAACCAAAGGGCATAACAGTAAACTGGTAATGCCCATCAGGTGTGGAGAATGCTGTTTTCTCTTTTGCTCCAGGTGCCATTTTTATTTGCCAGTACCCTGCTGTCAAGTCAAAGGTACTTAAGAATTTGGCAGCACCTAATTTGTCTATGAGCTCATCAGCTCTTGGAATTGGATGAGCATCTGTCTTGGTGACAGAATTGAGCCCTCTGTAGTCCACACAAAACCTCATCTCTTTCTTTCCATCTTTGGTGTGAGGTTTGGGGACTAAGACCACTGGGCTAGCCCAGGGGCTGTCAGAGCGCTCAATTACTCCCAATTCCAGCATCTTGTGGACTTCCACCTTGATGCTTTCCTTAACATGGTCAGACTGTCTAAAGATTTTGTTTTTGACAGGCATGCTGTCTCCTGTGTCCACATCATGGGTACACAGGTGTGTCTGACCAGGGGTTAAGGAGAAGAGTTCAGGAAACTGTTGTAGGACTCTCCTACAATCGGCTTGCTGTTGGCCAGAGAGGGTGTCTGAGTAGATCACTCCATCTACTGTGCCATCTTTTGGGTCTGATGACAGAAGATCAGGGAGAGGTTCACTCTCTGCCTCCTGATCCTCATCTGTTACCATCAACAGATTCACATCAGCCCTGTCATGGAAGAGCTTAAGGCGGTTCACATGGATCACCCTCTTGGGGCTCCTGCTTGTGCCCAGGTCCACCAAGTAGGTGACCTGACTCTTCCTTTCTAGTACTGGGTAAGGGCCACTCCATTTGTCCTGGAGTGCCCTGGGAGCCACAGGCTCCAGAACCCAGACTTTCTGCCCTGGTTGGAACTCAACCAGTGCAGCCTTTTGGTCATACCAAAACTTCTGGAGCTGTTGGCTGGCCTCAAGGTTTTTGGTTGCCTTTTCCATGTACTCTGCCATTCTAGAGCGAAGGCCAAGTACATAGTCCACTATGTCTTGTTTTGGCTCATGGAGAGGTCTCTCCCAGCCTTCTTTAACAAGAGCAAGTGGTCCCCTTACAGGATGACCAAACAGAAGTTCAAAGGGTGAGAATCCTACTCCCTTCTGTGGCACCTCTCTGTAAGCGAAAAGCAGACATGGCAAGAGGACATCCCATCTCCTTTTGAGCTTTTCTGGGAGCCCCATGATCATGCCTTTTAATGTCTTGTTGAATCTCTCCACCAAGCCATTAGTTTGTGGATGGTATGGTGTAGTGAATTTATAAGTCACTCCACACTCATTCCACATGTGCTTTAGGTATGCTGACATGAAGTTGGTACCTCTGTCAGACACCACCTCCTTAGGGAAACCCACTCTGGTAAAGATACCAATGAGGGCCTTGGCTACTGCAGGGGCAGTAGTCGACCTAAGGGGAATAGCTTCAGGATACCTGGTAGCATGATCCACTACTACCAGGATATACATATTTCCTGAGGCTGTGGGAGGTTCTAGTGGACCAACTATGTCCACACCCACTCTTTCAAAGGGAACCCCCACCACTGGAAGTGGAATGAGGGGGGCCTTTGGATGCCCACCTGTCTTACCACTGGCTTGACAGGTGGGGCAGGAGAGGCAAAACTCCTTAACCATGTTGGACATATTGGGCCAGTAGAAGTGGTTGACTAACCTCTCCCACGTCTTGGTTTGTCCCAAATGTCCAGCAAGGGGAATGTCATGGGCCAATGTTAGGATGAACTCTCTGAACAGCTGAGGCACTACCACTCTCCTAGTGGCACCAGGTTTGGGGTCTCTGGCCTCAGTGTACAGGAGTCCATCTTCCCAATAGACCCTATGCGTTCCATTTTTCTTGCCTTTGGACTCTTCAGCAGCTTGCTGCCTAAGGCCTTCAAGAGAGGGACAGGTTTCTTGTCCCTTACACAGCTCCTCCCTTGAGGGTCCCCCTGGGCCTAAGAGCTCAACCTGGTAAGGTTCAAGCTCCAAAGGCTCAGTTCCCTCAGAGGGCAGAACTTCTTCCTGAGAAGAGAGGTTCCCTTTCTTTTGCTGTGTTGCAGTTGGTTTCCCAACTGACTTTCCTTTCCTCTTGGTAGGCTGGGCCATTCTTCCAGACTCCAGCTCTACTTGTTCACCCTGTGCCTTGCACTGTGCTCTTGTTTTCACACACACCAGTTCAGGGATACCCAGCATTGCTGCATGGGTTTTTAGTTCTACCTCAGCCCATGCTGAGGACTCCAGGTCATTTCCAAGCAGACAGTCCACTGGGATATTTGAGGAGACCACCACCTGTTTCAGGCCATTGACCCCTCCCCATTCTAAAGTAACCATTGCCATGGGATGTACTTTTTTCTGATTGTCAGCGTTGGTGACTGTGTAAGTTTTTCCAGTCAGGTATTGGCCAGGGGAAACCAGTTTCTCTGTCACCATGGTGACACTGGCACCTGTATCCCTCAGGCCCTCTATTCTAGTCCCATTAATTAAGAGTTGCTGTCTGTATTTTTGCATGTTAGGCGGCCAGACAGCTAGTGTGGCTAAATCCACCCCACCCTCAGAAACTAGAGTAGCTTCAGTGTGGACCCTGATTTGCTCTGGGCACACTGTTGATCCCACTTGGAGACTAGCCATACCAGTGTTACCTGGATGGGAGTTTGGAGTGGAACCTTTCTTGGGACAGGCCTTGTCTCCAGTTTGGTGTCCATGCTGTTTACAGCTATGACACCAGGCCTTTTTGGGATCAAAGTTTTTACCCTTGTACCCATTGTTTTGTGAAGAGGCTCTGGGCCCACCCTCCTGTGCAGGTTTTTGGGGGCCTGTAGAAGATTCTTTACTATTTTTAGTTTTGGTTGTCTCATCACCCTTCCCCTGGGGAGTCTTTGTGACCCCTTTCTTTTGGTCACCCCCTGTTGAAGTCTTGGACACCCTTGTCTTGACCCAATGGTCCGCCTTCTTTCCCAATTCTTGGGGAGAAATTGGTCCTAGGTCTACCAGATGCTGATGCAGTTTATCATTGAAACAATTACTTAACAGGTGTTCTTTCACAAATAAATTGTACAGCCCATCATAATTACTTACACCACTGCCTTGAATCCAACCATCTAGTGTTTTCACTGAGTAGTCAACAAAGTCAACCCAGGTCTGGCTCGAGGATTTTTGAGCCCCCCTGAACCTAATCCTGTACTCCTCAGTGGAGAATCCAAAGCCCTCAATCAGGGTACCCTTCATGAGGTCATAAGATTCTGCATCTTTTCCAGAGAGTGTGAGGAGTCTATCCCTACACTTTCCAGTGAACATTTCCCAAAGGAGAGCACCCCAGTGAGATCTGTTCACTTTTCTGGTTACACAAGCCCTCTCAAAAGCTGTGAACCACTTGGTGATGTCATCACCATCTTCAAATTTTGTCACAATCCCTTTGGGGATTTTTAACATGTCAGGAGAATCTCTGACCCTATTTATATTGCTGCCACCATTGATGGGTCCTAGGCCCATCTCTTGTCTTTCCCTTTCTATGGCTAGGAGCTGTCTCTCTAAAGCCAATCTTTTGGCCATCCTGGCTAACAGGAGGTCATCTTCACTGAGAGCATCCTCAGTGATTTCAGAAATGTGGGACCCTCCTGTGAGGGACTCACTATTTCTGACTAACACAGTTGGAGACAGGACTTGAGGGGTCCTGTTCTCCCTATTTAGGACTGGAGGAGGGACATTGGCCTCCAAGTCACTAATTTCTTCCTCTGTGATGTCATCATCAGAGGGGTTGGCTTTTTCAAACTCTGCCAACAGCTCCTGGAGCTGAATTTTGGTAGGTCTGGAGCCAATGGTTATTTTCTTTATATTACAGAGAGACCTTAGCTCCCTCATCTTAAGATGGAGGTAAGGTGTGGTGTCGAGTTCCACCACATTCATCTCTGTATCAGACATTATTTTGCTAAAAGTTGGAAGACTTTTTAAAGAATCTAACACTGTTTCTAGAATCTAATTTCAAACTTTTAACAAACTTTTTAAACTCTAAAAGACAATGCTAAAACAGGGACTTAACACACAAGGCCCTAGCAGGACTTTTAAGAATTTAGAAAAATTTCAAATTGCAAAAATGAATTTCTAATGACAATTTTGGAATTTGTCGTGTGATCAGGTATTGGCCGAGTAGTCCAGCAAATGCAAAGTCTTGTACCCCACCGCTGATCCACCAATGTAGGAAGTTGGCTCTGTATGTGCTATTTCAAAGTAAGGAATAGCATGCACAGAGTCCAAGGGTTCCCCTTAGAGGTAAGATAGTGGCAAAAAGAGATAATACTAATGCTCTATTTTGTGGTAGTGTGGTCGAGCAGTAGGCTTATCCAAGGAGTAGTGTTAAGCATTTGTTGTACATACACCTAGACAATAAATGAGGTACACACACTCAGAGACAAATCCAGCCAATAGGTTTTTGTATAGAAAAATATCTTTTCTTAGTTTATTTTAAGAACCACAGGTTCAAATTCTACATGTAATATCTCATTCGAAAGGTATTGCAGGTAAGTACTTTAGGAACTTCAAATCATCAAAATTGCATGTATACTTTTCAAGTTATTCACAAATAGCTGTTTTAAAAGTGGACACTTAGTGCAATTTTCACAGTTCCTAGGGGAGGTAAGTTTTTGTTAGGTTAACCAGGTAAGTAAGACACTTACAGGGCTTAGTTCTTGGTCCAAGGTAGCCCACCGTTGGGGGTTCAGAGCAACCCCAAAGTCACCACACCAGCAGCTCAGGGCCGGTCAGGTGCAGAGTTCAAAGTGGTGCCCAGAACACATAGGCTAGAATGGAGAGAAGGGGGTGCCCCGGTTCCGGTCTGCTTGCAGGTAAGTACCCGCGTCTTCGGAGGGCAGACCAGGGGGGTTTTGTAGGGCACCGGGGGGGACACAAGTCCACACAGAAATTTCACCCTCAGCAGCGCGGGGGCGGCCGGGTGCAGTGTAGAAACAGGCGTCGGGTTTGCAATGTTAGTCTATGAGAGATCTCGGGATCTCTTCAGCGCTGCAGGCAGGCAAGGGGGGGATTCCTCGGGGAAACCTCCACTTGGGCAAGGGAGAGGGACTCCTGGGGGTCACTTCTCCAGTGAAAGTCCGGTCCTTCAGGTCCTGGGGGCTGCGGGTGCAGGGTCTCTCCCAGGCGTCGGGACTTAGGATTCAAAGAGTCGCGGTCAGGGGAAGCCTCGGGATTCCCTCTGCAGGCGGCGCTGTGGGGGCTCAGGGGGGACAGGTTTTGGTACTCACAGTATCAGAGTAGTCCTGGGGTCCCTCCTGAGGTGTTGGATCGCCACCAGCCGAGTCGGGGTCGCCGGGTGCAGTGTTGCAAGTCTCACGCTTCTTGCGGGGAGCTTGCAGGGTTCTTTAACGCTGCTGGAAACAAAGTTGCAGCTTTTCTTGGAGCAGGTCCGCTGTCCTCGGGAGTTTCTTGTCTTTTCGAAGCAGGGGCAGTCCTCAGAGGATGTCGAGGTCGCTGGTCCCTTTGGAAGGCGTCGCTGGAGCAGGATCTTTGGAAGGCAGGAGACAGGCCGGTGAGTTTCTGGAGCCAAGGCAGTTGTCGTCTTCTGGTCTTCCGCTGCAGGGGTTTTCAGCTGGGCAGTCCTTCTTCTTGTAGTTGCAGGAATCTAATTTTCTAGGGTTCAGGGTAGCTCTTAAATACTAAATTTAAGGGCGTGTTTAGGTCTGGGGGGTTAGTAGCCAATGGCTACTAGCCCTGAGGGTGGGTACACCCTCTTTGTGCCTCCTCCCAAGGGGAGGGGGACACAATCCTAACCCTATTGGGGGAATCCTCCATCTGCAAGATGGAGGATTTCTAAAAGTTAGAGTCACCTCAGCTCAGGACACCTTAGGGGCTGTCCTGACTGGCCAGTGACTCCTCCTTGTTTTTCTCATTATTTTCTCCGGCCTTGCCGCCAAAAGTGGGGCCTGGCCGGAGGGGGCGGGCAACTCCACTAGCTGGAGTGTCCTGCTGGGTTGGCACAAAGGAGGTGAGCCTTTGAGGCTCACCGCCAGGTGTGACAATTCCTGCCTGGGGGAGGTGTTAGCATCTCCACCCAGTGCAGGCTTTGTTACTGGCCTCAGAGTGACAAAGGCACTCTCCCCATGGGGCCAGCAACATGTCTCGGTTTGTGGCAGGCTGCTAAAACTAGTCAGCCTACACAGATAGTCGGTTAAGTTTCAGGGGGCACCTCTAAGGTGCCCTCTGTGGTGTATTTTACAATAAAATGTACACTGGCATCAGTGTGCATTTATTGTGCTGAGAAGTTTGATACCAAACTTCCCAGTTTTCAGTGTAGCCATTATGGTGCTGTGGAGTTCGTGTTTGACAGACTCCCAGACCATATACTCTTATGGCTACCCTGCACTTACAATGTCTAAGGTTTTGTTTAGACACTGTAGGGGTACCATGCTCATGCACTGGTACCCTCACCTATGGTATAGTGCACCCTGCCTTAGGGCTGTAAGGCCTGCTAGAGGGGTGGCTTACCTATACTGCATAGGCAGTGAGAGGCTGGCATGGCACCCTGAGGGGAGTGCCATGTCGACTTACTCGTTTTGTCCTCACTAGCACACACAAGCTGGCAAGCAGTGTGTCTGTGCTGAGTGAGAGGTCTCCAGGGTGGCATAAGACATGCTGCAGCCCTTAGAGACCTTCCTTGGCATCAGGGCCCTTGGTACTAGAAGTACCAGTTACAAGGGACTTATCTGGATGCCAGGGTCTGCCAATTGTGGATACAAAAGTACAGGTTAGGGAAAGAACACTGGTGCTGGGGCCTGGTTAGCAGGCCTCAGCACACTTTCAATTGTAAACATAGCATCAGCAAAGGCAAAAAGTCAGGGGGCAACCATGCCAAGGAGGCATTTCCTTACAATGGATTTTGGAAAAATTGTGCTTTCTGGGGCAGGAATATGCCACACTTTGCAGGAAGTGGTCATGCATCTGGGCGTCACTCTGCATTCTATTGGTTGTGAGCCCCCTTACTGATGCCCAGGAGCTAAATATGTGAGGGTGCATCGCCTCTCAGATCTGCTGCCCGAAACTACAACAGAAAGAAGGACCGCCCTGCTGGAATCTGGATCTGCAACCTTGGCCTGCACTTCTAAGTGAGCTGTACCTGCTGCACAATCTGGTACTACAGCCCTAGGGACGGTGCCTTGCTTCAAGAAGGACTCAGGAGTGGACTCCCTGCAGCTACAGGTTAACAGAGCTTCACCTGCATCATCCCCAACAAAAGTCCCCAGCCTGGAGTGCATCCAGTGGACTTTTAAGAATTTGTCCAGGTGCAATGTGGGAATTGTGGTCGAACTTTCCAAGGACCATCCAGGAGATTCCAGACCCTTGGATTTGTGTTTTGGACCCTCTGTACCTGCAAGGAGGACTTCAGGAAACGCCTCCTGAAGACTGAAGAAGCTTGGAGAATTTTAGTAAAATTGGCACTTTGTGTTTCTAAGCACTAGGAAGTGTTTATTCTTTTAAAAAGTAATATCTCCGGTTCCATGGACCCACCCGGAGATTCCAGACTCTTGGATTAGTGTTTTGGACCTTTTGATCCTGCAAGGAGGACTTCAGGAAACACCTCCTGAAGTTTGGAGAATTTTGGTAAAGTTGGCACTTTGTGTTTCTAAGTGCTAGAAAGCGTTTATTCTTTTAAAATTCATATCTCTGGTTCCCTACATTGGATTTTTGTCATTTTTGTGTCTATTCACTCATAAAAATATAACCTATTTTTATAAATTGGTGTGGGATTTGTATTGTGTGTTGTGTCTGACTTATTTACTGTATTGGTGTTTTTTAATGTTTTCCACTATTGTCTCCTAACTTAGGCATGCCTGCTCGGTTATAGCTACCAAGGGTTGAGCAAGGGGCAAATTTACTGGGACCTGTACTGAACCTACATTTGGTCAGTGGCCTTAGTGCCAGTGGAAGGTTCATAGTTACCACTGCCAGTAACCCACTTTCCAACACACTCCACTTAAGACAGCACCCCTGTGCACCGCGTCCTTTGCAGCTGCCAAGGCGTGTAAGCTTCACCTCCAAAGGGAACTTCAGGCAACGTGTAGCTCCAGCCCCCAGCACTCCCTCCTGCAACTCCTGGGCCTCTGTGTGGTCCTCTGGCGACATGGGAACAATTTCTGTGGTGCTGCTTCAGCGACTTTTGTGTCCCTGTCCTGTGGGACAGCTTGGGTGCTGCCTCTGCTCCTGTGAGCCTTCTGCAATGTGGAGGGTTCCCTGTGACTTCCCCTCCTGGGTAGTCCTCCTGGACTTGGCTGATCCCTGGCAGCACCTCTTTTCCTACAATCGCAAATTTGCCATTGCCAAGGCTTGTGGAAATCCTTCACCTACACCCGTCTGCAATCTTCCTTCGGCGTGGGACATCTTCTGCATCCATGCGGTACTCTTCTCTGGCTCCTGGGCTGCAGTGCTGACCTGTTCTTCAGTACTGCCGACCAACTCCTGCATCCTCAGCTGGGTGGGTAGTACCTCCTACTCCTGGACTCCACTGTGACTCTTGGACTTGGTCCCCTCTCTCCATAGGTCTTCTTTCGTCAGGAATCCAATGCTGGTTTTCTTGGAGTCTTCTCCAAGTGTCTTCTTTTTCATCTTTTTCTCCTTTCAGGTGGTTTGAGGAAAATCCAGTGTTTTACTCCTGCATTCCTGGTCGCTGAGTGGTACTGTGTTACTTACCACTGTGGTTTTCTAGTATTCCCCGCTCCCCTCTACACATCTTACTTACCTAGGTGAGGGTACCATGTTCACATTAATTTTTTTTTGTATATGGTGTGTGCGCTCCCACTAGGGTCACTATTGGTTTTTACTGTTTGCACGTTTTTCTAACCTTTTCTATGCCTATTTCTGATTGCTAGTGTATATATTTAGTGTATTACTTACCTCCCAAGGGTGGGTCACCTGTCTAGTATTTTGTGGCGATTTGTGTAAAAAATAAAAGCACCTTTATTTTTCTACAACTGAATGTTTTCTTTCTTGTGTTTAAGTGCTGTGTGACTACAGTGTATTGCATGAGCTTTGCACGTCCCCATAGATAAGCCTTGGCTGCTCATCCACAGCTACCTCTAGAGAGCCTGGCTTCTAGACACTGCCTACATTTCACTAAGAGGGGATACCTGGACCTAGTATAAGGTGTAAGTACCATAGGTACCCACCACACACCAGACCAGGCCAGTTTCCTACAAACTGCATCAAGTCATGAGGCCACCATAAAGCTCCTTGAATGCCTAGCAAGTAATGAAGAAAGCTCATTACAAGTCAAGACTTTAGAACATTGTACAGTGTATGAAAGAAGAGATCCTTAAATTCTTACCTCCGCAAGACAGCTCGTCTTGCAGCAGAACCAGATGCACCGGACAGGAGCAGCGAGTGGTCCCATCTCCTTTCACAATACAGATGTGGGAACATCCTCCATTATCCTGTGAACATGGATGCTCTTCTGCAGAGGGGTGAGAAGAAAGTAGATGGCTAGGGTGGATATTGAGCCCAATTTACATCTACTGTGTTACCAACCAAGGACCTAACTAGAAAACAAATGAAGCAGCATGCTGTGTGGGTACCCAATTTGTGAATAAAAACTGTTTGTTCTACTAGTATAGTACAGTTTTTCAATTAATAATTTGTCTTCTCTAAACACAAGATTAGGAGCACACACGATGAGCAACAGCACACAGTTACAAGAAGAATTGCTCACCTAAAAGCCAATCCAACTTATTTTAGCAGGATTACCAATGCTGTTATATCCTCCAACGTGGAGTCTCCAACTGGTCGATCGCTACCGATCAGTGACTCACTGACAACCTGTTAGTAGCATGCAGCCGATGCCCACTTTTGTATCCTGTCATTTTCTTTATTTTTAGGCCTTTTTGGCCTCTTTTCCGTTCTTGCCCGCTGTCACACAAACCGACTGCTCCCATTGGCTAAGACTCGCTGGGGCGGAGCAGGTCGAAGTGGGTGAGCATGATCAGCTCGGCATGATCAGTCTTTTACCACGGGGAACTGACACCAGCCTTCTGCTGCCCGGCATCGTGCTTTGATCCTGCGCGGCTACTGCTCCCAGAGGAGCAACCTCAGGCACAAACAGACCTCTGGCATACAGCATGTGTCAGATTATTATTATTATTTTTTTTAAATGCACTTGAAATGCTTTATTCGAGGCATCAAAATGCGAGATACTTTATTTTTTTGAAAATCCATTTGAAACAATTTAATCATGTAAATTAAAGCAGCATTTCACAGGGCTGTTTTATTTATAAATATATAAAGTACACTGCAAGTCGTTCCTGGCCACAAACCGGAGTCAGGTATATCAGTTTACATTTATTTTCATTAAATTGTAATGAAATAATGAGAGAAATGTAAAATAGCTTCCTGGCTCCAGTTTGTGCCTAGGGTATACTTGAGAGGTACTTTATTTTCAAAAGCACATGTAAAAAACTGCATCAATTTAATGAAATAAGTGGAGAAATTTAAATTGAAGTGTACATCTTATGGCACAATGAACATAAGGCTTAACACATCACTTAAAATGTATCCCATTTGAAAAAACGTACCTCACCTGTAATTGCTACATTTTTCTGTTTTAAATGTGACCATTAAAGCACATGAACCAAGCTTAGGTGTATGACCCTTTCATTGCAAGAGCCCAGATTTGATGATAATGCAAACAGTGACACAAAAGTTATACAAAATTGCTATCTTAGAAATAAAAGTAGATTTTTTTTTTAAATATGCGGAAGCATTTAATCGGAGCATCAATTATATCACTGCATTGAGAGGCATTTTTAGAAGCGATAGTTTTTAAACATGAAATAGTCATCGACTCCCACGTCCCCGATGACAATGCTATTGTATAGTGCACACCCTAAACTCAAGCATTTCAAGGTACCGTCATGTGATGATAAAGAAAAAGAAGGCACAGTGTAATAATAAAATAACTGTATTGCAGCATTTATATAGCTCTTATAACCTTTATGTGGGATACTAAAACACTCACCTACATGGTTAGGAAGCTATGCCATGCAGGGTGTGTGATTAAAATGGTGTTGTCATTGTTTTGTGTTCCTATGTGAGAAGTGTTTCCATGCCATGCATGATGACCACTGAGGTGCATTTTCCGTGTTATGGAACATAGTGTGGAGGATGAAAAAGTATGAGACACACTTGTGAAGTTTATGGCTTTCGGTATGCTGGTAGCTTTGCACAACTCTGCAGGTCCCTACGATGTCTTATGATTGTAGTCTACTTAGCTGGTGACTGCAGAGAGCAGGATCTCACAGTATATTGAAGAGGAAAGCAGGGACTAATGTCAGCTTTTCTTGTTTCATGTTGCACATTGCATACACTAAATGGGTAGCTCTTTCTCTGTAGAGGCCCTTTAGTCAATGAAGCTGGGTATAGTGGGGGAGGGGGGAGATAGAGAATAACGGGTCTCTAGGAACAATGCACACATTGCCTGGCCTTTAGTAGGTTAAAATAATTTTCACTGATCAGAAGTAGATCCTAAGAAAAAGTTGGAGACCCCTGCAAACCTTGTTTGGGTGTAAGTTGAATGAAAGGAATTTCCACTCATTGGAATGTTGAATCTCATAGTCATCACCTGTATTTTATACTCTCATTTAAACCCAAAATAAAAACAGCATCTAAAACTGGTTCATGAATGTATTAAACTCTGCTTTACAGGTAAAATTCTGGTGCAAATGATCTCACAACTACATTGTGACTGCAGTGTACTTTAACTCCAAATATGCTTTTTCTAACTGTAGGCTTGCATAAGTATGGTTTAAATGTGAACACACACATGTATAGCGGAGGGCAGCAAAAGAGAAAAGAAAAGAAACTATACACACACTAAGGAAAATTGAAACCTAGAAGATCGCTGCTGTTATGTGAGACTGAAAACCATTTCCAGGTAATTTTTAAGGAATGTCCTAAAACACCTCTTAAGGCAAACACTATATTCAGAGGACCGAAGGATCTCTACAGGTTTGGGCTTAGGGTACAGTCGATGACTGACACCGATGATCATGGCTAAATATTTTTGGATAGGTGCTCAGAGTGGTTATAAACTGGAAACCCAAACATCTGACTAATGCTTGAGAAACTTAAATGAAAATAAGGAGAGGAGGAGCAAATACCCCCAACAAGCTGCTAACCAACTTACGGGTAAGGTATTAATGACAGCCCAAGATTAATGGTCTCTAATGGAAATCTGGGCTTCACCGAGTAAATGGTGAGAATATTAAATCCCACGGCCTGTTTCTCTCACAGTATGCCACAGGTGAAGATCACTGTATTAACTCACTTCCAAGTACTGAGGTCGAACTCCCACAGAGTATATCACCTGCACAAATGGATGTAATGTGCAGTGACTTTACCTCTTAGTGCCAGAACTTAGCAGTGATAAATGTATCATCTTATTTCTAAGTTCTCATGCCGCAGCCCCAAATGACATTTCCCACACAGGAATGTCTGTACGTTTAAGTGTGAGAAATGAGAGTAAGCGCAGTGGTATTCTGAAGGTCTCTTCATGTGGCTTCTTTAGGCGCTGCTAACAGGCTTGCTCTATCAAACAGGGTTGAGGGTCGGGGAGTTAGAGGATTAAAGATCAGTGACTGCTCCCAAGTCAAATGTTGAAAAAGGGGAACGACGGGTGGTGGGAATGGGCTAGTGCCCCAAAGGTCGACCTCCAAATGCACAAATTATAGCAGTTATCTAATGGCATGGCTACCTCAGGATCTTGAATATTTTCTGGACAAATTAGTTTCCAGTAATGACTGTCGAAAGATTTAGGGCAATGGTCAAGTCACACCTCTGAAATGAATTGACTTCACAACTGTAAAAGTCAAGACGGTTAAACCTATTCCAAAAACAAGGTGATCAGTCTCAGCGAACAGGCCACTTCCATAAGAGCTAAAGGTGAAAAGGAAAAGACCTCTGCGCTGTTTGTTGTCCTCTCAGCTACAATAAGCTTGACACACTAATCATAAAGTATGATAAGGACTGGGTTGAAAAAGGGTCACTACAATCACATACCTGGAAAGTCTCCTCCTGGACCCCTATACTATTGCTGAGCTGTATGTCTGGCTCTGCAATGGCATCATCAGTCAGAAACTGGATTTAGAAAAGGCAAGATGGACAACTCAGGTAGGATTACACTCAATGCACTGCACTGCAAAACAAAGGCACGCTCAAATGTTGATGCTGGGCTGTGCAGGATATGGATGTGTACTTCTATTCAAATGTCTAAATGTCTAATGCGACTTTTCAAAGCACTGGGCCTCCACATAAAAGTGGGTACCTTCACTTTGTGCTACATTCATGTAACATCAAGACCTCAACATTCACACTTACAAGGGACTTTCTAGCTTGGGTCAAGTAAAACACACGACCTATCCAAAGTAGGGGTGGGATTAGTAAGAGAATGCAGGCTTTAGTGTGCGTGGGCAGCTGGTGGAGTAGTTCATTTTATCAATGGGGCCTACTTGACACATTTACTAGCCTAAACAGCATAGGACAGATTTGCCTTAGCACTGACAAAATATAAAAGTAGTATTTTGCTGTGCAAGATCCTTCAGAATAAAGATGACAGTGCTGCTTCCACTTTACAAGCCTGCTGCCTCGTAGCAATCAACTGGAGGAGGGGCTTGGGCTATGCTAGTGTGTTTTGTCAGAAAAACGTTCTTGTACCAAACTTTATTTTACTGGAAAGATAGGATATGCAAATTGATGTGTGATCCGATTGTTAATGTGTACTAGGTGCCATCCATAGGCATAAATTTGGGCAGTACAAAGCCTGATTGGCTAATGTGGCATTCATGCCCTTCTCGCTATTATCAGCACCACCATGAATTCAAATGATAATAGTGCTAATTGTGGTGGTGTATGCTACCTGCCCCTTCTACAAGATCAGACCCATTAGCAATTCAACTTCAAACTACTTACGGTATTCCTGAATATTCAGTTCTTTCACAGCATGGATGTCAGTCAGCAGAGGGATACGCGCCTGAATCTTTGTGCGGCCTTTTTGCCCAGTCTTGTCAATTCTCTCAATCATCTGTTGTTGCTTGTCAATCCAGTACAAATGGTTACCAAACACAGTCAGCCCAACAGGCTGCAAAACATTTGAATCTTCAAGTACAATGCGATTGGCACCTTTACAAAGAAACACATCAAAAGATTAATGTTATATTTCTATTCATTATTTTGCACATCGCTTACTTGACTCATGTTTATTTAAACAGCTGCAGACATTTACAGACTACATGGTTACCTGGCAGCGTAAACAATGGTAAAATGAAAGACACTAAGCAAAGGCATTTGGTGTGAAGAAGCCCTTAACAGGTTTGAGGCCAGTAAACTATTTTGTAGGCACTACTACAATAGCCCTAGTAAAAATACATCTTTGGCAGAACTGCTATTTTATGACATATTCCAATTACTGATTCCATTGAGCTTGACAGGCTCGAGGTAGGCAATCACCTTCTCGAAAACTCTTTTATTGATCCAATGCCACCTTACAACAGTCTTTTCCATGCTAACATAATTTCAGAGATGAGAACAACCCAACTAATAGGCTTTGTGTTGTGGTTAATAATATGTGAGGATAAGTTCCAATATCCATTCAAACCAGGCTGTAGTACAAACTGTGATGCTACCAATTATTGATGACAACCAATGTGTAATGCAGAGGAAAAACCTACCTCTGTTTTACTGAAACTTCCAAACGCTTTCAACAGTGAAATCATATTCAACGTCACAAGGGCCCTCCATTTAATAAAAATTTCCCGGCCAGTTTGCCTTGGTCCCACACCTACCACCCCATACCAATAAAGCAAGACACCTCAAAGTCCTTAAAAGGGACCATGCCAAACAGGGTACCCCACGGCTCCATATGTTTTACTGTGCTTTTCAAATTTATCTGATGATCACGTTTGAATCCAACCAAACCAGACTCAGTCTTCCATCCTTCAGAGATATGTACTGTGTATTAGAACATTGGAATGTTGGGGGCTCCATTGCAGACAATGGAGTGCTCCGGGCTTTTTATTGGCTGGTAAAAGCCTGGAGTGTCAACGTTCCAATGTCCTCTGTGTTCAAAGCAACAGCTATGAACAAGGCTTTACGGAGCCGGAGGGGATTTTCATGCCGTCGAGCGTCGTGAGGAATTTGTTTTATTTGATAGAGCATTCTGCCCTCAACTGGCAGAATTTTCTAATAGCCTTAGAACCCGCCATAGCGGGTTCTACCGGCCATTAAAGGCCCTCTCCCTTGTTAAAGGCCCTCTCCCTTGTTAAAGGCCCTCTCCCTTGTTAAAGGCCCTCACCTTCGGCTCGGGCTTTTAACGCGGGAGCAGGCATTTAATGGATGGTAGAGTCCACTACAGCGGGTTTCTAAGGCTATAATAGAACACCAGTTATTTATCACACTTTGAAACGCAGCAGAGCAGGCATTCAACCGATGCAACTGCCTGCTGCATCCTATGCACTCCTTAAAGCAAGTTGTGGACTGAAGGTGCAAAATCAAAAGTGACAGCACAAATTAAACAAAAGTTCTAGGGGGGGAGGGTTTGACAACAAAATACTGGCATTACTGTGCAACCTGGAAGAAAGGGCTAGCAAAGCTAATACTTGTGATGTGCAAGTAGTGGGAGAGAGAACTTCAACCATTCTCTCTACAGAATTTTCTTTTCTGGCACTCTGTGTTGGTACATGCAATTCCAGCCAGTTGGGACAATGGAAAGATGTAGGAAGCTGGCCTGGTGTGTGGTGGGTACCTAAGTTACTTACAACTTATACCAGGTCCAGGTATCCCCTATTAGTGTAGTGTAGGCAGTGTCTAGAAGCCAGGCTCTCTAGAGGTAGCTGTGGATGAGCAGCCAAGGCTTATCTAGGAAACATGTAAAGCTCATGCAATACCCACTGTAGTCACACAGCACTTACACATAGGAAAGAAAACACAACAAATATGTACACTAGTAATCAGAAATAGGCATAAAAAGCAGTAGAAAACAGTGCAATAGAAAATAGACAATAGAGAGCCTAGGGGGAGCACAAACCATGTACTTAAAAAATGGAACGCGAATGCCTGACGCCCGACCTAGGTAAGTAGAATCCATAAAGGGGAGCTCGGAGAACTAGGAAACCCCCAAAGGTAAGTACCCTAGTGCCCCCCCGCGACCAGGAAAAAAAGGAGTAAGTTGCAGAATTTCCCCCAAACCACTAGAAGGAAAAGAAAATAAGGATATTGCAACACCCAGACAAAACTGCAAGAAACCATCAGTGGATTCCAGAAGAGGAAGACCTGAAAAAGAAGGGGACCAAGTCCAGAAGTTGCAGGAGTGCCCGGTGGTGGCGGAAGTCACTACCCAACTGCCTGTGGTTGCAGGAGTTGGTCAACAGTAGGACGAAGATTGTCAGCAATGCAGCCCTGGAGTTGGTGAAGAGTTCCTGGAGGATACAGTCGACGTCTCACACCGGATGGAAGATTGCAGTCTGTTGTGTGGAAAAGCCACCAACAAGCTGCGGTAAAGGCAGAAGTCATGGTGAACGATAAGTGGAGCTGCCGGGGACCAGCAATGTCCAGGAGGACTCAACCCATGGAGGAGTCCGGGGGGGGGGGGGGCCTCAGCAAGGCAGAGAGTCCACAGAAGAAAAGGCAGACGAAACAAGAGACCCACTGGAAGAGGAAACCAGGAGTCACTGGGGAGCCCACGCAGCACCACATGAAGAAGGGTCCCACGCCGCAGGAGAAGTACGCAGAGGGCTGTGTGTTGCAGGGAAGAGTGCTGAGGTTACATGGAGCCTGATGATCCCTTAGAGGACATGCCAACAAGCTTTGATAGCTGCAAGAGATGCGGTGCACAGGGGTGCTGGCCTGCGTGGAAAGGCAAGGGCTTAACTTCACCAAAGTTGGACAGCTGGTTGAGAGGACCGAGAGGAGCACTCCAGACCACCTCTCGTGATGCAGCATCAACGCAGCTCAGGATGAGAGGAGATCCACGCAGCCAGTCGTTGTTGCAGTTGGTGCCTGCGGTTGCAGGGAAGTGATTCTTTCACTCCAAGGGAGATTCCTTTTCCTTCTTGTGCAGACTGAAGACTCGCCAGACTGGCAGACTCGCCATCCTCTGCGAATGCACAGCCGGGGAAACAACTGCGAATGCACAGCCGGGGAAACAATGTTGCAAGCAGAGTCTTCGTCATGGATGCAGATTGACGGATTCCTGGAGGGTCAAGTCGCAGTTCCAGTAGCTGGCATTCAAAGTAGAGGTTGCAGAGGAGCCCTGCTGGAATCTTGCAAGCCGAATCTGAGGACCCACCCAAAAAGGAGATACTAAATAGCCCTGGAAGGAGAATCAGTCACCTAGGAGGGTGAGCACCTATCAGGAGGGGGCTGTATCATCATCTGCCTGACCTGGCCACTCAGATGCTCACAGAGACCTCGGCCCACCTTGTATTCAAGATGGCAGAATCCAGGGGCCATCTGGAGGAGCTCTGGGCACCACCCATAGATGTGGTGATGAACAGGGGAGTGGTGACTCCTCTTTCCATTGTCCAGTTTCGTGCCAGAGCAGAGGCTGGAGGTCCCTGAACTGGTGCAGACTGGTTTATGCAAGGAGGGCACCAAATGTGCCTTTCAAAGTCTACCAGTGGCTTGGGTGGGGAGACTATCCCTTCCAAGCCTGTAACACACATTTCCAAAGGAAGAGGGTGTTAATCTTCCCTCCCCCCCTCCCAAAGGAAATACTTTGTTCTGCCTTCCTGGCCTTGAGCGGGCTAAGCATCAGGAAGGCAGAAACCTATTCTGAGGGGTGGCAGCGGCTTGGACTAGGAGGGCCTACCATAGGGGTGACAGAGTGACCTGGTGAAGTGACTTGAAGGGAAAGGGTGCATGCATTTTTGTTTTACGCAGGCTGCAATGGCAGGCCTGCAGATATTTTACATGGGCTCCTAAGGGTGCATAATACATGCTGAAGCCCATGGGGGATTCCTGGTGCCCCAATGCCCTGGGTACCTGAATACCATACACTAGGGACTTATAAGGGGCACCAGTATGCCAAATGTGGGGTGTGGTGGTCCAAGCAACCAAATTTAAAGGGAGAGAGGACAGTCACTAGGGTCCTGGTTAGCAGGATCCCAGTGAACACAGTCAAACACACTAACAAATAGGCAAAAAGTGGGGGTGACCATGCTAAAAAGAAGCTACTTTCCTAAAAAAGAAAGAACACAAGACAACAAGACATACACTCTAGAAGAAAGTTTGGTTTTAGTTTGTAGAGAGCTACTTCTAGGCTAGCAGCGACAAGATCATCTCACAGCAAATACTACATTTAATAACAACAAACTGTGATATGTATCACAAAGAAAAAATATTCCTGTCTTCACCAATTAACAGAGTGCTTGTCGATATCTCTTGTTTTAATGATGTGAAATTCCATAACCAGCCTGCTGCTCCTTTTTAGGTATGGTAGATATGATAAGGCCGTCTTTATCATGCAAACAACACTACTGTCTACTCAAACGGACAACCATATCAACGCCTGCCACACCCTTCATACTTCAGAACAAAAGCATTCAGAGTGCACACATTAGTCGTATGTCAGGCGTATACATTCCAAAGGCCAATTGTTAATTCATGCAGATGCCGGAATTTGTTCGAATGCCAAGTCATGCAAGGTCAAAACCTGGAACTCTTCATAGGCCTCAGTATGAGGAACAAAGGCCTAGGCTTTTGAATTGTGTGTATGTTTGAAGGTAGGTAAATTGACATTTACTTTTCTGAATGACACCTGACTCAAAGATGTGCTTGCACCCACCACTGTAACAGAGTTCAGAAGCTAGCTATTGGTGTACTAAAATTCACTCTCCTTAAAACGATAACCTACCAGACGAGAATAAACATCAAATGAAGTAAACTGTTACATGTATTACGAAGCACCAATAGGAAATACATGCATACAATCTATTTTATGTAATACAAATAGACAGATCAGGGGAAATCAATGTCACACTGCCTACTCAGCAACCAGACAGGAAAGAGAAGGGAATGAGCCAGAGTCTGAAAGACTGGGTGTTTGGACAGTAACTTTGAGGACTATTTAACACAAGAATAAGCGGGTGATCTACATAAGAAGAAGAAATCATGCCTGCGTATGCTATGCTAGTCAGTTAACTGAGATGAGGACTAACGCAGAAAGGTGGAAGGATTTTATGAAGCAAAAAAAACATTCCTACGGTCTAGTGCAAGAACAGTCAAGCCCTCAATTTGTTCTGTCTTTATTGGATTGTCCGATAATTCTTGAATAGCTAGACAAATGTTGCTTTTGAACCCTGTCGACTCATCCCAACTTCCCCTCGACGCGGACATCGTAACTTGAACACAACTGACAATTCACCTGGTAAGGCCGGCTTTGGAAATGGATTTCCGCAAGTGGGGCTTCCCAGAAATTACAAAGAGGTGCTTTTTCTTTCTGAGGCAGTCGTTCCCAGCCTTTTGACTTCTGTGGATCCCCACTTTATCATAATTCGAATCTGTGGAACACCCTCCCCCCCACTGAGTCACTACTGAAAGCTGGGAACCTACTCTGTTAATAATATTTAGTTTTCTAAGCAGTCGCGGACCCCCCTGAGGAGGCTTTGCAGACCACCCCAAGGGCCCCCCGACCACAGGTTGGGAATCACTGTTCTGAGGGATTTAGTAAGTTCTATACAGCATGAGTGTTTTCCTGACATATGAAGTTTGCATGGCCCTTTCCCCAATCAACTGAATTGGCAAATCAATGGTTTAAAATGATGTGAAATTGGGAATACTACCTTATCCAGAAAAAAACAGGTTTGCTCCAAAAACAACCCGATCTACTACTAGAGCTTGCAGTTCACTACCCCTATAAAAGGGAATGAAAGCAAGAAGGCCACCTTCCTTGAAATAAGCTGTTGTGGGAAAAGGTTTAACCTGTTAGGTGCGGGCGTCGGCCACTGGCCGACGCCCACACACCCTCCCTGGTGCGGGTCACGACCAGTGGCCGACACCAGGAAGGGTATCAATAAATCCTCGGGTGCGTGCGTTTAAACCCCCCCCGGGAGACACGGAAGCTTCCGTGTCTCCCCCCGCCCCCCCCACCCGCCCCTTTGTGACGTCAGCGCGGCTCGCGGCGCGCTGACGTTGCAAAGGTGTTTTCCCCATCAAAGAAGGAAGCAGCCTTGCGGCCGCTTCCTGCTTTGATGGGGAAAACGGCCTTTCTCACGTTCGGGAAGGCCTCGTAAGAAAGGGGAGTGTCTCCCCTTTCTTACGAGGCCTTCCTGAAAGTGTTTCCTGGCACAGCTGCGATCGGGGGGCCAGGAAACACTTTGAAAAGGCCTCGTAAGAAAGGGGAGACTCTCCCCTTTCTTACGAGGCCTTCTCAAACTGTTTCTGGCCCCCGATCGTTTGAGACAGTTTGAGAAGGCCTCGTAAGAAAGGGGGAGAGTCTCCCCTTTCTTACGAGGCCTTCTCAAAGTGTTTCCTGGCCCCCGATCGCAGCACAGCTGCGATCGGGGGCCAGGAAACACCACTAGACGCCAGGGATTTCACTTTGGGGGGGCGGCCCCCTCGGAAAACGGGCCGCCCCCCCCCCCGGGGGCATAATTAATAAAAAAAAAAAAGGTAGGTGCCCCCTGGGGGGGGTGGGGGTGGGGTGGGGGCGATCGCGCCCCCCACCCCCAGGGGATTGTTTTTTTTTTTTTTTTTAAATAATAAAAAAACAAAACAAAAATGACAGGGGGTCGCCCGTGGGCAGGGTGACCCCCTGTGGGGGCAATTTTTTTTTTTTAGATGTTGTAGGGTTTCCCTGGGGGCCATTTTGGGCCCCAAGGAAACCATACAACAACTAAAAAAAATAGATCTATATATAGATCTATATTTATATATCTATGTAGATAGATATATCTATGTACATGGATATATCTATAGATATATCTATGTACATAGATATATATATATATATATATATATATATAGAGGTAGATCTATATATACCAAAGAGATTTATAAAGTGTGCTACTCACCTGTGAGGGTCTCAAGGCGCTTGGGGGGGGGGGGGGGCGGGGGGAGGGAAAGGGGCTGGGAGGTTCACTGTTCGAAAAGCCAGGTTTTGAGGCCCTTCCTGAAAAGAAGTAGGTTTTGGGTCTTGCGAAGGTGGGTTGTGAGGGCGTTCCAGGTTTTGGGTGCAAGGTAGGAGAAGGATCTGCCCCCGGTGGTGGTGTGTTTGATGCGGGGGACAGAGGCGAGAGAGAGGTCAGCTGAGCGGACGTTTCGTGTGGGGGTGTGGAAGGTGACTCTCGTTGAGGTAGGCAGGGCCTGTGTTGTGGAGTGATTTGTGTGCGAGGATGAGGATCTTGAAGGTGATCCTTTTGTCAATGGGGAGCCAGTGGAGGGATTTGAGGTGTGGAGAGATGTGTTCGTGTCGGCGGAGGTCGAGGATGAGTCGTGCTGCTGAGTTCTAGATGCGTGTAGTTTGCGCTTGAGTTTTAGAGTGGTGCCGGCGTACAGGGCGTTTCCGTAATCAAGCCTGCTGCTGATGTGTGCGTGAGTGACAGTTTTTCTGGTCTCTGTGGGGATCCATTTGAATGTTTTTCAGTATACGGAGTGTGTTGAAGCATGAGGAGGTGAGAGCGTTGATTTGTTGGGTCATCGAGAGGGAGGAGTCTAGGATGATGCTGAGGTTGCGTGCGTGGTTGGCGGGGGTGGGTGCAGGGCCTAGCGTGGTGGGCCACCATGAGGGGTCCCAGGTGTTTTTGTGTGGGCCAAAGAGGATTATTTCGGTTTTGCTTGAGTTGAGTTTCAGGTGATTGGCTGTCATATATATATCACTTTTGTCAATATGTGTGTGGTTTCCCTGGGGGGAAAAGGGTCCGACTTGTCTAGTGGCAGTTTTAGTGCCATAAAGAAGCGCAGAAGGTTTATATGCCTACTACAAAGAGCAAATCTGTATTTTATGTAAATAGCTGAGTACATTAGCAAAGTCTATGGAGAGATGAAGGGCACTTTTGCTGGGTGGTAATGAGGGAATCCGAGGAGGAGGGAGTGGGAGCACCAATAATGATTGTTGGACTGGGCGCAGGAGGTGCTAAAGACTGTGACGAATGGTATGTGACAAGGTGTTTTTTGAGTGTCTTGAAAGTATGTGCTGATTGAGGGAAGAAGCGCAGGTAAGGTGGCCTCTACTGTTGCACGTATCTCACACACCATCGATTTTGTGACTGTCTACGTAGGCTAGTGTTTTAGAGCAACAGTTTAGCCAATAGCAGAGATGGCATCTTGATGGATGACTGCTGCCTACACTCGGGTTATAGAGGACCGCTCTGACATAGGATCAGAGACTGAGACATCAGATACTGAGACAGCATCTGAGGGATAGGACAATGGCGCAGACTCTGGGAGTGATTTTTCAGTCAGAGGATGTAAGGAAATGCCTCCTTGGCATGGTTGCCCCCTGACTTTTTGCCTTTGCTGATGCTATGTTTACAATTGAAAGTGTGCTGAGGCCTGCTAACCAGACCCCAGCACCAGTGTTCTTTCCCTAACCTGTACTTTTGTATCCACAATTGGCAGACCCTGGCATCCAGATAAGTCCCTTGTAACTGGTACTTCTAGTACCAAGGGCCCTGATGCCAAGGAAGGTCTCTAAGGGCTGCAGCATGTCTTATGCCACCCTGGAGACTTCTCACTCAGCACAGACACACTGCTTGCCAGCTTGTGTGTGCTAGTGAGAACAAAACGAGTAAGTCGACATGGCACTCCCCTCAGGGTGCCATGCCAGCCTCTCACTGCCTATGCAGTATAGGTAAGACACCCCTCTAGCAGGCCTTACAGCCCTAAGGCAGGGTGCACTATACCATAGGTGAGGGTACCAGTGCATGAGCATGGTACCCCTACAGTGTCTAAACAAAACCTTAGACATTGTAAGTGCAGGGTAGCCATAAGAGTATATGGTCTGGGAGTCTGTCAAACACGAACTCCACAGCACCATAATGGCTACACTGAAAACTGGGAAGTTTGGTATCAAACTTCTCAGCACAATAAATGCACACTGATGCCAGGGTACATTTTATTGTAAAATACACCACAGAGGGCACCTTAGCGGTGCCCCCTGAAACTTAACCGACTGTCTGTGTAGGCTGACTAGTTCCAGCAGCCTGCCACACCAGAGACATGTTGCTGGCCCCATGGGGAGAGTGCCTTTGTCACTCTGAGGCCAGTAACAAAGCCTGCACTGGGTGGAGATGCTAACACCTCCCCCAGGCAGGAGCTGTAACACCTGGCGGTGAACCTCAAAGGCTCACCCCTTTGTCACAGCCCAGCAGGACACTCCAGCTTAGTGGAGTTGCCCGCCCCCTCCGGCCACGGCCCCCACTTTTGGCGGCAAGGCTGGAGGGAACAAAGAAAGCAACAAGGAGGAGTCACTGACCAGTCAGGACAGCCCCTAAGGTGTCCTGAGCTGAGGTGACTCTGACTTTTAGAAATCCTCCATCTTGCAGATGGAGGATTCCCCCAATAGGGTTAGGATTGTGTCCCCCTCCCCTTGGGAGGAGGCACAAAGAGGGTGTACCCACCCTCAGGGCTAGTAGCCATTGGCTACTAACCCCCCGGGACCTAAACACGCCCTTAAATTTAGTATTTAAGGGCTACCCTGAACCCTAGAAAATTAGATTCCTGCAACTACAAGAAGAAGGACTGCCTAGCTGAAAACCCCTGCAGAGGAAGACCAGAAGACGACAACTGCCTTGGCTCCAGAAACTCACCGGCCTGTCTCCTGCCTTCCAAAGATCCTGCTCCAGCGACGCCTTCCAAAGGGACCAGCGACCTCGACATCCTCTGAGGACTGCCCCTGCTTTGAAAAGACAAGAAACTCCCGAGGACAGCGGACCTGCTCCAAGAAAAGCTGCAACTTTGTTTCCAGCAGCTTTAAAGAACCCTGCAAGCTCCCCGCAAAAGGCGTGAGACTTGCAACACTGCACCCGGCGACCCCGACTCGGCTGGTGGCGATCCAACACCTCAGGAGGGACCCCAGGACTACTCTAAGACTGTGAGTACAAAAACCTGTCCCCCCTGAGCCCCCACAGCGCCGCCTGCAGAGGGAATCCCGAGGCTTCCCCTGACCGCGACTCTTTGAGTCCTAAGTCCCGACACCTGGGAGAGACCCTGCACCCGCAGCCCCCAGGACCTGAAGGGCCGGACTTTCACCGGAGACGTGACCTCCAGGAGTCCCTCTCCCTTGCCCAAGTGGAGGTTTCCCCGAGGAATCCCCCCCTTGCCTGCCTGCAGCGCTGAAGAGATCCCGAGATCTCTCATTGACTTCCATTACAAACCCGACGCTTGTTTCTACACTGCACTCGGCCGCCCCCGCGCTGCTGAGGGTGAAATTTCTGTGTGGGCTTGTGTCCCCCCCGGTGCCCTACAAAACCCCCCTGGTCTGCCCTCCGAAGACGCGGGTACTTACCTGCAAGCAGACCGGAACCGGGGCACCCCCTTCTCTCCATTCTAGCCTATGCGTTTTGGGCACCACTTTGAACTCTGCACCTGACCGGCCCTGAGCTGCTGGTGTGGTGACTTTGGGGTTGCTCTGAACCCCCAACGGTGGGCTACCTTGGACCAAGAACTAAGCCCTGTAAGTGTCTTACTTACCTGGTTAACCTAACAAATACTTACCTCCCCTAGGAACTGTGAAAATTGCACTAAGTGTCCACTTTTAAAACAGCTATTTGTGAATAACTTGAAAAGTATACATGCAATTTTGATGGTTTGAAGTTCCTAAAGTACTTACCTGCAATACCTTTCGAATGAGATATTACATGTAGAATTTGAACCTGTGGTTCTTAAAATAAACTAAGAAAAGATATTTTTCTATATAAAAACCTATTGGCTGGATTTGTCTCTGAGTGTGTGTACCTCATTTATTGTCTATGTGTATGTACAACAAATGCTTAACACTACTCCTTGGATAAGCCTACTGCTCGACCACACTACCACAAAATAGAGCATTAGTATTATCTCTTTTTGCCACTATCTTACCTCTAAGGGGAACCCTTGGACTCTGTGCATGCTATTCCTTACTTTGAAATAGCACATACAGAGCCAACTTCCTACAGAGGAGTCCCATTCGATAACTCCTCTTCCAGTACATTATGAGGGAGGTGATGAGGACAGTCCTGCTGTCCCTTCGCAAGCTGTTTGTGCAACTGGGTAATAGTGGGTTAGGTCAACCCAGAGAGCAGGTGAATGCGGCGGCAAGCAGAGAGAGAGTGCTCTCTTGGGAGCTCCCCAATTTAGTTCAGCCCCAAATTCCACCACCCAAATCATATTGTGGAGACATCAAAATTATCCATGGCAAAACAAACTGGTTTTGTAAGGCAGGCATCTGTGTTTTTGGTCCTGGATTCGGCGGCCATATAGAGAAACACACTAAACCCAAACATTTCTGGAAACTAGACATTCGGGGGAGTCCACAGAGGTGTGACTTGTGTGGCTTCCCCAAAGTTTTCTTACCCAGAATACCCTGCAAAGCTGAAATGTTGAAAAAAAACTCAATTTTTCTCGCATTTCTGTCACACAAACTACAGGAATATGCTGGGATCCACAATATTCCTACCACCCAGTGACTCCTCACCTGTCCTGATAAAAACACTACCCCACTTGAGTGCCTACACCTAGTGTCTGTGTCAGGAATGGATCACCCCAGGGTCAACAGCTGCCTCACGTAAGGACCAACATTGACCGTTGTGTGATCTATTCCTGTCGCAGGCACCAGGCCTAACCACACAAGTGAGGTATCATTTTTATCGGGAGGCTTGGGGGAACGCTGGGTGGAAGGAAATTTGTGGCTCCTCTCAGATTCCAGAACTTTCTGTCACCGAAATGTGAGGAAAACTTGTTTTTTTAGCCACTTTTTGAGGTTTGCAAAGGATTCTGGGTAACAGAACCTGGTCCGAGCCCCGCAAGTCACCCCTCCTTGGATTCCCCTAGGTCTCTAGTTTTCAGAAATGCACAGGTTTGGTAGGTTTCCCTAGGTGCCGGCTGAGCTAGAGGCCAAAATCTACAGATAGGCACTTTGCAAAAAACAGCTCTGTTTTCTGTGATGTGTCCACGTTGTGTTTTGGGGCATTTCCTGTCGCGGGCGCTAGGCCTACCCACACAAGTGAGGTATCATTTTTATCGGGAGACTTGGGGGGACGCTGGGTGGAAGGAAATTTGAGGCTCCTCTCAGATTCCAGAACTTTCTGTCACCGAAATGTGAGGAAAACTTGTTTTTTTAGCCACTTTTTGAGGTTTGCAAAGGATTCTGGGTAACAGAACCTGGTCCGAGCCCCGCGAGTCACCCCATCTTGGATTCCCCTAGGTCTCTAGTTTTCAGAAATGTACAGGTTTGGTAGGTTTCCCTAGGTGCCGGCTGAGCTAGAGGCCAAAATCTACAGGTAGGCACTTTGCAAAAAACAGCTCTGTTTTCTGTGATGTGTCCACGTTGTGTTTTGGGGCATTTCCTGTCGCGGGCGCTAGGCCTACCCACACAAGTGAGGTATCATTTTTATCGGGAGACTTGGGGGGACGCTGGGTGGAAGGAAATTTGAGGCTCCTCTCCGATTCCAGAACTTTCTGTCACCGAAATGTGAGGAAAACTTGTTTTTTTAGCCACTTTTTGAGGTTTGCAAAGGATTCTGGGTAACAGAACCTGGTCAGAGCCCCGCGAGTCACCCCATCTTGGATTCCCCTAGGTCTCTAGTTTTCAAAAATGTACAGGTTTGGTAGGTTTCCCTAGGTGCCGGCTGAGCTAAAGGCCAAAATCTACAGGTAGGCACTTTGCAAAAAACAGCTCTGTTTTCTGTGATGTGTCCACGTTGTGTTTTGGGGCATTTCCTGTCGCGGGCGCTAGGCCTACCCACACAAGTGAGGTATCTTTTTTTTCGGGAGACTTGGGGGAACATAGAATAGCAAAACAAGTGTTATTGCCCCTTATCTTTCTCTACATTTTTTCCTTCCAAATATAAGAGAGTGTGTAAAAAAGACGTCTATTTGAGAAATGCCCTGCAATTCACATGCTAGTATGGGCACCTCGGAATTCAAAGATGTGCAAATAACCACTGCTCCTCAAAACCTTATCTTGATCCCATTTTGGAAATGCAAAGGTTTTCTTGATAGCTCTTTTTCACTCCTCATATTTCAGCAAATGAATTGCTGTATACCCAGTATAGAATGAAAACCAACTGCAGGGTGCACCTCATTTATTGGCTCTGGGTACCTAGGGTTCTTGATGAACCTATAAGCCCTTTATATCCCCGCAACCAGAAGAGTCCAGCAGACAAAACGGTATATTGCTTTCAGAAATCTGACATCGCAGGAAAAAGTTACAGAGTAAAACATAAAGAAAAATGGCTGTTGTTTTCAGCTCAATTTCAATATTTTTTTATTTCAGCTGTTATTTTCTGTAGGAAAACCTTGTAGGATCTACACAAATGACCCCTTGCTGAATTCAGAATTTTGTCTAGTTTTCAGAAATTTCCGGGATCCAGCATTGGTTTCACACCCATTCCTGTCACTAACTGGAAGGAGGTTGAAAGCACCAAAAATAGTAAAAATGGGGTATGTCCCAGTAAAATGCCAAATTTGTGTTGGAAAATGTGGTTTTCTGATTCAAGTCTGCCCGTTCCTGAAAGGTGGGGAGATAGTGATTTCAGCACCAGAAACCCTTTGTTGATGGCATTTTCAGGGAAAAAAACCACAAGCCTTCTTCGGCGGCCCTTTTTTCCCATTTTTTTGGAAAAACTAAATTTTCACTGTATTTTGGCTATTTTCTTGGTCTCCTCCAGGGTAAACCACAAACTCTGGGTACCATTAGAATCCCTAGGATGTTGGAAAAAAAGGACGCAAATTTGGCGTGGTTAGCTTATGTGGACAAAAAGTTATGAAGCCCTAAGCGCGAACTACCCCAAATAGCCAAAAAAGGGCTCAGCACTGGGGGGGAAAAGGCCCAGCAGCTAAGGGGTTAACAGCCCAATAGTGGACTTATGAGCCTAACAATAACACTACTGAGGTCACACAAGAGGAGTGGTGGTTCTCTAGAAGGGATTATTCTTTTGAGGCCTTCCACTAAAACGCTGACTGCTGGAATTTTGAATACTAACTTAAGGTACCAATTTTGAAAGTAGGCTGTGAAGAAAAGTGTCCCTTTTTGGACATGGTCACCCCCACTTTTTCGCTCATTGGTACTGATGCTTTTTTTGATGGAGGTGCACTGGGCTCCTGCTAAACAGGTTTGCAGTGCTCTTTCCGAAGTAAAAGGCCTAATTGTACACAGTTAACACACACTCTAGTAGTACCTCTGTAAGTCCCTGGTAAATGGTACCCCTGGTACCTACCGCCTGGGTACTAGAACAGGTCCCTAAGCTTGCAGCATGTATTGTGCCACCCTAAGGGGACCCCCCCTACACATTTCACACAGCCTGCTATTGCAGACTCTCTCTCATGGTGCAAGCCATGAGTGAAAACACGGCATGGCACACAGTCTGCCATGCCCCAGTCACTGCATCTAAATATATAGGTGACCCCTATGGCAGGCTTTAGAGCCCTAAGGCAGGGCACATTGTATTTCATGTGAGGACATATCTGCATGAGCAGATATGCCCCTGCTATGTCTAGTTTAATTACTTCTGCATTGCAAGTGCACAGGGAAGCCATCTTAAGGTATGTACTGGGCACTGGTCAACATGAGTTATACAGATAAACTATAGCTTCACTGAAACCTATGGTGTTTTGAATCAAACAGCAGGTCATAATAAACCCAAGACTGATAACACCCAGAGGGCACCTTAGAGGTGACCCCTGAAATCCTACTAGTCCTATACAGTGAAGGCTAACTGATACCATCTGACCTGCCACCACAGACATGTTTCTTACCCAACTGCCCCAATCTAGAGGCGAGAGTCTGATCTCTCAGAGGCCAGAAACAATGCCTGCTCCAGGGAAGCCAGACAATGCCTGCCTCCTCCAGCAGGACGGCCAGTGAACCTGCAAACCAAGGCCAGGGACTTCAAAGACCTTGCACCCGCAGACCTGGGAGTTGCCACCGCCCCCTCCCCCCCACCCAAGGCCCGGTTGGCAGGATAGTCACATTCCTAGGATGGTCAGCCTGATGTGCTCCACAAAAGAAGGGTTCCACCATCTTGTTCTTGGTGGACAAGGCTATGCACACTGTATGAAGCTGGGTTCTGTTTGCAGCACCCACCTCCCCCAACCCGAAGGCCTAGCCTTTGATGCTACTTTGACTGAAGTGCACTGGGTTCCTGCAAACCAGGAATCCAGTGCTAGTGTTAGTGTTCTTTCAACAAAACAAGGCAACTGGTCACTTGATCCCTAAGTGGTCAGGCCCTTTAGCACCTCTGTAAGTCCCTAGTACATGGTACCTGTGGTACCCAGGGCTGGGGTACTAAAGATTAGGTAATAAAAAGGATCCCTAAGAGCTGCAACATAACTTATGCCACTCTAATGGACCCAGCACCAAACTCATGTATACTACCACTGCAGGCTGCGTGACAAGGTGCTCCAAAACGTGAAAACACAACATAGTACACACTTTTGTGACATCTCCCCTAACACGGTCTGTAATATCCGTAAGTCACTCCTACACCAGGCGTTACAGCCCTAAGGCTGGGTGCATTACAGTACAGGTGAAGGCAAATCTGCATGAGCAAATATGCCCCTACTATGTCTTTGTCGATTCTTAGACATGGTAAGTGAACAGGGAAGCCAGCTTAAATGGAAGTGCTGGACACTGGTCAGTACGAGTTCCCCAGCTACATGATGGCTTCACTGAAAATAGGGAAGTTTGGTATGAAACATTTCATATTAATAAACCCTCACTGATGGATTTATTAATACATGCACTCAAAGGACACCTTAGAGGTGTCCCCTGAAAACCTACTAACTGCTGGTAGGGTAAATGACTAGTTCTAGCCAGCCTGCCACCAACGATGAAATTCTGACCCCTAAGGGAAGCGTCTTTGCTCTCTGGAGGTCAGACACAAAGCCAGCTCTGGCAGGGGTGTTACACACCCCTCCCAACAGGATGGCCTGCAAATCTGCATTCCAAGGCAGGAAGCTTGGTATGCCAATCTGGCTCTCCTCAGAGGGAGATGCTGATCCCCCCCCCTCGACCCAGGGCCCATTAGGTGCCCGGGCAGGCTGTAAAGGTAGCTATGCAGGAGGCATATTATAATTGCAGGCTGGACACGCCCGAGGGTAGCCAGCCTAAAGTAAACATAGCCTTTGGAATTCTGCCATCTTGTGTATAGTGGAATAAGTTATTCTAGGACAGGGTGATGGCCACTCCCAAAAGCAAGTGGTCATCTCGGGGTGAAGTGACAGTCAGTAGCCCATTTGCTTCTACCCTTCACTCCTCTTTATGCCCCCTAAATTGAGTACTTGGGGAACCCCCTAATACCAGGAAAACAGATCTTCACTGGACACAAAAGAAGGAGTGGACAAGAAGCCTCCTGATCAAAGAACCAAGGAACACGACCGACCTGTCGCCTACCCTGCCAGCCTGCCTGCTGCACCCAAGCCTTGTGGAGCAACTAACCTGTCCTGCCGCTGCAGCATCCAAGAAACGAGGGGAACTGGCAGTGCTTGGCAAATTGCCAAGAATAACTCCCTTGGAGCAGAGGAGCTGATTCCCTGCACCTGCTGGCAACCAAAGAAAAAACTATGAGGACCGGGACCGCCAAAAACCCAATATTGGACATCACCACTGCACCCGATCCACTGAGACAGAGCTGAAGTAGGCCAAGAGTGTCAAAATGGTCCCGACACACTCCAGAGATGAATCCCACCTTCATTTTGCCCACTGTGGACTTCCTGATTGCGTCTGCAGCCTCTCTCTGCAGACCTCCCCTTCACCGTGACCGCCTCCCGTGATGAAGATTGAACGGTCCACTTCACCTCTGCACCAGGACACTCCAGACCAAGTATAGGACCACTGGTGCCCTTACGGCCCCAAGGTTCGTGAGACATGAGCCCACTTGTTGGTTCGGGTGGACTGGTCCACCAGTCCCCGCCTGCAGCCTGTTGCTGTGGGCCCTTTCCACCACCACCGGTGACTAAAAACCAGACATCAAAACCACCTCTGCACCCAGGCACCCCGGAGTAAAGAGAACAGGTCCACTGGGGTCCCTACGTCCCTGAGCATCACAAGAAACGAACCCCCCTTAGTGGTTCAGCCAGACCGGACAAGGGGCACCCAATGTTGAACTGTGCCAATACACCAGGCCACCCCGTGCTGCCCCAGGTGACTTGTTGTTGTGGTCTAGGACCCTACCCTGATCTCACTAAGTCCAGAAGATTGGTCCTGTAAGTTGCTGTGAAGTACAGGTTTTCTCTTCCACATAGTAACATTGCGTCTACAGAGAAATGCAGTGTCGACTTTTGAAAACTCTAGAAATTCCTATCTCGAACATGATTACTGTAATTTTGGTATCTAAATTTACATAAAAGCACATGTTATTTTTATAAAGTGGTATCTCATTTCTTTATTGCGTGTGTGTTTCACTTACTGCCTATGTGTGCGCCTTACATGCTTAGCACTACCCTCTGATATGCTTAGCTGCTCATCCATACTACCACAAAAGAAGGCATTTGGGGTGTCATATGTGGCTCTGTAATGTCTCTGGGGTTTGCCTGGACTCTACACAGTGCACCTATTTTTGGGCCACTATATAAAGAGGCAGCTTTCTAGACCCACTTCCCACAGGAAGTGGTCGTATACTAGATGTAGTCAAGGGTAAGTGCCCATTGGCTAATACACTACACTCCCCTAAAGCCCCTAAATTCAGTTTCTAGGTGGCCCCTGACACGGAACAGATTTGTCTGACACAAGAAGAGGCCAAGAAGAGATGAAGAAGCGAGAACTGCGGACTGCTGAACTTTTGGCCCAAACCCTGCCTGCTTACCTGCTACTGTCCCGACAATCACAACAACCCGAATCATCCTCGTCCTGAATGTGTGCAACCTCCAAAAGCCTAGGACGACTTCCAGCACTTTGCCAATCCATCAGCAACTCCCTTGAAGTGGTGGAGCCACTTTCATGCAGCCTGAAGGCACCCACTCCAACATCACGTTCACTGCTCTGCTGACCACTGTCTCCATCAACACAGCAGCCACCCAGGAGGAGGTCACCAACCTCCAGCAAAAGTTAACTGTCTCCCTACCAAGTGAGATGACCCCCAGAACCTATTGCAGCCAAACTGCACCAGTACCCAGGGTACCGGACTCCTTGCAGCAACCGTTTGAGTCCAGACTGGACTCCAACACAGAGACCGGGAACCCCGGACGTCAGCATCACAGAGGCTATCACCAAGACTGATCTGTTTTTGTCCCCTCTTAGCAGGTATACCCAAGAATTGTGGGTTCCTTGATGCAGGAGCACCCAACGACCAAAGCCCGCTGCACCTGAGCTTCACGGACCGGGTCCACAACAACTGACAGTGGTCCCTTGCTCCCATGACCCCCACCAACCAAGCACACCAACCGAGTCCCCCCCCCTTTGCAGCCTGTTTCTAGGTGCCCCCACCAACGGTACAGATCGCAAGGCACCCAACTCGTGAAGCATGACTGCACCCTGAAGCTCCAGGGCAGGTATAACTGTGCTACTGGTGAAGTAAGTGACCTTGCTCCCCCTAGCACCCTACAAACGACAGGAGACATGCGTAAAAATGCATTTCAGTAAAACTGTTACCTACTTGCACATCAATATCTAGCAATATTACTTACGTACTTTGGAGCTTTTCTGGTGTTGAAACATAATATTTAAAAAAGCATTGGGGCATGGTCAAGATGGCGGCAGAGTAAGATGTACTCTCGTCTCTTTGCCACCCTAGACAGCAACATAGCATCCTTACAGGACCCAGAACAACTCCGCCGCATGATCCTGTCAGTCACCAGCGCGGCATGAGCCCTCAGACCACTGCGAGGGCTTGACTACCCTCCCAGATGTACCAATGGCTTTAGACTCAAGAAGTCTGTCCCCTGTGTGGGACAAATTAAAGGAAGCTCACTCCGATTGGGCCTCTGGTGCTTAAATGGGGGACTGGGAGGCTTGCACACAGTTGACAGACTCTACCTACGTCATTGTGGTCCCTATAGGAACCTGGTAAGACTATTTTTTTTACTTTCCGCATAGCTCCCACAAGCTCATCCATCACAACATTATTGTTCCCTCCTTTCCACAAGTGTCCAACTGCGGACTTTAATGCTGAGCAGGGCACGATCTTCCCAGGGACATTGCAACATGCTGCCACTGGCATTTCGCACCACAGCCCTTTCTAACCTCACTCCCGCTCACTGAATCCCTCAGCGCAGCACCCCCACTGCAGTACTTCTCTTGGGGCCCCCTCAGTCCAACCCACTTAGCACACAGATATCACAGAACTAGAGCTACCGAGCCATCGACTGCCATTGCTGCCGAATACTCCCAGCCAGTAGTCTCATTGCTTTACCTATACTGACTTGAGGTTCTACTGCTACGCCACCTGGGAGCCTCCCCCCTCCCCCCCCAAATTACCTGCGACTACTCGATGCCGCACCCCCGCTTGAAAGCCAGCAAAGTCTGTGGACTCCCCTTGCAATATCCGGTCTCATTCACATATTTGAAGGAGCCTGCTAACCAGATCACCCTCCGGCGCCTCTAACACTGATGCCACTTTACACCTCTGCCTTGCCCTCCCAATGCTGTCTCTAAGAATAAACAGGACCAGTCTGTTAGGGAAATGCTCACCCACTCTGCACTAACCCACAGAAAAAACTTGGCAAGAAGCTCTCAATCTGCCACTCAATATGAGCTAGGAAACAGCTGATCCAAATTCAGCCCCGGTGACCCAGGGCTGTCTTACATCTCTCTTCAACTCACTGAAAAAGGACCTTCTCACACTTAAAAGACCTCTCACAAGACATGCGGGATTTACAACAAGACTTGACCTCCCTGGGGGACCGAGTCTCCTTTTTGGAAGCAAATGAAACTTCTTGATAGGGGTGGGGTGGGGGTCAGGGGGAACCCTGTGGGTGCAGACGATTCCTATGTTAGTGAGTATATCCAAGCGCTCTTTTGCTCTGTCCTTGAGTGGGACGACAGCACCGAACTACGACTCGACAGAGTCCATCGGGTCGATCCGGACATCCTGCATGGGCCCATGACTTCCAGATTAAGGAAGAGATTCCGAGAGCAGCCAGATCGAAACAAAACCATCAACTTCCAAAGACACACAATTGGCCTCTTTCAAGATATCTCCCTAATAACTTTTCAACATTGTTGGAAGTTTAAACTTATAGCCAACTCTTTGCACTCCAAAGAGGTGTCCTAAGGATGAGGAGACCACTTCAGACTGCTCTTCCGCTGGGAGGGGCAGCTCCATCAACTTCAGTCACTGAGAGATGCTGGAAGAACTCTTTACTTACTCGCTGAACCTGCCTCTCCTACTGACGGTTGGTCCCCTGTGACTCTCCGACTCTGGCATTGTAAGGAAATGCCTCCTTGGCATGGTTACTGTAAAGAAATGGCTCCCTGTTGCAGTTACCCCCCACTTTTTGCCTGATACTGATGCTGACTTGACTGAAGTGTGCTGGGACCCTGCTAACCAGGCCCCAGCACCAGTGTTCCTTCACCTAAAATGTACCATTGTATCCACAATTGGCACACCCTGGCATTCAGATAAGTCCCTTGTAACTGGTACTTCTAGTACCAAGGGCCCTGATGCCAAGGAAGGTCTCTAAGGGCTGCAGCATGTCTTATGCCACCCTGGAGACCTCTCACTCAGCACAGACACCCTGCTTGACAGCTTGTGTGTGCTAGTGAGGACAAAACGAGTAAGTCGACATGGCACTCCCCTCAGGGTGCCATGCCAGCCTCTCACTGCCTATGCAGTATAGGTAAGACACCCCTCTAGCAGGCCTTACAGCCCTAAGGCAGGGTGCACTATACCATAGGTGAGGGTACCAGTGCATGAGCATGGTACCCCTACAGTGTCTAAACAAAACCTTAGACATTGTAAGTGCAGGGTAGCCATAAGAGTATATGGTCTGGGAGTTTGTCAAACACGAACTCCACAGCACCATAATGGCTACACTGAAAACTGGGAAGTTTGGTATCAAACTTCTCAGCACAATAAATGCACACTGATGCCAGTGTACATTTTATTGTCAAATACACCCCAGAGGGCACCTTAGAGGTGCCCCCTGAAACTTAACCGACTATCTGTGTAGGCTGACTAGTTTTAGCAGCCTGCCACAAACCGAGACATGTTGCTGGCCCCATGGGGAGAGTGCCTTTGTCACTCTGAGGCCAGTAACAAAGCCTGCACTGGGTGGAGATGCTAACACCTCCCCCAGGCAGGAATTGTCACACCTGGCGGTGAGCCTCAAAGGCTCACCTCCTTTGTGCCAACCCAGCAGGACACTCCAGCTAGTGGAGTTGCCCGCCCCCTCCGGCCAGGCCCCACTTTTGGCGGCAAGGCCGGAGAAAATAATGAGAAAAACAAGGAGGAGTCACTGGCCAGTCAGGACAGCCCCTAAGGTGTCCTGAGCTGAAGTGACTCTAACTTTTAGAAATCCTCCATCTTGCAGATGGAGGATTCCCCCAATAGGGTTAGGATCGTGACCCCCTCCCCTTGGGAGGAGGCACAAAGAGGGTGTACCCACCCTCAGGGCTAGTAGCCATTGGCTACTAACCCCCCAGACCTAAACACGCCCTTAAATTTAGTATTTAAGGGCTACCCTGAACCCTAGAAAATTAGATTCCTGCAACTACAAGAAGAAGGACTGCCTAGCTGAAAACCCCTGCAGCGGAAGACCAGAAGACGACAACTGCCTTGGCTCCAGAAACTCACCGGCCTGTCTCCTGCCTTCCAAAGATCCTGTTCCAGCGACGCCTTCCAAAGGGACCAGCGACCTCGACATCCTCTGAGGACTGCCCCTGCTTCGAAAAGACAAGAAACTCCCGAGGACAGCGGACCTGCTCCAAGAAAAGCTGCAACTTTGTTTCCAGCAGCTCCAAAGAACCCTGCAAGCTCCCCGCAAGAAGCGTGAGACTTGCAACACTGCACCCGGTGACCCCGACTCGGCTGGTGGCGATCCAACACCTCAGGAGGGACCCCAGGACTACTCTAAGACTGTGAGTACAAAAACCTGTCCCCCCTGAGCCCCCACAGCGCCGCCTGCAGAGGGAATCCCGAGGCTTCCCCTGACCGCGACTCTTTGAACCTAAAGTCCCGACGCCTGGGAGAGACCCTGCACCCGCAGCCCCCAGGACCTGAAGGACCGGACTTTCACTGGAGAAGTGACCCCCAGGAGTCCCTCTCCCTTGCCCAAGCGGAGGTTTCCCCGAGGAACCCCCCCCTTGCCTGCCTGCAGCGCTGAAGAGATCCCGAGATCTCTCATAGACTAACATTGCGAACCCGACGCTGGTTTCTACACTGCACCCGGCCGCCCCCGCGCTGCTGAGGGTGAAATTTCTGTGTGGACTTGTGTCCCCCCCCGGTGCCCTACAAAACCCCCCTGGTCTGCCCTCCGAAGACGCGGGTACTTACCTGCAAGCAGACCGGAACCGGGGCACCCCCTTCTCTCCATTCTAGCCTATGTGTTTTGGGCACCACTTTGAACTCTGCACCTGACCGGCCCTGAGCTGCTGGTGTGGTGACTTTGGGGTTGCTCTGAACCCCCAATGGTGGGCTACCTTGGACCAAGAACTAAGCCCTGTAAGTGTCTTACTTACCTGGTTAATCTAACAAATACTTACCTCCCCTAGGAACTGTGAAAATTGCACTGTGTCCACTTTTAAAACAGCTATTTGTGAATAACTTGAAAAGTATACATGCAATTTTGATGATTTGAAGTTCCTAAAGTACTTACCTGCAATACCTTTCAAATGAGATATTACATGTAGAATTTGAACCTGTGGTTCTTAAAATAAACTAAGAAAAGATATTTTTCTATAACAAAACCTATTGGCTGGATTTGTCTCTGAGTGTGTGTACCTCATTTATTGTCTATGTGTATGTACAACAAATGCTTAACACTACTCCTTGGATAAGCCTACTGCTCGACCACACTACCACAAAATAGAGCATTAGTATTATCTATTTTTACCACTATTTTACCTCTAAGGGGAACCCTTGGACTCTGTGCATGCTATTCCTTACTTTGAAATAGCACATACAGAGCCAACTTCCTACATTGGTGGATCAGCGGTGGGGTACAAGACTTTGCATTTGCTGGACTACTCAGCCAATACCTGATCACACGACAAATTCCAAAATTGTCATTAGAAATTCATGTTTGCAATTTGAAATTTTTCTAAATTCTTAAAAGTCCTGCTAGGGCCTTGTGTGTTAAGTCCCTGTTTAGCATTGTCTTTTAGAGTTAAAAGTTTGTTAAAGGTTTGAAATTAGATTCTAGAAACAGTTTTAGATTCTTTAAAAAGTCTTCCAACTTTTAGCAAAATAATGTCTGATACAGAGATGAATGTGGTGGAACTCGACACCACACCTTACCTCCATCTTAAGATGAGGGAGCTAAGGTCTCTCTGTAATATAAAGAAAATAACCATTGGCTCCAGACCTACCAAAATTCAGCTCCAGGAGCTGTTGGCAGAGTTTGAAAAAGCCAACCCCTCTGAGGATGACTTCACAGAGGAAGAAATTAGTGACTTGGAGGGCAATTCCCCCCTTCCAGTCCTAAATAGGGAGACCAGGGCCTCTCAAGCCCTGTCTCCAAAAATGATAGTCAGAAATGTTGCTTCCCTCACAGGAGGGTCCAGCATTTCTGAAATCACTGAGGATGCTCTCAGTGAGGATGACCCCCTGTTAGCCAGGATGGTCAAAAGATTGGCTTTGGAAAAGCAGCTCCTAGCCATAGAAAGGGAAAGAAAAGAGATGGGCCTAGGTCCCATCAATGGTGGCAGCAACTTAAATAGGGTCAGAGATTCTCCTGACATCCTAAAAATCCCCAAAGGGATTGTAACAAAATATGAAGATGGTGATGACATCACCAAATGGTTCACAGCTTTTGAGAGGGCTTGTGTAACCAGAAAAGTGAACAGATCTCACTGGGGTGCTCTCCTTTGGGAAATGTTCACTGGAAAGTGTAGGGATAGACTCCTCACACTCTCTGGAAAAGATGCAGAATCTTATGACCTCATGAAGGGTACCCTGATTGAGGGCTTTGGATTCTCCACTGAGGAGTATAGAATTAGGTTCAGGGGGGCTCAAAAATCCTCGAGCCAGACCTGGGTTGATTTGGTAGACTACTCAGTAAAAACACTAGATGGTTGGTTAACTGGAAATGAAGTGTGTGACTATGTTGGGCTTTATAATTTGTTTATGAAAGAACACATTTTAAGTAACTGCTTCAATGAAAAGTTGCATCAGTATCTGGTAGACCTAGGTCCAATTTCTCCCCAAGAATTGGGAAAGAAGGCAGACCACTGGGTCAAGACTAGGGTAACCAAAACTTCCACTGGGGGTGACTGTAAGGAAATGCCTCCTTGGCATGGTTGCCCCCTGACTTTTTGCCTTTTGCTGATGCTATGTTTACAATTGGAAGTGTGCTGAGGCCTGCTAACCAGGCCCCAGCACCAGTGTTCTTTCCCTAACCTGTACTTTTGTATCCACAATTGGCAGACCCTGGCATCCAGATAAGTCCCTTGTAACTGGTACTTCTAGTACCAAGGGCCCTGATACCAAGGAAGGTCTCTAAGGGCTGCAGCATGTCTTATGCCACCCTGGAGACCTCTCACTCAGCACAGACACACTGCTTGCCAGCTTGTGTGTGCTAGTGAGGACAAAACGAGTAAGTCGACATGGCACTCCCCTCAGGGTGCCATGCCAGCCTCTCACTGCCTATGCAGTATAGGTAAGACACCCCTCTAGCAGGCCTTACAGCCCTAAGGCAGGGTGCACTATACCATAGGTGAGGGTACCAGTGCATGAGCATGGTACCCCTACAGTGTCTAAACAAAACCTTAGACATTGTAAGTGCAGGGTAGCCATAAGAGTATATGGTCTGGGAGTCTGTCAAACACGAACTCCACAGCACCATAATGGCTACACTGAAAACTGGGAAGTTTGGTATCAAACTTCTCAGCACAATAAATGCACACTGATGCCAGTGTACATTTTATTGTAAAATACACCCCAGAGGGCACCTTAGAGGTGCCCCCTGAAACCTATCCGACTATCTGTGTAGGCTGACTGGTTCCAGCAGCCTGCCACACTAGAGACATGTTGCTGGCCCCATGGGGAGAGTGCCTTTGTCACTCTGAGGCCAGTAACAAAGCCTGCACTGGGTGGAGATGCTAACACCTCCCCCAGGCAGGAGCTGTAACACCTGGCGGTGAGCCTCAAAGGCTCACCCCTTTGTCACAGCCCAGCAGGGCACTCCAGCTTAGTGGAGTTGCCCGCCCCCTCCGGCCACGGCCCCCACTTTTGGCGGCAAGGCTGGAGGGAACAAAGAAAGCAACAAGGAGGAGTCACTGGCCAGTCAGGACAGCCCCTAAGGTGTCCTGAGCTGAAGTGACTCTAACTTTTAGAAATCCTCCATCTTGCAGATGGAGGATTCCCCCAATAGGGTTAGGATTGTGACCCCCTCCCCTTGGGAGGAGGCACAAAGAGGGTGTACCCACCCTCAGGGCTAGTAGCCATTGGCTACTAACCCCCCAGACCTAAACACGCCCTTAAATTTAGTATTTAAGGGCTACCCTGAACCCTAGAAAATTAGATTCCTGCAACTACAAGAAGAAGGACTGCCTAGCTGAAAAAACCCCTGCAGAGGAAGACCAGAAGACGACAACTGCCTTGGCTCCAGAAACTCACCGGCCTGTCTCCTGCCTTCCAAAGATCCTGCTCCAGCGACGCCTTCCGAAGGGACCAGCGACCTCGACATCCTCTGAGGACTGCCCCGGCTTCGAAAAGACAAGAAACTCCCGAGGACAGCGGACCTGCTCCAAGAAAAGCTGCAACTTTGTTTCCAGCAGCTTTAAAGAACCCTGCAAGCTCCCCGCAAGAAGCGTGAGACTTGCAACACTGCACCCGGCGACCCCGACTCGGCTGGTGGAGATCCGACGCCTCAGGAGGGACCCCAGGACTACTCTGATACTGTGAGTACCAAAACCTGTCCCCCCTGAGCCCCCACAGCGCCGCCTGCAGAGGGAATCCCGAGGCTTCCCCTGACCGCGACTCCTTGAATCCAAAGTCCCGACACCTGGGAGAGACCCTGCACCCGCAGCCCCCAGGACCTGAAGGACCGGACTTTCACTGGAGGAGTGACCCCCAGGAGTCCCTCTCCCTTGACCAAGTGGAGGTTTCCCCGAGGAACCCCCCCCTTGCCTGCCTGCAGCGCTGAAGAGATCCCTAGATCTCCCATTGACTTCCATTACAAACCCGACGCTTGTTTCTACACTGCACCCGGCCGCCCCCGCGCCGCTGAGGGTGAAATTTCTGTGTGAACTTGTGTCCCCCCCGGTGCCCTACAAAACCCCCCTGGTCTGCCCTCCGAAGACGCGGGTACTGACCTGCAAGCAGACCGGAACCGGGGCACCCCCTTCTCTCCATTCTAGCCTATGTGTTTTGGGCACCACTTTGAACTCTGCACCTGACCGGCCCTGAGCTGCTGGTGTGGTGACTTTGGGGTTGCTCTGAACCCCCAACGGTGGGCTACCTTGGACCAAGAACTGAACCCTGTAAGTGTCTTACTTACCTGGAAAAACTAATCAAAACTTACCTCCCCTAGGAACTGTGAAAATTGCACTAAGTGTCCACTTTTAAAACAGCTATTTGTCAATAACTTGAAAAGTATACATGCAATTTTGATGATTTGAAGTTCCTAAAGTACTTACCTGCAATACCTTTCGAATGAGCTATTACATGTAGAATTTGAACCTGTGGTTCTTAAAATAAACTAAGAAAAGATATTTTTCTATATAAAAACCTATTGGCTGGATTTGTCTCTGAGTGTGTGTACCTCATTTATTGTCTATGTGTATGTACAACAAATGCTTAACACTACTCCTTGGATAAGCCTACTGCTCGACCACACTACCACAAAATAGAGCATTAGTATTATCTATTTTTACCACTATTTTACCTCTAAGGGGAACCCTTGGACTCTGTGCATGCTATTCCTTACTTTGAAATAGCACATACAGAGCCAACTTCCTACATTGGTGGATCAGCGGTGGGGTACAAGACTTTGCATTTGCTGGACTACTCAGCCAATACCTGATCACACGACAAATTCCAAAATTGTCATTAGAAATTGATTTTTGCAATTTGAAAAGTTTTCTAAATTCTTAAAAGACCTGCTAGGGCCTTGTGTTAGATCCTGTTTAGCATTTCTTTTAGAGTTTAAAAGTTTGTAAAAGTTTGAATTAGATTCTAGAACCAGTTTTAGTTTCTTAAAAAGTATTCCAACTTTTAGAAGCATAATGTCTAGCACAGATGTGAATGTGGTGGAACTCGACACCACACCTTACCTCCATCTACAGATGAGAGAGCTAAGGTCACTCTGTAAACTAAAGAAAATAGCAATGGGCCCCAAACCTACCAAAGTACAGCTCCAGGAGCTTTTGGCAGAGTTTGAAAAGGCCAACCCCTCTGAGGATGGCAACTCAGAGGATGAAGATAGTGACTTGGAGGGAAATTCCCCCCCTCCAGTCCTACTTAGGGAGAGCAGGGCTTCTCAAGCCCTGACCCCACAAATAATAGTCAGAGATGCTGGTTCCCTCACAGGAGGGACCAACAACTCTGAAATCACTGAGGATAACTCCAGTGAAGAGGACATCCAGTTAGCCAGGATGGCCAAAAGATTGGCTTTGGAAAGACAGATCCTAGCCATAGAGAGGGAAAGACAAGAGATGGGCCTAGGACCCATCAATGGTGGCAGCAACATAAATAGGGTCAGAGATTCTCCTGACATGTTGAAAATCCCCAAAGGGATTGTAACTAAATATGAAGATGGTGATGACATCACCAAATGGTTCACAGCTTTTGAGAGGGCTTGTGTAACCAGAAAAGTGAACAGATCTCACTGGGGTGCTCTCCTTTGGGAAATGTTCACAGGAAAGTGTAGGGATAGACTCCTCACACTCTCTGGACAAGATGCAGAATCTTATGACCTCATGAAGGGTACCCTGATTGAGGGCTTTGGATTCTCCACTGAGGAGTACAGGATTAGGTTCAGGGGGGCTCAAAAATCCTCGAGCCAGACCTGGGTTGACTTTGTTGACTACTCAGTGAAAACACTAGATGGTTGGATTCAAGGCAGTGGTGTAAGTAATTATGATGGGCTGTACAATTTATTTGTGAAAGAACACCTGTTAAGTAATTGTTTCAATGATAAACTGCATCAGCATCTGGTAGACCTAGGACCAATTTCTCCCCAAGAATTGGGAAAGAAGGCGGACCATTGGGTCAAGACAAGGGTGTCCAAGACTTCCACAGGGGGTGACCAAAAGAAAGGGGTCACAAAGACTCCCCAGCAGAAGGGTGATGAGACAACCAAAACTAAAAATAGTAAAGAGTCTTCTACAGGCCCCCAAAAACCTGCACAGGAGGGTGGGCCCAGAGCCTCTTCACAAAACAATGGGTACAAGGGTAAAAACTTTGATCCCAAAAAGGCCTGGTGTCATAGCTGTAAACAGCATGGACACCAAACTGGAGACAAGGCCTGTCCCAAGAAAGGTTCCACTCCAAACTCCCATCCAGGTAACACTGGTATGGCTAGTCTCCAAGTGGGATCAACAGTGTGCCCAGAGCAAATCAGGGTCCACACTGAAGCTACTCTAGTTTCTGAGGGTGGGGTGGATTTAGCCACACTAGCTGTCTGGCCGCCTAACATGCAAAAATACAGACAGCAACTCTTAATTAATGGGACTAGAATAGAGGGCCTGAGGGATACAGGTGCCAGTGTCACCATGGTGACAGAGAAACTGGTTTCCCCTGGCCAATACCTGACTGGAAAAACTTACACAGTCACCAACGCTGACAATCAGAGAAAAGTACATCCCATGGCAATGGTTACTTTAGAATGGGGAGGGGTCAATGGCCTGAAACAGGTGGTGGTCTCCTCAAATATCCCAGTGGACTGTCTGCTTGGAAATGACCTGGAGTCCTCAGCATGGGCTGAGGTAGAACTAAAAACCCATGCAGCAATGCTGGGTATCCCTGAACTGGTGTGTGTGAAAACCAGAGCACAATGCAAGGCACAGGATGAACAAGTAGAGCTGGAGTCTGGAAGAATGGCCCAGCCTACCAAGAGAAAAGGAAAGTCAGTTGGGAAACCAACTGCAACACAGCAAAAGAAAGGGAACCTCTCTTCTCAGGAAGAAGTTCTGCCCTCTGAGGGAACTGAGCCTTTGGAGCTTGAACCTTATCAGGTTGAGCTCTTGGGCCCAGGGGGACCCTCAAGGGAAGAGCTGTGTAAGGGACAAGAAACCTGTCCCTCTCTTGAAGGCCTTAGGCAGCAAGCTGCTGAAGAGTCCAAAGGCAAGAAAAATGGAACACATAGGGTCTATTGGGAAGATGGGCTCTTGTACACTGAGGCCAGAGACCCCAAACCTGGTGCCACTAGGAGAGTGGTAGTGCCTCAGCTGTTCAGAGAGTTCATCCTAACATTGGCCCATGACATTCCCCTTGCTGGACATTTGGGACAAACCAAGACGTGGGAGAGGTTAGTCAACCACTTCTACTGGCCCAATATGTCCAACATGGTTAAGGAGTTTTGCCTCTCCTGCCCCACCTGTCAAGCCAGTGGTAAGACAGGTGGGCACCCAAAGGCCCCCCTCATTCCACTTCCAGTGGTGGGGGTGCCCTTTGAAAGAGTGGGTGTGGACATAGTTGGTCCACTGGAACCTCCCACAGCCTCAGGAAATATGTATATCCTGGTAGTAGTGGATCATGCTACCAGGTATCCTGAAGCTATTCCCCTTAGGTCGACTACTGCCCCTGCAGTAGCCAAGGCCCTCATTGGTATCTTTACCAGAGTGGGTTTCCCTAAGGAGGTGGTGTCTGACAGAGGTACCAACTTCATGTCAGCATACCTGAAGCACATGTGGAATGAGTGTGGAGTGACTTATAAATTCACTACACCTTACCATCCACAAACTAATGGCTTAGTTGAGAGATTCAACAAGACATTAAAAGGCATGATCATGGGGCTCCCAGAAAAACTCAAAAGGAGATGGGATGTCCTCCTGCCATGTCTGCTTTTCGCTTACAGGGAGGTACCACAGAAGGGAGTAGGGTTCTCACCCTTTGAACTTCTGTTTGGTCATCCTGTAAGGGGACCACTTGCCCTTGTTAAAGAAGGCTGGGAGAGACCTCTCCATGAGCCTAAACAGGACATAGTGGACTATGTACTTGGCCTTCGCTCTAGAATGGCAGAGTACATGGAAAAGGCAACCAAAAACCTTGAGGCCAGCCAACAGCTCCAGAAGTTTTGGTATGACCAAAAGGCTGCACTGGTTGAGTTCCAACCAGGGCAGAAAGTCTGGGTTCTGGAGCCTGTGGCTCCCAGGGCACTCCAGGACAAATGGAGTGGCCCTTACCCAGTACTGGAGAGGAAGAGTCAGGTCACCTACTTGGTGGACCTGGGCACAAGCAGGAGCCCCAAAAGGGTGATCCATGTAAACCGCCTTAAGCTCTTCCACGACAGGGCTGATGTCAATCTGTTGATGGTAACAGATGAGGATCAGGAGGCAGAGAGTGAACCTCTCCCTGATCTTCTGTCATCAGACCCAAAAGATGGTACAGTAGATGGAGTGATCTACTCAGACACCCTCTCTGGCCAACAGCAAGCTGATTGTAGGAGAGTCCTACAACAGTTTCCTGAACTCTTCTCCTTAACCCCTGGTCAGACACACCTGTGTACCCATGATGTGGACACCGGAGACAGCATGCCTGTCAAGAACAAAATCTTTAGACAGTCTGACCATGTTAAGGAAAGCATCAAGGTGGAAGTCCACAAGATGCTGGAATTGGGAGTCATTGAGCGCTCTGACAGCCCCTGGGCTAGCCCAGTGGTCTTAGTCCCCAAACCTCACACCACAGATGGAAAGAAAGAGATGAGGTTTTGTGTGGACTACAGAGGGCTCAATTCTGTCACCAAGACAGATGCTCATCCAATTCCAAGAGCTGATGAGCTCATTGATAAATTAGGTGCTGCCAAATTTCTAAGTACCTTTGACTTGACAGCAGGGTACTGGCAAATAAAAATGGCACCTGGAGCAAAAGAAAAGACAGCATTCTCCACACCTGATGGGCATTATCAGTTTACTGTTATGCCCTTTGGTTTAAAGAATGCCCCTGCCACCTTCCAAAGGTTGGTGAATCAAGTCCTTGCTGGCTTGGAGTCCTTTAGCACAGCTTATCTTGATGATATTGCTGTCTTTAGCTCCACCTGGCAGGATCACCTGGTCCACCTGAGGAAGGTTTTGAAGGCTCTGCAATCTGCAGGCCTCTCTATCAAGGCATCCAAATGCCAGATAGGGCAGGGAACTGTGGTTTACTTGGGACACCTTGTAGGTGGAGGCCAAGTTCAGCCACTCCAACCCAAGATCCAGACCATTCTGGACTGGGTAGCTCCAAAAACCCAGACTCAAGTCAGGGCATTCCTTGGCTTGACTGGGTACTACAGGAGGTTTGTGAAGGGATATGGATCCATTGTGACAGCCCTCACTGAGCTCACCTCCAAGAAAATGCCCAAGAAAGTGAACTGGACTGTGGACTGCCAACAGGCCTTTGACACCCTGAAACAAGCAATGTGCTCAGCACCAGTTCTCAAAGCTCCAGATTATTCTAAGCAGTTCATTGTGCAGACTGATGCCTCTGAACATGGGATAGGGGCAGTTTTGTCCCAAACAAATGATGATGGCCTTGACCAGCCTGTTGCTTTCATTAGCAGGAGGTTACTCCCCAGGGAGCAGCGTTGGAGTGCCATTGAGAGGGAGGCCTTTGCTGTGGTTTGGTCCCTGAAGAAGCTGAGACCATACCTCTTTGGGACTCACTTCCTAGTTCAAACTGACCACAGACCTCTCAAATGGCTGATGCAAATGAAAGGTGAAAATCCTAAACTGTTGAGGTGGTCCATCTCCCTACAGGGAATGGACTTTATAGTGGAACACAGACCTGGGACTGCCCATGCCAATGCAGATGGCCTTTCCAGGTTCTTCCACTTAGAAAATGAAGACTCTCTTGGGAAAGGTTAGTCTCATCCTCTTTCGTTTGGGGGGGGGTTGTGTAAGGAAATGCCTCCTTGGCATGGTTGCCCCCTGACTTTTTGCCTTTTGCTGATGCTATGTTTACAATTGGAAGTGTGCTGAGGCCTGCTAACCAGGCCCCAGCACCAGTGTTCTTTCCCTAACCTGTACTTTTGTATCCACAATTGGCAGACCCTGGCATCCAGATAAGTCCCTTGTAACTGGTACTTCTAGTACCAAGGGCCCTGATACCAAGGAAGGTCTCTAAGGGCTGCAGCATGTCTTATGCCACCCTGGAGACCTCTCACTCAGCACAGACACACTGCTTGCCAGCTTGTGTGTGCTAGTGAGGACAAAACGAGTAAGTCGACATGGCACTCCCCTCAGGGTGCCATGCCAGCCTCTCACTGCCTATGCAGTATAGGTAAGACACCCCTCTAGCAGGCCTTACAGCCCTAAGGCAGGGTGCACTATACCATAGGTGAGGGTACCAGTGCATGAGCATGGTACCCCTACAGTGTCTAAACAAAACCTTAGACATTGTAAGTGCAGGGTAGCCATAAGAGTATATGGTCTGGGAGTCTGTCAAACACGAACTCCACAGCACCATAATGGCTACACTGAAAACTGGGAAGTTTGGTATCAAACTTCTCAGCACAATAAATGCACACTGATGCCAGTGTACATTTTATTGTAAAATACACCCCAGAGGGCACCTTAGAGGTGCCCCCTGAAACCTATCCGACTATCTGTGTAGGCTGACTGGTTCCAGCAGCCTGCCACACTAGAGACATGTTGCTGGCCCCATGGGGAGAGTGCCTTTGTCACTCTGAGGCCAGTAACAAAGCCTGCACTGGGTGGAGATGCTAACACCTCCCCCAGGCAGGAGCTGTAACACCTGGCGGTGAGCCTCAAAGGCTCACCCCTTTGTCACAGCCCAGCAGGGCACTCCAGCTTAGTGGAGTTGCCCGCCCCCTCCGGCCACGGCCCCCACTTTTGGCGGCAAGGCTGGAGGGAACAAAGAAAGCAACAAGGAGGAGTCACTGGCCAGTCAGGACAGCCCCTAAGGTGTCCTGAGCTGAAGTGACTCTAACTTTTAGAAATCCTCCATCTTGCAGATGGAGGATTCCCCCAATAGGGTTAGGATTGTGACCCCCTCCCCTTGGGAGGAGGCACAAAGAGGGTGTACCCACCCTCAGGGCTAGTAGCCATTGGCTACTAACCCCCCAGACCTAAACACGCCCTTAAATTTAGTATTTAAGGGCTACCCTGAACCCTAGAAAATTAGATTCCTGCAACTACAAGAAGAAGGACTGCCTAGCTGAAAAAACCCCTGCAGAGGAAGACCAGAAGACGACAACTGCCTTGGCTCCAGAAACTCACCGGCCTGTCTCCTGCCTTCCAAAGATCCTGCTCCAGCGACGCCTTCCGAAGGGACCAGCGACCTCGACATCCTCTGAGGACTGCCCCGGCTTCGAAAAGACAAGAAACTCCCGAGGACAGCGGACCTGCTCCAAGAAAAGCTGCAACTTTGTTTCCAGCAGCTTTAAAGAACCCTGCAAGCTCCCCGCAAGAAGCGTGAGACTTGCAACACTGCACCCGGCGACCCCGACTCGGCTGGTGGAGATCCGACGCCTCAGGAGGGACCCCAGGACTACTCTGATACTGTGAGTACCAAAACCTGTCCCCCCTGAGCCCCCACAGCGCCGCCTGCAGAGGGAATCCCGAGGCTTCCCCTGACCGCGACTCCTTGAATCCAAAGTCCCGACACCTGGGAGAGACCCTGCACCCGCAGCCCCCAGGACCTGAAGGACCGGACTTTCACTGGAGGAGTGACCCCCAGGAGTCCCTCTCCCTTGACCAAGTGGAGGTTTCCCCGAGGAACCCCCCCCTTGCCTGCCTGCAGCGCTGAAGAGATCCCTAGATCTCCCATTGACTTCCATTACAAACCCGACGCTTGTTTCTACACTGCACCCGGCCGCCCCCGCGCCGCTGAGGGTGAAATTTCTGTGTGAACTTGTGTCCCCCCCGGTGCCCTACAAAACCCCCCTGGTCTGCCCTCCGAAGACGCGGGTACTGACCTGCAAGCAGACCGGAACCGGGGCACCCCCTTCTCTCCATTCTAGCCTATGTGTTTTGGGCACCACTTTGAACTCTGCACCTGACCGGCCCTGAGCTGCTGGTGTGGTGACTTTGGGGTTGCTCTGAACCCCCAACGGTGGGCTACCTTGGACCAAGAACTGAACCCTGTAAGTGTCTTACTTACCTGGAAAAACTAATCAAAACTTACCTCCCCTAGGAACTGTGAAAATTGCACTAAGTGTCCACTTTTAAAACAGCTATTTGTCAATAACTTGAAAAGTATACATGCAATTTTGATGATTTGAAGTTCCTAAAGTACTTACCTGCAATACCTTTCGAATGAGCTATTACATGTAGAATTTGAACCTGTGGTTCTTAAAATAAACTAAGAAAAGATATTTTTCTATATAAAAACCTATTGGCTGGATTTGTCTCTGAGTGTGTGTACCTCATTTATTGTCTATGTGTATGTACAACAAATGCTTAACACTACTCCTTGGATAAGCCTACTGCTCGACCACACTACCACAAAATAGAGCATTAGTATTATCTATTTTTACCACTATTTTACCTCTAAGGGGAACCCTTGGACTCTGTGCATGCTATTCCTTACTTTGAAATAGCACATACAGAGCCAACTTCCTACAGTGACCAAAAGAAAGGGGTTACAAAAACTCCCCAGGAGAAAGTGGGTAACACTAGAAACAAAGAAAAAGAGTCCTCTGTAGGCCCCCAAAAACCAGAACAGGTGGGTGGGCCCCAAGACACAACCCAAAACAAAGGTGGGTACCAGGGTAAGAACTGGGATGCCACTAAGGCATGGTGCCACAACTGTAAACAGTCTGGGCACCACACCAAGGACACTTCTTGTCCCAAAAACAAACCCCAGAACAAAATTCCTGGGGTAACCAGTGTAGCCATGGGAGATGACTCCTCAGATGAGGAGGTCTTCCTAGCCTTCAACTGGAAACAGGGCCCAACAGGTGAGTTGGAGATTCCAGAGGGAAGTAGACACTTCCACCACCTACTGGTGAATGGAATCCCAACCACTGCCCTGAGAGACACTTGTGCCAGTCACACTATTGTGCATGACAGGCTGGTGCTCTCAAACCAGTACATCCCAGGTGAGACTGCCAGGGTAAGAGTTAGCCTAGACAGGGTCACTAAGAGGCCTGTGGCTTTAGTGCCCATATAAGTGGGTGGCACTCTTAGCTGGAGAAGGGTAGTAGTCAGTACAGACCTCCCCCTTGATTGTCTCCTTGGAAATGACTACCCAGAGGTTAGTCAGAGCTCAAGAGAGGAACTGGTCCAGTGCCAGTCCTCTCCCAAGGATTCTGGAAGTCCTGCCTCTGCAGTAAATGCAAGCAGGCCCCAGAAAAAGAAGAAAAGAAAACAGAGTAGGAGGGGTGGACAACCTTTAGCCAAGGTTACAGCAAGCCAAGGAGATTCTGCTCCAGTAGGGGAGAACTCCAAAAATGGCCCTGATAAAGTCCAACCTGACCCACAAGAAGTCCTGGCTAGTCAGGCAACTGTTAAACCTGAGTGGGTGGCTCCTCAGCTAACAGAAGAAAGAGTGGAAGAAGGGTGTTTACTACAAGATGTGGTAACCCCCCACTCCAATACAGCAGACAGGCAACCTGAACCCAAAGAAGCCTGTAACTTAGCCCCTTCCCTTTTAGGTGAAGAGCTAAAGGTGTGGTTCTGGGCACTGACAGCTGTCAGTGGCCTCTGCTGGGTGTTAGCCTTTATGGCTGCACTATCCTTAGCATGGTGGTCTGACCCCATGCCAAATAGCAAGTTAGGCCCCCTGACCCTATTGGTCATGGTGGGGTTACTCCAGCTCTGGGTAACCTCTCTGGGTAAGCTAGGGGTAACCCTGGCCAAGATAAGGTTAGCAGAGGTGGATACCTCTAAGACCAAAATAGAAAGAATGGGTGGAGACATTGAAGAGGCAGACAAGAGGCAATTCAGACTAGGTCCTATCACTGTGGAAGTGGGTCAGTTCCCCAAAGGGAATGACCTGAACAGAAGGATGTAAGGCAGAGTAGGCCCTGCAACTAACCAGCCTATTTCTCCTACTCTTCCTCGCCTGACAGACTAGGAAGACTCTCCCAGCTTGGGCTGAGTCTCCTGGCCTGTGGGCTGGGGGGGGGGCTTGTGTAAAGAAATGGCTCCCTGTTGCAGTTACCCCCCACTTTTTGCCTGATACTGATGCTGACTTGACTGAAGTGTGCTGGGACCCTGCTAACCAGGCCCCAGCACCAGTGTTCCTTCACCTAAAATGTACCATTGTATCCACAATTGGCACACCCTGGCATTCAGATAAGTCCCTTGTAACTGGTACTTCTAGTACCAAGGGCCCTGATGCCAAGGAAGGTCTCTAAGGGCTGCAGCATGTCTTATGCCACCCTGGAGACCTCTCACTCAGCACAGACACCCTGCTTGACAGCTTGTGTGTGCTAGTGAGGACAAAACGAGTAAGTCGACATGGCACTCCCCTCAGGGTGCCATGCCAGCCTCTCACTGCCTATGCAGTATAGGTAAGACACCCCTCTAGCAGGCCTTACAGCCCTAAGGCAGGGTGCACTATACCATAGGTGAGGGTACCAGTGCATGAGCATGGTACCCCTACAGTGTCTAAACAAAACCTTAGACATTGTAAGTGCAGGGTAGCCATAAGAGTATATGGTCTGGGAGTTTGTCAAACACGAACTCCACAGCACCATAATGGCTACACTGAAAACTGGGAAGTTTGGTATTAAACTTCTCAGCACAATAAATGCACACTGATGCCAGTGTACATTTTATTGTCAAATACACCCCAGAGGGCACCTTAGAGGTGCCCCCTGAAACTTAACCGACTATCTGTGTAGGCTGACTAGTTTTAGCAGCCTGCCACAAACCGAGACATGTTGCTGGCCCCATGGGGAGAGTGCCTTTGTCACTCTGAGGCCAGTAACAAAGCCTGCACTGGGTGGAGATGCTAACACCTCCCCCAGGCAGGAATTGTCACACCTGGCGGTGAGCCTCAAAGGCTCACCTCCTTTGTGCCAACCCAGCAGGACACTCCAGCTAGTGGAGTTGCCCGCCCCCTCCGGCCAGGCCCCACTTTTGGCGGCAAGGCCGGAGAAAATAATGAGAAAAACAAGGAGGAGTCACTGGCCAGTCAGGACAGCCCCTAAGGTGTCCTGAGCTGAAGTGACTCTAACTTTTAGAAATCCTCCATCTTGCAGATGGAGGATTCCCCCAATAGGGTTAGGATCGTGACCCCCTCCCCTTGGGAGGAGGCACAAAGAGGGTGTACCCACCCTCAGGGCTAGTAGCCATTGGCTACTAACCCCCCAGACCTAAACACGCCCTTAAATTTAGTATTTAAGGGCTACCCTGAACCCTAGAAAATTAGATTCCTGCAACTACAAGAAGGACTGCCTAGCTGAAAACCCCTGCAGCGGAAGACCAGAAGACGACAACTGCCTTGGCTCCAGAAACTCACCGGCCTGTCTCCTGCCTTCCAAAGATCCTGCTCCAGCGACGCCTTCCAAAGGGACCAGCGACCTCGACATCCTCTGAGGACTGCCCCTGCTTCGAAAAGACAAGAAACTCCCGAGGACAGCGGACCTGCTCCAAGAAAAGCTGCAACTTTGTTTCCAGCAGCTCCAAAGAACCCTGCAAGCTCCCCGCAAGAAGCGTGAGACTTGCAACACTGCACCCGGCGACCCCGACTCGGCTGGTGGCGATCCAACACCTCAGGAGGGACCCCAGGACTACTCTAAGACTGAGTACAAAAACCTGTCCCCCCTGAGCCCCCACAGCGCCGCCTGCAGAGGGAATCCCGAGGCTTCCCCTGACCGCGACTCTTTGAACCTAAAGTCCCGACGCCTGGGAGAGACCCTGCACCCGCAGCCCCCAGGACCTGAAGGACCGGACTTTCACTGGAGAAGTGACCCCCAGGAGTCCCTCTCCCTTGCCCAAGCGGAGGTTTCCCCGAGGAACCCCCCCCTTGCCTGCCTGCAGCGCTGAAGAGATCCCGAGATCTCTCATAGACTAACATTGCGAACCCGACGCTGGTTTCTACACTGCACCCGGCCGCCCCCGCGCTGCTGAGGGTGAAATTTCTGTGTGGACTTGTGTCCCCCCCGGTGCCCTACAAAACCCCCCTGGTCTGCCCTCCGAAGACGCGGGTACTTACCTGCAAGCAGACCGGAACCGGGGCACCCCCTTCTCTCCATTCTAGCCTATGTGTTTTGGGCACCACTTTGAACTCTGCACCTGACC